>NC_089625.1:0-319211 GCF_039881205.1 Euwallacea similis
TAATAAGTTAAATCACACATTGTATATACTCAAAACATATTTTTATTTATCTAATTTATACATTTTTTATTAATCAATATTAAGTGAAATACTGCTTAACAGAGCAAAAATATTGGGACACGTCATATATTATGCAATTTATTTTGTGTTATAGAGATTTTCGACTTCTGGAATTTTGAGTTATAAGTAAGAAATAACATTGAACGTACCTTGAAGGGTAATGGCTTACGAATTAGTTCGAGTTATAGACGTTCGACTTATGGGAGTTTCACTGTAGTTCTTTTACTAGCATATACAGATGTGAGCAAAAAAATAGCGTCACCTACTTTTCGTTTTTGTGTATTTTTGTAACTTTCCTCAACATTTTCTTTAATATACAACACACCGACATCAAATTACTTGTAGATTGTTCTTAAAAGTGCTCAAAGAACGTGTTGTGTTTATAATTTCACTCATCTTAATTGGTAGAAAAATATTCAACTTAAAGCTACGAGCGCATAGGTGACGCTATTTTTTTGCTCGCATCTGTATGTATGTATGTATGTCGGAGATTTATTAATCCTTAAGTTTAGGAATGTAACATCCGAAGTGATAATAAGATGAACAGCAGGCTGACAGAGCCATCTTGAAGATAACGCACTGTCGAACGAGGTCACTACTACCGACGCAATTAAGTGGCCATATGTGGGCTTTTGTCCATGGGAAATCGGGACTAGCAGATACTTCCACTTTGGGTCTTAAGAACCACTAGAACTGGCAAAAGTTAAGACAAAAGAAACAAAGAACAGGCAGTTAAGAGATAGAAGGGCGGGGAAGCGATCGGGTAGTAGTGAATTCGTTTTTGCCTTGCTACTTTTTCTTTTTTATTTTAAATATATAAAACAGTTAACTATGGGAGCGTCTCTAATGTTACCCCGATATGTACATACGTTATAATAAATTTAGTTGCTTATTATTCTTTTCAAACAGAAAAGTAATTGCACCATTTTTCTATGATATTATGCGTCCCTATAATTTTTACCAAAAACCAGATAGGAACTCTGTCTCACTATATGATCTCAAGTGAGCTATTAATGCGACCTGTTTATTTTCGTTGAGGGCAGAATCGTATCCCAAACTTTTAATTACAATTTAATGTTCTAATTTTATTATTTAGCCTAATTACATAGCCTAAAATGAAAAATTAATGCTACGAAGCTTTAAAGAAATTTGAGAAACATTTTCTGAAGTCTTTCGACAAAATGTTGAAATATTCTGAATATTTGATTGTTAATACAGGTTATTCCCATGTATCTTTCGTAGCATGTCGAAGATCGTAACTTACCATATTGGCACCTACATCCGGTCCTGCCCTCTAAAACCTTTAGTCCTAATACCCTAGTTAGCCAAATTTGTTTATAAATATGATTTACCCTGCCGACTCCCAGATGGCGGAATTGTTATAATATTACTATAAACAACATCCTTTCGATATTGAAGACCACAGTTTAATTAATGCAAGATTGTCCACTAATCAGAGGCTGGGTTAGGGTCTCTCCGGAGATCCAAAACCAACTTTCAGATCGTAAAGGAACTCGGCCAACTTGACAGGGTTGCAAAGTTCTTCTGGTTACGTGGGTGATTCACAGTGGAATGGTTGGAGGCTGGTTCAGTTGGGTATCGGTACATTAAAAGCGGCCTGGCCTTCAGTGTGCCGCAATCCGACGTTCACAATCATCTTCTCTCCTACATACCAGAAATATATTCGTATGTTCAATTATGACCGTCTCGTGGTCTTCAAAAAACTAGGAGTGGTTTAGGAGAGTACTCCATAAAATATAATTGAAAATAAGTTTTGGTGGGCAAAATGTGCCAATAGAGCGTAGTTTTAAAGGCAGTATGCAATATTATGCGATAGAATCAAAGTATATAGGGTGAGTCATAATTAGTGGATCAAACTTCAGAACTGAATTCTTTATTCGAAATAGTGTTTGTTTGTTATTGAAACCATAGTCCGGAAATGCTTCGTTATAAAAATACAAGGTATTAAAGAATCATTTAAAAAATTCAAATTTACTAATAATATCTCCAAAAATAATTGAGATATTTTTATGACATTTTGCACTTTTTAACAGTTAACTATGACGATTTTTTTATGTACAACCAATCATTCTAATTTTACCAGTGGCGTGCGTACGGGTACATCTTAGTAGAATTTTATCGAAAAAAATGGTACACTGTTAGTTTTTCTCAACACAAATTATTTTTAGGTTTCCCTTTTTAATTTAGAAGAAAAGCGCTCTCTTGATATTTTTTTGCCAAATGCACAGTTTTCGAGTAAAAAAATATAAATATAATTAATTTTTAACACCCTGTATGTTGGAAACGTATTTGGATGCGTTTGCGAACCTATTATCATATGATTTTTTTTTATGTTTTGAGTTAGGCAATCACCTCGTGAAATATTTTAGAATACTTAGGAAACACCCTGTATATTCGAAGTATCTAGTAATTTTAAAATTGTTCAGTATTAAGCTTCTAACACTGCGGAGAAATAATTAACGTTTCTGGGCGCAATTTCCTTAAATTCGCCATTTAAATTGTATAGATCAATGGTAGCCAACATAACAGAGCAAAAAGAACCACAGTAGTACGGTAATATAGCTCACATTCAAACTACTAGCGGCGTGGCAAAGTAGTAATAACCGTTTAAATTAGAAAAATACTTTAACGACTTCGTTTTAAGGCGTAAAAGATTTTATACCTTTCACGCACATTTCAACTGTGGGAGTTATCCCTTTGATTCCATTCGATAAAATTTACATTCAGATTTTTTAAATTAGTACTCTACATCTCCGATTTATAGCAGTAGTTTTATACGAAGTATTTACCATAGATTATCAAACTGAATCTGACTGAATATAATGCGAAGACAATTAATCAATTATTGAAGTTCTGAAATTTCTTACATCTCTTTTTCTGTACTTTTTTCTTTCAATTTGTTCTTTTCCTTCATCAGAGTCTGATCTTTCAATATAAAGTGTATTCCTGGATAAGTAAAACAGCTTTTGTAAAATTTTTCTGTGAAGCAAATGCTACAAAAATTTATCATGGAGAACTGTTTACAATCAACATCTGTGGTCCTATACTAAATTTAAAAATCCTCGGGCAACTTTAATTTTTTTTTATAATTGATGTTTCATCTATCCGGGGTAATACGGTATATATTTTAAGTTAATCACATGCTTTCAGCACTCCCTATTACTATATGCCACTGACAGAACATTTTACATAACAGAATTTATATTTTCAATTGTATTCCGCGGAGTATTCTCCTAGACCGACTCCCAGCTCTTTGAGAACAAAACGGGCCCGGGTCCATCTGGACGTACTAACGTTCTTCCAGTATGTAGGTCGAGAGATTATGGCTGCCGTTGGATTCCGTCAGACTGATGTGCCGGCTGACGACAGTGCATCGGTATCCAACAGCGCCCAACCGCTCGTACTGGGAAATCCCACATGACCAGAAGAGCATTGCTACTCAGTTACATCCGCTGAGTTTCACAAAAAACCCGAAGTTGGTTTTGGAGCTCCGTGGGGTCCCCTGTAAGGGTCGCCAAGGGACGATTTGGAATTGATGCAAATATGGTCTTAAACATCAAAGGAATACAGTTCACAGCTGAATAATATAGTTGTGCCATCTGCATGTCCGCAGGGAAAATTGTTTTTATCGGCAAATTTATTTAAAGCATTGAGTGTAAATGTAGAGACAAGTCTTTATTAGACACACGATGTTGTACGAAAATACCAATAAACATTTTTGTGTTAAGGATCGAATAGTCAAATTCTTTCCTCAAAAAGCATGCGAAATATTATTGAAATAAAAATACGAATCGTACAAACACTGGGTGTTTACCTTTCTTTGTCATTCAGTATATTTCTTTGATGATTGATTCCTGAAAATGTAGGATTTTTCTTATTCCATGGTGAAAGTTTTTTAGACACTGGTGACCAAAATAAATTGACAAATACATTTTTCAAAATTTACTAAGTAAGAGAAACAATCACCCTATTCTTTTTCTTTTAATGATATAATCATCCACTCTAGATAAATAATGTTCATAAATTAAACACATATTTTACAAAAAAATTATATGTAATCTTAAAATATAAATTATTATGTGGACAAAAATAAATTGACAATTCTTTTAAATAACAAAAAAAAACAAATTTAAAAATTAAGACACTCTTTTTTTAGTAATCATTACTATATCCTCTGTTCCTTCTTACTTTTAATAATATTTTTGACATCGATCCAATTAGCTTTTTAATTAAAGTTTCGATTATTTCTGTCTATGTTTACATTAAATTTTCAAAAAGGTTGTCCTTGTTTTTATATATATTGATTCTAATTTTTCTGTCCTGATAGTTCCATAATTTTTCATTGGATTTAGATCCGGCAACTGGGATGGATATTTAATAACATTTTTTTTTTTGTTAGCCAATTCTTAATGAACTTCGAAGCATGTTTAGGGTCATTATCATACTGAGAATAATGCCTAAGAGGTATAACCTCATCTGAATAAGGTACTACCACATTTTCTAATATGTCTTAATACATGAACCTATCCATATTGCCTTCTATTCGATGAAGTGGCCCGATACCTTATCCAGAAAAACATCCCCAGATCATTACTGATCTTTCGCCATGCTTGACCGTTGAAATAATGTATTTTGGACCGCATATTTTGCCTTCAGGACGTCTCATATTGTTCGGACTTTAGTAATGAACTCATATTAAGTTTTTTTTTCGATTAATTTGTCACGACCAAGTCTATGATTTAGTCTGGCGGTGACAAGAGAACCTTTAAGTGCGAGCAATTGTGTCCGACCTTACGTTTAGTTTTATTTTGTCTAGGTAATCACATAACACTTATATTCCAGCATGGGAGTGTATAATTTTAATTCATGTTTCTTTGTGGAATATATTTAGAATTTAGAAAGACCTTGAAAAGGCAGTTAGGTTTGAGACGCCACGCGAAAGGTCTCGAGCTCATCCGCTAACTCAAATTTGATAACTTACTCGTTATTAATTGTTTTTTCGTGAATCGTGGTACCAAGATGTTGATTAGACGTGGCCTAATTCTTGATACGTCTAGTTAGCAATGGACTGGATGCTTGCGAAGGACCACCCTGAGTTCGCGGTCTCAGAGACACCGTGTTCGTGCAAATGAAGAAAACAAAAACCCTTTTTAACGGTAACTAAGGTTTATTGTTCACCAACAATTTCGAGTAATTTAGCAAAGGAGTAACAACTTTTCGTGACAGGTTAACTAGTGTACTAATTAACCGTGTATAGGAACCGTGAGTAAAGTAATGGCGTACGAGTAACGTGCAAAGTACGGAGTTAAGAGTCGACGGAGACGCACAAGAAGAGGGCGATTTTTCTTCTTGCGAAATCTTAAATACTAAAGTTAATGGTAAGCATACATAGGCGTACCAGAAACCAAAAGGTCATCAACGGTACTTCTTCGAGATTTGTCCTTGTAACTTGCCTAACTTTAACAATATAATTGGGTTTTATTGGAGGGCGGTTATGACCAGAACCGAGAACGTGTCTAAATTCTAGTACGCACAAAAGGTCGGCAAGGAGTTTTATTACATAGTTAGTCTAAGATCAAACGAAATGCGGACCAACATCTGGTCATACGGGCAAAGTGGCAAGAAAAACGAGTAATGTTCATAGGCGTAGCACACGGGTTCCTTACATACTAGTCACAGATTTAATACTAGGCTTATGAAGAATACAACTTATCGAACTAATAGATTAAATTAATTATCGGATATTCTGTCCTCTACACAAGCCCTAACAATTAATAGTAACTCTTTTTTTAATATTACGCAGAAGAACGCAATAAGTATCAAGTTAAAAGTGAGAGTTATTGTTTCCCAAAAGCAGTTTCTCTGAGACTGTAAACTTCAGAGTGGTCCTTAAGAAAGTCCAATCAACCATCGACTCCACACTAGAGGAATAAAGTTTGATCTTCGAATCGCGAAATACAATTGTTTCTACGAATTTCGAATCAAACAAACTTCCTCTATTGGACCCAATACACATATCTTTTCTCATCCGAATTGATAAAATAAAATTTTGACTACTCACTAAAAATGACTTTCTTCTAATCGTCAACAGTCCAAGCTCCGTATTCTCTTACAAAATTAAGACGGGCATTCACATTTTTTTTACTAAGGTAAGGTTTTTTAGCAGGTCTTCCAGTTTTAGCTCACTATTCTGTAGTCTTCTTCTCACAATACGCTAACTTACTGAACAAATTTGGTTTTCGTCTAAAATGTCTTTTATTTCTCTGGAAGTAATACATGGATTTTGCTATGTTTGCCTTAAAATTAATCTATCAGCAGCAATAGTAGTTTTTTTACGTCTTCCAGTTTTTCGACAAGGGAGAACATTGCCGTGGATAAGAAATTGTTTAATAATTTGTGAAACTGTAGCTCTTAATAATGAATATTTTCTAGCAATATCGGCTTGCAATAGCTAGCAATATATATTTTTCATAATCAGCAATAATTCTGGATTTTATGTCACTTGATCAAGCAACTCCTGGTGCCATTTTATTAAATTAGGAACACACAAAATCAATTCACTGTTAAAAAAACAACAATTGAATAAAATCAGTTTTTAAACCATTCGTTAATACATTGTCAAATTATTTTTGTGGAGTCGCACTCAAAGCCAACTATTTTTTATCTATAAAATAAGGCGATAAACAATTAGTACGAAAACAAGGAATTTATCAATAAATAGTTTAAGGCTTGCTATTTTATTTTTATGGATTTTGTTGGCCAGGTATGGTTTTTTAATTTTTGAAATAGAAAATTTCTTCATATATAGGAATGTCAATTTACTTTTGGCCAACAGTGTATATTCTCTGATTTAATTTAAATTGAAACGCTAAATTTCCTTTACTGTTACGTTTAGTTATAACTTTCTCCTTTGCTTCATATGTTTTTCTTATAACATTTTTGTATAACGAAGTAGGTGTATCTACATGTGAAGAAATGTAATCCGAATAGAACCCAGGATTGATTAAATCGAGAAGATTCTCGACTTTGTATATCCCAAGATTTATTGGTGGGACGTGTATTTAGTTACACTATGTGTCCTCCTGTTATGTGCGATAATCGCGTAAGGCATTAAATCGGATACAGATTTTACTTTATCTTTCTGTTTCAATATTCTTAGATGTTCTCTCAGAGTGGAATGGAAACGTTCAACTGGTGAATTTGATTCGTGGTGTTTCGGGATAGTAAAATGAATTATTTTTTGTACCTTTAGTAATTCTTTTTGAAGAGTGTTATTAAATTCGTCGCTATAATCACATATTATTGAATCAGAGTATCTGAAAAATTAAAAATAATTGATCAATTTATCGCAAACCGATTTTGAATTTTTATCATAAGGATAAGCTTGATCAAATTTAAAAGATGTATCAAATATTGTAAGAAAGTTTTGTCCCTTGAAGATGAACGGATCGATGTGTAACATTTGAAACAGTTTTGAAGGCGTCTCGGTTTTGACTAAAGGTACATAAGATTTCAATTTACTATATTTTACTGCTTGACAAATAGTACAATTGAAGCGTTTATCGAAAAAACAACACATGTCCATTTTACGCAAAAATGAATTTTATGTAAATATACATAAGGCTGATCTTACAGCACATCCCTAAGCTACTCTAGTAGTTCTGAGTGGTTTCTTTTTCGTCCTGTTCCTAAAAATGTTTACTTGTTACTAAAGGATATTATATTATAGTATATTACTTTTCCAAAATATGTCAAAGAAGTTTTATTTTATGTTTTTTAACCATTATTTTTGAAATATAATTTCCAAAATGTTTGCAATATGACCAGTTCTTTGGGTAAATAGCCCAGAAAAAGCCTGTTGTCAAAATATGGAAACATAACCAGTTTTTTTCATCTCTCCAACTTTTACCTTTTCGGATATGTGTTATTTTTCAAATAAACGCTCCGCTTGTTTATACTGTGTGTCCACGGATGAACTTCACTATACTTGTAATATATTTTATTTTCAGTTTTTCGGAAAAAGTCAGTCTTCTAATTTCTTTTGCTTGTCGTATAAATATTGTTAAATTGGAATTAGATTAGAAAAATATTTCAGCCTTTATTTAAGTTCATATCTAATCGTTATTTAGCTTGATTTATTTTTGTTATTCCTTGCTGGTTCTGCTTAGAGCTAATTTTCTTGGGGTACAAATAATATCAGAATCAGCATCGCCAATTGCTTTTCTTAATCGTAAAATATATCAGTTGTAGTTCAGTCCATTTTGGTCGCTCATTATAGTCAGAAGTTCAATATACCTATATAATAAACTCTTTTCGTATCGACTGATGTTTAAATTAACAAATACGATTCACGTTAAGAAACGTTGATTTTGATGTACAGGGTACGCAAAAAATGTAAAAATGTAGATTTTCCAAATTGAAATTTTTGAATAAAACTTTTTTAAAGCATCAAAATGAAAGAGCTTAGAAGGAGAAATCGAAAAGCCGAATAAAGTTTTTCTATAGGGTTTGTGGTTGCTGCGATTTTTAATATTTAAGTTTTTCGATTCGGGTGATTCATTCTTGACTTGATTCAATTATCTGGGTATTATTTTGAGAAGTTGGGTCGTTATCTCGTTCTGTGAATAACAATATCAAGACTGCTGTGTTCAAATAACGCCTACGTGATATCTCTACATTATTTGTCAACATTTGTGTGAACAGTGAAGTGAATACACACTTTAATTTTTCCAGAAAGATGCTTATCTTAGAGCAGTGCATTTACTTGATCAAATCTATTTGTATCGAAGAGATCTCCTACAAATACGCAATTGAAATTTTCAATGGGAAATTTCCCAGTGTATACATTTCTGTTAATACTTTAAAAAATTTGGTACGTAAATTCGACGTTTACGGTAATATTAAATATGTAAAAAAAAAACAAAAAAGACTTATGATGAAAATGATGCAGCAACAATTTAGAGTTATCTATAAAAATATAGAGTTATAATTATAATAGAGTTATAATCAGTTAGTATTAATCCCCGACTTTAAGAGCAAGAGCGAATCAGGTTAGTTCAGGTTGTGGGTGGCATTTCTAAAAGTGACGTAAACAATATTCTGTCCGAAAATAAATTTCACGTATTCAAACTAACTTTTATTCATAAACTTCAAGAAGGCGATAGTTTATACAGACTAGAATTCTCTTTACTAATAGGTGAACGCATACTAGAAAGCCGTCATTTTTACCATAATATCAGATTCACTGACGAATCTGCGTTCACTACAAATGGGATAATTTCTACTCAAAATGATCATTTTTGGACAAAAGAAAATTTCCACTTTAAGCTTCATACAAATAGTCGGAAATTTAAGAAAGTTAACGTATGGTATGCATTTATGTTCAATAAAGTAATTTTTTACCCATTTTTCTTGGAAAGAAGACTGAACACAAATTATTATTTGGAAATTCTTAATGAATATTTTATGCATCAATTAGATTAAGACAATTTAGAATTTAGAAGAAATATGGTATTTCAGCAAGATGGCTGCCCAACGCATAGTATACTGGTTGTCACAAATTGGCTTAATGAACATGTCCCCCAAAAATGGATAGCTCGTCCTGAACCGATATACTGGCCACCACGGTCTCCTTACTTTACTGCAATTGATTATTTTCTGTGAGATTACCTTAAGCAAAAAGTTTATACTACAGACATGTAAGATAATATTGAGGTTTTAAAAACCAGAGTTACTGACGCCATTGCTACAGTGACACCAGATATAATTCACAATGCTTATTACGAATTTCGAAAAAGGATGGAGAAATGTATCGACGTTGGAAGGTTCCATGTTGAATAAATTTTACTGTTTGTCATTTATCTCAGTGTAATAAGTTAAATAAATTATTTATTTTTTCCAGCTATTAGATTTTTAAGTAAAATATCACGACAACCACAAATCCTATCGAAAAACTTTATTCGGCTTTTCGATTTCTCCTTCCAAGCTTTTTCATTTTGATGCATCAAAAAGTTTAATTCAAAAACGTTTAATTTGGAAAATTTATATTTTTACATTTTTGCGCACCCTGTAAGCCACGTAAAATGTTTTTCATGACACGTTGGAAGGTCGCCGCTGTATTTTTCAAACCAAATGGCATTCGAACGAATTTGTAACATCCTAATTCAGTACAAAATTTCGTTTTAGGCATATCGTCCTTCATTTGAATGTGATAAAAATATTTGACTTTCCCAGTTTACCTAGAATTTCGTTAATACAAGGTAATGGGAACTTATTTTCGATCTTTCGTTCATTTAATTTACTAAAATCAATTATTAAATGCCATCTTTGAGTTTTATATTGGTTTTTCTTTTTGAAACTATCGATATTGGAACAGAACAAGATAAATTCGATGTCATAATAATATTTTGATTTAATTAATAACTTAGACACTTGTTTTTTAATCTCTTCGCAAATGGACTTTAGGACCTCTGTAATGTTTGGTAAAAATTGAGGTTTCATTTATGAGTTTAATTTCGTCTGTCGTTGCATTTAAAAAAGATAAAGGAATTTTTTCGCAATGAAATATATCTCAAAATTTATGATAAAGTTTCCGTGTTTTTTCCTTTTTTTCTCTCTTACAGAGACTCAAGTTAATATTTTTTAGATTTTCTTTTAATAAGTTATCAAATTCTTAATCAACATTTTCGTTTAATTCGGGATGATTGTTAAAATTAAATTCTGCTGAATTTAGTGGTTTAACGTCCAATGAATTATATTTCAACAGAATTCTCTACTTGATTTAAAGATGTTGTACATACATGCAAAATGATTCTTAACTTTTATTAGACATTCATGAATTTCTATATTACCTTCATTTTGTTAATTTAATATTCCTATTCCTTTTTTATTTTTGTGGATACTTTGATTTGTTGAATTGTTCTTGATTGAATGATATATGCAGGATTTGCTTTGAAATTTTTATTGTAAATTTCATTTTCAATTTTTCCTTGATAACGTATAGGAATTTTCTTTGAGGGTAATTGTAATACGTTTGTTGAGGTTCCTTCGATAAACGAAAACCACGAAAACAACAATTTGGTTTACGAAAGTGGACTGTATTAAATTTCACTTATATAAATAATGGTAAAGTATTGGTCTAAGTATGAAGTGGGAGTTTGCTTAGTTGGGAAGATTACAAACTACGTTTACGATCACATGTCTGGAGCAAGCACCGGTCAGAAGAAAAAGAGCAAAATTACTGCGATCATCCCTTAAGTACTAAACCCGAGGAACTCCAACCAGGGGCGCACCAGTACCAGAAGCCCTTACGGGCAATGGTCGCGCCTAAGGTCATAAATAGTCGCCATCTAGCAAATACCTATACAAGTCGCTTTCATTGAAGTATGGCAAATCCGCCGAACTACGGATCGCGGCAATGGTCCAATTAAGAAAGCTTCCTTTGACGAATAGCGTATTTCCCAGCCATAAAGAGCCCTTCGATATGGCCTGATGGGTACTATGGCCTGGCGCCCAGATGGACTCCTTCAAATACGTATCGATGCACATGGGCGTAACTTAAGGGATGAAAGTACAAAACAAATTAACTAAGCAAACTACGCCAAGAAACAATAACCTAAAGTCCTTAACAACGTTTGAACTGAAATCTAATGTTGCGTTTAATTGTGTAATTAAATCTATACCTATTAATCCGTCGTATTTGTTGGAAAAATCAAGTAGATAATATTTATGATATCCCTTAGTTTCAAATGTATGAAAGATTGGCATTGTTGCAACTTCTTTATTATAGGAGGTGGCATGCACGGTTTGAATTTGAAAATATTCTTCTGTTACAAAATTTGGAAAATATTTACATGTTAAATTTGTATTGATGAATCTACGAGTATTACCTGTATCTAATAAAAATTTCGCGTTTAATTCTGATATAAAAATGAATGGTAATTCTATATTACATAGAATCATTCACGGTGAGTGGCACATTAAAAGTTAACGAGGTTCTAATATATCTAAAAATCTTAAATTTTGGATACCGATATAAAGGAGTTTGATCAATTGAATTGATGGTAATTTTACTAGAGCTAAAGAGCTACTTGATTGGTGTTCTAAGTAATCATTAGAAGTAGGATTAAGTAAATTTATAAAAAGTCTACAAAACAATACACAAGAATATCCCAACAATATAGATGTAGTATTATAATGATATATGAAAATATTAAAAGTTATTCATGGTTACCCTCCTCATTATAGTGCTGGTTCAGAGGTTGATAGCCAAACTCTTGTTTATGAACTAGTAAATAACAATGAGGTACAAGTATTTACTAGGTATGAAAATAGCTTTTCACCTGATTTTTATTATACTACAGTCCTAAATCGTAGTGATTCGCCCCGGATTTTACTGCATTTAATTAATATACCCACAGCTAAATATCATTACAAAATTAATGAAAAAATAGATATAAAATTTAAAAAAGTAATAGATAAGTTTCAGCCAGATTTTATACATTTTGGTCATCTTAATTATCTATCAATTACTTTACCAGAAGTTGCTTTTAAAGACAATATAGCTGTAATTTTTACGCTACATGACTTTTGGTTAATGCGTCCAAGAGGAGGGTTTATTCAACGTACATAATTCTGAAGATTTATTACGGCTTTGTGATGAACAAAAAAATCAAAAACGTGCAATCCAATGGTACAAGGAATATTTTACAGGAGATGAAGAATTCCTGAATTTAGACTTAAACTATTGGGAGCAATGGGTTGCAACTAGAATGAAGCACACGAGAAAAATAATAGACTATACTATAGATTACTTTATTTCCCCATCGAAATTCTTGATGGATAAATTTACTCAGGATTAATTTGCACACTTAATGTTCCGATAAACAAAATTTCTTATATTGATTATGTTTTGATCTAAATCGTCTTAAGAATAGAAATTCATGTACAACTAAAAGAGAAGTATGTACAAGAAAAAGAGTTTATTTTTGGTTACATTTTTATTTTACTGGTATTGATGTTTTATTGGTTGGTTATTGGCACTCATATCGTCGAGAAAGGTGTTGACCTATTATTAAAGGCTTTTTCTCACTTATCATCTAAAGCAAAATTTAGAATTTGGGAAGCAGTGTTATGTACCCCGATGCAGGGAGATAGGTTTTGACAACAAAAACGCGTTGGTTCTACTAGTCACTACTATAATCAACTATTCTGGTCGAGGTTCTATTGGGAAGTGTACGTGTTTTTACCCCCAAGCTGTATTTATGTATATATCTAATCAAATAGAGGGGTGATTACAAAACTAATTACTATGTAATGTCTATTGGAAAAACTCCGGACCTTGGCTTAATTACTTTATCTGTGGGGCCAAGGTTAAGTTAGTATTATTGGTTGGGCCAAAGGCCGAGTTAGTACAGAACAAATACAATTCTTCATGAGAAATACAAATAAGCTCGAATATCAGTTAATTTATCCTAATTCATAAGATAGGTACATTACAGCAGCAAGAGAAGGAACTAAAGCTTTAAAAGTGATTACCAATCAGTTTTTACCTATCGTTAAAGAAAAAATAGAATGAATGGTATGTTGGTGCAATAGTCGTTCCTTCAATTTGGGGTGAAAATTCATCGTTAGTAACACATGAAACACAACAACTTATAATACCAGTTATAATAGCCGATTATAATGGCATGGTAGAATATGTTAGAGATGGACTATTATTTAAGCACAGAGATGCAAGTAGTTTGTCAGAAAAAATGCAAGTCTTATCTACAGATCAGGAGTTATACAGTAAACTTAGCCAAAAAAGCTATCCTTATATTGAAAATGAAAATATACCTTCTATAAGTAAGCATACTAAGAAACTTAACAAGATTTATCATATCGTTGTTGAAAAGAAAGGCAAATCGGTAACTGTGAAACCTGATCCTTGGAGAATTACTTTTGATACTAATCCAGATTATTGCAATTTTGGTTGTATAATGTACAAATATTTTTCACCATACAGTAAAGTTAAAGAGGAGAAGAAAGCTAAAGGGATGAAATACTCCACAAAATATTCTCGATGAAATAGCCAATGTGGTATTGCATATATATTAAATTCATTTCACCACAATAAAAGGAACCAAAATTCGTGATTTAAAAAAAAATTCTTAAAAAGCGTTGTTAAATTTAACAAATATTATTTAAATTGGTTACTAGTTGAAGAATGTTACTTGTTAATTTTTTTTTCATATGTAAATAAAGTACGTTATATATGTCGGAGATTTATTAGTTTTTAAGATGTGTAAAAGTAACATTAGGATAGACAATAAGATGAAGAGCAGGCTGACAGGGCCATCTGAAGACAAAGCACTGTCGAACGAGGTCACTATTGCCACGGCGCGCTTAAGTGGCCATGTGTGCTAATTATTTGGGTGACACTAAACTATTGGTTCCTTTGTAATAGGGACTAGCAGGTACTTTTCCCATGGTTCTGAAGGACTCACCAGAACTGGGAAAGTTAAGACAAGAAGGACAAAGAACGGGCAGTTAATAGATTGATGGGAAGAAGAGCGGTCGTGGAATAGTGAACTGGTTTGTCTGTCTCTTCTATCTTTCTTTTTCTGTTAATAAAAAAAGCAATATACAAAATACAAAAAAAATGGAGAATACTTCTCAAGTTACTCCGACATATATTAATTTAAAAAAGAATCCTATCAGCATTTATTGCTTATAGCGAACTTCGGTTATAACGAACAATTTACTATGGTCCCTTGAGGTTCGTTATAAGCGAACATTACTGTATTTAAAAAATCATTTTACAAATAATTTTATCCTGTATATCGACTATATTTATAATTTTTGTTGCGTCGAGTATTGTGGTAACATCTAAGAAAAAGCAAAAATGAAACGCATTTATTTGAAAGACCATAATTCCATTTTTCCCTTTTATTGGGGGACACATCTTCTCCCTTTAAAAACCAACAGTAGTCACCCATCATGGCTGGATCCCATCATCCTTTGTACCGAACTTCCATTGTCCTGATATCTTGATAAAACCTTTCACCCTGCTCGTCGCTGTCAGCTCCCAGATTCTCAGAAAAAAAGTTAAATGGAAATAAAGAAAGTGAACATTCAATAATATCCGGCAACCAAGCGCTTTGTAGGAGTTGTTGAATAATGATTACTATCCTCATATCATCTCGATTTACTCAGTGATAAATAAGGGTTCGTGGACGACGTGCACGTGACGAATTCATTTCTCAGTTGTGATGCCTTTCAAATTATTTATTTTAACAGCTAACGAAGATAACACCTTAACAATGCTAACAATAAAAATTCCTGAAGGATATCAAGCGCGCCCGTTTCGATCAACTTGCCAAAGTGTACTGGTTCTTTTTGTTGTATATCACCATTGCCTGTCTCTCTGGTCCTTGGTCAGTTGCACACCATGTTTTTTAACCGTTGTCCACTTATAAATGGTACAAGTTGGCCCATATGTTTCTTTTCCAACAAAGGGTATTCTTTCCCTTGGCAATGATTTACAACGGGAGATGGGCAATGATTTACTACATGCTAGAAGTCCGAACAGGAGTATAAAAGCTCATTAACTAGTTCTTCGTAGTTTGAATCCATATTGTTGCCTAAAAGTCCCCTCACTACACTTACAAATGAGTTCCAAGCTCTAAGTTCTTGTGTGGTGAGCTTTTCTACAAAATTAATATCGCTCAGTAATTTTCTAATTTGTGACACAATAAAAATGCCTTCTTTTAATTTGGCGACACTTAACTGGGGAAAGACTTGCCTTAGATATTTAAATCCTTCACCCTCTTTATTCATAGCCTTCACAAAGTTCTTCTTCAGCCCAAGTATAATGTAAAGAGGAGGCAAAAGGACATTTTTTTGAGTCTACAAAAGGCACATATTTAACATTTTGAGTTTCTGATTGAAATTCACTCCTTTCGGGCCAAATTTTCCCAATTCCAATTAAAACCCTAAAATACATGACATAGGCTTTTTTCATGTTTTCTGAAAATGACTTGGCTTCATATTTCAGAAGAAATTCTCCACATAGATAGCGAAACTTGTCAGGAGATATTTTGCAACTGCGGAGCGTTTGACTTTATATTTTCGTCGTTCAAAAAACTGCCTTAACAACGCAAAACCACTCATTTCGAAACTGAAAAGAAGACTGAATAAGAAAACAAGTTTTATGTTGTAAACGCTTTAATTTTAATTATATTTTAATTTTAAAATGTACTCTTTTTAACAATCCCTCTCATAAAATTTACTACTTGATGATATAAAAGGGTCTACCGAGGTTACCGAAAAGTGGTACGTATTTATTATATTATATATATAGAATATATATAGTGTAAGTATATTTTTTTTATTATTAGAAAAGTATTAACATTGCAAATATAGTGGACTGAATGGAGTTACAAAAAATATGTCGGTCGGTGTTATTTTCGCATAAGGAATCTCCAGTTAGCGGATTGGCCTACTAATACGAAACACCCTAAATATACATATAAACAATATTTATTTCCTTGCAAAAAAAAACTATCAACTAAACTGTTCTTTCTGCCCATGGTACATATTCTTAACTTAGACTAAACATTATTATAAACAAAACTTATGATCTAGATCTGGAAGTGTTCCAATAGAGTAGTCAACGGAAAGAAACGGGATTGACTTATTTA
This sequence comes from Euwallacea similis, assembly GCF_039881205.1. Lineage (NCBI taxonomy): Eukaryota > Metazoa > Arthropoda > Insecta > Coleoptera > Curculionidae > Euwallacea > Euwallacea similis. The sequence goes on from NC_089625.1 coordinate 16,764, forward strand.
TCTCGTTAAGCAAAGTGGTTTCAGTATAATCCAGTTGTGAGTGTTGGAAAAATACCCAACACCATCTATAAGTGATACAAATCTGCTTGTTGAAAGAAAACAGACCCAACACCATTTGTACTATAGATAACCCATGAGACTAATTTATGGCCTAGACAATATAAATTAGTCGTTACTCTCCTTTTATGATGGCACAGTGAGAAGAAAACGGGACAGGCGACCTGAGTCTCCTTTCAAAAACACAAAACAGATCACCACTGGCGCCTTCTTCGTTGACAACCCTAGTAAGGTCATCATTATTGGCTCTTTACCACTAACAGCCGACGCTTCTCCCGAACTTTACGAAAAGTACAATTTTTGGGAGAATTTGAATTATCGGCGGTCACTTGTTTTTTTTCACAATTATCAGCACTATTTTAGAATTTTAGTTAACCGTGTAGTGTATGTTGTTTATATGTTGTTAAATAAAACTTTAAGTGCAATCAAGCTCCAAGTGTCTTCTTGTGGCAGTTGTGGTCCTTAAGCAAGCATTTAAGGAACAAAGATAAGTTAAACGTTTGGCATCGTTTTTCAACTGTGCCCCAACTTGTGTTTGGGATGAGACATTGAGTGCCCGAGATCTCATTCTCGATCAGTGAGAATCGTTCTTCCATTTCATCTGAAGTTGTAAGAGTCGTTCGGTTATTTTTGTCATGTGTGTGCGTTCGTATAGTAATTGGTTGAGTGAATTATACATATAACGGTTTGTCGGAATGTCTTATTTTTGTGATTAACCTTAGTGTAATCTATTTTGTTGTCTGTATGTGTCGTTTAATTTTTTCTGTTGCATTTGTCCTTAATATGTGTCTGTAGTCGAACAATAATCTGCAGATAGATTTGTATATTTTGTTCGGGTTAGGGGGTTCGTTCCTCGATTGGCGCGAACACCACCCTCGTGAATATTTTACAGGATCTCGTAACTCGCGGACAATGAACTCGGGAGTACTTTACAATTCATTTATTGTACTATTAAACAATACACGAAGTAACGCACTTAACTAACTTAATAATTCACGCCCGGAGTGGTTGTTACAAGTCGGAAAGGGGTGCGCGAGGTAGCTGAGGATCTCACAGTGTCTTGGTCGTGATGTTGTTGCACTGAGAGATGATAGATGAGAGAGAGATTTCTACATTTTTTGGGTCTTAAATAATATAGCTAAGGGCCGGTACTCATAGACGTACCCCTAACTTAGAAGCAATTGTCGGCTTCCCGGCTACTCATAGTGTTAACGCGCAACGTCCAGATGAATAGCCGACTGGGCCTTCGTTGGCCAGGCCGGCGGAGCGGCGTTTAAATTGGACGGACATTATGACTCCGACAAAGAACATTGCTGGAAATCCCAATCATAAAACAACCATCTGGGGATGATGGATGCTAACGCTGAGAATTCCTTGAATGCACGTGACTATTACTAAAATAACTTACAGAAAAAAAAACTAGTAGGATTCGGGAACTAAAACGAAATTACAAATACAGGGGCGTAGCATCGGGTATCTTAATTGAGGAAACAGTCCGATGTGACTAGTTACAGTCTTAACATATTTGTGTAGCAGTTTCAGTGCTGACCCCTTTGTCCTTGTATGTTATTGTTTAGAAATGTTTTGCTCTTTTGATAATTTCTGATCTGATGTTTCGCACATGTTTAGTAAATTTTAATTTTTTGTCGATTGTTATTCCCAGGTATTTCACGACATTCTTTGGTTCAGTTGTGTGTCCACCTGTTATTATTGTTGGTGAGTCGGCTTTGATTTGGTGTGGTAAATACAGTATTGGTCAAAAGTAGATAAACAAAGCTATTTTGTCCCTTAGAATGTTGTAAATAAATAAATCGAATTATTTTCATATTGAAATCAAACACACAAGCAGCACTCCAAACCTGCTTGCAAAAATTCTCCGCTTATTATTTTTAATACGAAATTTGTTAATAAAAAAAGGAAATAGCTCTGGCCATAAGTAGATAGATAAACCATTTATGGTTAGTTTTCTGCATGATAAGTGTTTAACCAAAAACTAAATTCTTAGTGAAGTTTGTTCTAATATCAACTTTTAAAATGCCCCGTGGAAAAAGAATTTCAATTGATTTAAAGCAGCACATTATAGAGGTCTATAGACAAGATGACCGCCAAGTGGATATTGGTAAGGGGTTCGGTATAAAAAGGGCTGTTGTATGGGCCACTATCAAGCGATACGAGAGAACCGGTACTATTGAACCTGTACCAAAGTCAGGCCGTCCTAGAAAAACAAGTGCCAGAACTTTTCGGAAGTTAAAACGGATATGTTCGAGTGACCTCTTTCTCTCGTCCCAAAAAATTAAGGAAATTTTAGAGTCGACAGGGATGTGTAGTGTATCTTCAAAGACAATAACGAGAAGACTAGTTGAAGAAAGGTTGTTTGCTCGTAGACTAGCCAAGAAACCATTTATCTCTAAAAAGAGCCGGAAGGCTCGATTAGAATTTGCACACCAACACATTTACTGGACAAAAGAAAAATGGAAAAAAGTATGTTGGACGGACGAATCGAAGTTCAATCTGTTCAATTCTGATGGTATTCACTATATTAGAAGACAATCTACTCAATTCTAATGGTATTCAGTATATTAGAAAACCTCCTGGGAAACGACTGTATCCTAAATATACGAAACCGACCTTAAAACATGGTGGTGACTCCGTAATGGTGTGGGGATGCTTCTCGGAATTTGGAACGAGACCACTTCACATTATTAAGGGCATTATGGATAGGATAATGTATCGAAATATTTTTAGAGACATCATGGTTCCCTACACTGATAAAAATTTGCCTCTTCGATTCAAATTTCAACACGATAACGACCCGAAACGTTCTTTTAAGTTGGTGAAACAATTTTTTGAAGCTGAAAAAATCATTGTTTTAAAATGACCGTCGCAGTCATCTCATTTAAATCCAATAGAAAACTTTGGGAAATCCTTGATAAAAAGATTAGAGATGTACAATATTCAAATCGGGATAACTTGTTTGCGAAATTACTGGAAACCTGGCAAAATATGGACTTGGTTGTTATCAATAGGCTGTTAGACTCTATGCCAAGGAGGTGCCATGTTGTAATTAATAATAAACAGTACTATAATACTATACTAAGTATTAATTATAATTACTTTAATGTTTAGAAAAAATGTTTTCCTTTCTTTTTTAAATTGAGTTATTTTTTATATGTCTATCTACTTTTGTCCAGCCATATTCTGTTTTTTTCTACTGTTTCATTTAGAATTTTCAAGATATTTCAGAAATTGTTGTTTTATTTATTAGAGTATGGCTATCTCTTTTACAAAAAAAATAAAACAATGCTCAATTTATTTGTTTTAATATAGTTGAGATATAAATCGACTTTGTCTATCTACTTTGAACTAATACTGTACATTTGTTCTATATTTTATAAAAATTTGGCCATTCATAATGTCAATATAATTAAAATATGAAGAAGTGAATATTGCAATGTTTCAAAATATCTTTAGGATAAAATTAGTGATAACTCTAATCATGATAAAAATGTTGAATTTAAACGACTGCAATTTTGAACCGAAAGATAATTCATTAAAGGCCGGTAAAGTTGGTTTGCAATGACATTTCAGTATCAGGTTGTAATTTTCGATTTACTAGCCGCAAGTAAGTACAGAGTATTTATCGGAAATAGAAATGTTGCGTGTGTAGAACGGTAGGTGGACGAACTTTTTACGAAGAAGGAGAGGATCCAAGAGGGGTGCCAAGAGAACTGGGGACCGAACATGTGGCTCGGGTCTCAGCGTAGGAGATTCGGCAGGCCATTGGGCATCTCAAGAGCCGCAAGGCTCCGGGGCTGGATGGAATACCGAACGAGGTCTTAAATTTGTATCTTGGGACAGTGCCCCAGGGTATGGCTGACTACGTTTCACGCATCGTGACGTCGGTGGTTTTCCTGAAGGTCTGGAAGAGGGCCTGATTGGTGCTGATGGAGAAACCGAAATGGGAGTCAGGTACGGGGGCCTCGTACCGACCCATCTGTTTAATTGACAGACACGGAAAAGTAGCGGAGAAGGTGATCATAACCAGACTGATGGAAGAGGTGAAAGCACATGGCATGATCGGTGAAAGGCAGCATGGTTTCATGAAGGACAGGAGCACCATGGACGTCATGCTGGGTGTGATATAGATCGTGGAGAAGATCAGGAGGACGGATTAGAAGCGCGCGGACTTCTGCGTTATGATAACCATTGATGTTAAGAATGCGTTCAATTCCGCGCCCTGACACCTCATAGTCGAGATGCTCAGGAGATCCCACGTGAGAAAATACATGACTGACCTCGTGCAGTCATACCTGCAAGATAGAATCTTAACGTTGCCTAACGGAGAAGCTCGGAAGCTGTTGTGTGGGGTTCCTCAGAGGTTCGTGCTGGGCCCCGTCTTGTGGAATCTGTACTACAACGAGATACTGACGATGGGTTTTCCAAAGGGCGTCACTCCGGTGGCGTTGGTGGTGACGGACAGGAATAGGGAAATCCTGGAGACGAGGACATGGAAGGCCATGGAACTGATCATTGATACGTTCCGTGCCAAAAGTGTCAACATGGCGACAGACAAGACAGAGATGAAGCTTCTGGCCGGACGTAAGATGATTCGGAGCATGGATCTGAGAGTGGACGACGAGATTTATGAGACGAAGGAATGCGTGAAATACCTAGGGGTCTGATTCGGTAGGGACGCTCACTTCGGTGAGCACGCCCGACGAACGGCCGAAAAGGTGGCACGGGTGATCCGTGAGCTCGAAGGCATATTACCGTGGGTGAACGATTTGGGATACTAAAGGAGGCGATTCATGGTGATGGCGATATCGTCGCCCCTGTTGTACTCGGCTCCTGTCTGGCAGACGGAGCTGACGTACAGGCAGTGCGAAGCTATTCTGAAGAGGGCAAATCGTTTGTTCGCGTTCCAGGTGGCTAGCGCCTACAGAACTGCTCCGGCCCCGTCGGTGTTGGCCTTAGCAAAAATACCGCCGGTGGGAATCAGAGTGAAAGAAAGGAGCATGATGTGGGAAAGGGGGAGAGAATGTAGGGGAGAGGTGTGAGACTGGATGATGGAGGAATGGGAAAGGGAATAGGAGGAGTATGAAGGATAGGCAAAAACCTTCATACCCAGAATCCGAATGTGATATGAATGTGAGTGGACAAAGAGCGGCTATATGCTGTCTCAGGTGTTTACAGGGCACGGTGTGTTTGGTAAATACCTGAGGCGGATAGAGGTTGAAACGAGTGCGGAATGTTAGTTTTGTAACGAAAGGGAGGACACGCCACAGCACACGTTGTGGGGATGTCCGGAATGGGAGAGTTATCGTGTGGAAGTGAGGGAGGGGGACTCGACCTGAACCAAAGCACGATAAAGAACGAATTGGTGGAGAGTAGGGAGAAGTAGGAATTGTTTGAGAGCATGATTGAAAAGATTCTGAGAGCGAAGATTGCAAGCGAGAACGAAACGAAGAAGAGTGGGTTGCGAAATTGTGACCTCGCCTAGTCCAGGCGAGCAGGAGTCCCCGATGCAAGGCCTAAAGGCGCTTCTGGGGCAGAAGAGAAGAGGTGGTTTTAGTGGGTAGGTGGGCGCATTTTCACTTCCTCGCAAAAAGAAAGTAAGCACAGGATGAGCAGATCTATCCAGACAGTATGAAAAACTTCTACTGGAAGTAAAACCCATACTAGGATACCTTCTTTTTATTAATATCATATATGAGTATATTATTACGAACTAATCGTTCATTCAATTCAATTTAATTCAATGATCTAACAATTACAAACCCCATCAACAATCACAAACATTGTTAGAAACTTTAACAAAAAATAAAAATATCTTAATGCATCATTCGCCATTTTTTTATGCCTATGATAGCCCCCCTTGTATTGTGGATCGACTTATAAAGGGCTTCACCACCTGCTAAAATGGCACCCCATTCTCCGTAGGTCCCATAATCGAAGATGGAATGATTACACGCTGCCATTATGGCCAAATCTTCCCCAGCCGTGTTGTTTCTTTTGTACGACGCAACGAAAACGTCTTGTAATTTGCCGAATTGATCGTAGCACCACTGTGGATCATCACTAATGATGATGAAAAGACATCTTTTGTACTTATTTTTATAGTATCCCATGGCATTCAAGTAATATTCATTTGTCGCAGGTGTAACTTTGTATTTTCTGAAAAAAAAATTAAGAAATTTGTGAATAATAAATGTTATAGTTAGTTGCACATATTTTCATTTACACTTCACTTGATTTTATTAAAATTATTTATACATGCGTATATTCCAAAAAATACACAAATTCTTCTAATTCTTTGGTATGTAGTTCAATTCTACTAAGGACATCATTAATGTTTTCTAGTGTTCAGACTTTGAACTACAAACAGCAAATTCCTTGATAAAAGAAATACTGGAAAGCAAAACAAAATGGGACTGATGCAGCGACGTCATTTCTGCTGTAATTAGAGAAAAGGAAAGGATCGACCGCAACATTTAAAATACATAATCCTACTGAGTTCATAAAAAAATTACAAACACATTAAAATAATTTAAAAAAATAATAAAAATTAAAACCATCGAATTTATGTTTCCCCGACTCCGAGGCTTTTATCCCCATGGGACAATTCCGGGTCGTGACAGATTTGGAAAAGAGCCCCGAGATTTTTAGTAGGTGGGTGCCCAAGCGAATCCCACACTGCTCGATTACCAGACACGACAGACCGAGTATCTTTTTGAAGATTTTCCTCGAAAAAAAATTGTTAGTATTAAACTTTTTCTTTTTATCTATTATAATGTTACAATTAAATTCCTCCAATTTATTAAAATTAAATACAATTTAAAAAACAGCCATTGAAAAGCTTTATAATATGTCTCTATATTAAATTTTCTACCAAAAATATATGGGCTTAAATACTTAGTTATCCGGACAGAAACAAAGAAATTTTTTTTCAATGAATGAATAATTTTGTTCCCAATGCGTATGTTACGGAAAAATTACGAAGTATTTAACCTGGTGACAACACCGTATCAAATATAACATGTTAATTTAACCGTTTCTGACATATCTAGGTACTTTTTTCTTGAAGAAAATTGTCCAGACGCCCGGTCTGTTATTCTAACGACCTGGTAGAATGGCATTCATCGGAGCGCCTACCCATTAAAAGTCTCGGAGGATTCCTCCCCAAACTTGCCACGACACGGAATTGTTTCTCGGGAATAAAAGCATCGGAATCAAGGAGGTATAAATTCGATAGTTTTATTATTTATTTTTTCATTATATTTTATTATATTGTGTTTTGTTTATTGAGTTTGTATTTTTTATGTACTCCGTAGGATCATGCATTTTAAATGCTGCATTCCATCTTTTTCTTTTCTTTGACCAACACAGAAATGGCGCTGCTGTATCGGTACTATTAGGTATAATATGCTATCCCCGGTATAATATGCTTTCTAGCACTACTTCCACAAAACAATCCGGTGTTAACGCATTTAGTTCTTCTGTTTATATTTCAAAGTCTAGAAACTAGAAGATGTAGTGTTCCGCAGAATCGTCGATTTCGCAGGTCCTGCATTCAGGCCCGGTTTTCCCGATTCAGTACGTGAACGCCTCAAACTTTCCATGGCCGCTTGACGCTTGAGTTAGAAAGTAATTCAGCCGCCTGTGTCTGCACAAAATTCAGTTTTCAAGGTCAGGGATTAATCTCTGAGTCTCCTGGTCTTTATCTTCTACATTCATTCATCATTCCTGTCAGTTTCGAATGATTGGTGTTTTGACCACTCTTCTGTCACCCTTCGTTACTCGTGGAAGAATGCTGAGACGAATTCTTTCTTCCAGGAGACAGTCGATGGGGGGGAGTGCCCACTAATACTTGCATCGCTTCAAGGGACAGAGTGCGATATGCGCACATGACCCGCAGCAGTGTTTCTATTTGCAAACTCAGCATTTTGTGTGCGTACTTTTTGATCCTGACCATCCATCCCCAAATAGGGGCGACATAGAAGAGCGTCGATTCTATCACCTAGAAAAGCAGTTGCTACTTTTAAGTGGATGATCCTTCCATCGCAAATATAATCCTTTAATTTAAATATCTAGGTACTGAAGATTTAGTACATTTATAAATACAGGGAGGCGCGCCGAAAAGTTTCCATTCGGGTTTTTTTCTTGTAAACGAATAAATGAAAATATGCTCCGAGACGTAAACCTCAGTTTTCAGAGACATATTTTTTAAACTTTTGCACCCCCTCTGCCCCAACCTCTACGAAGAGGTGTCTGTGGCATTGAAATCTTAAATAGAAAGGAAGGGCGAGTGGTATCTTATTTTAAAAGGAATTGAATTCCCTTTGCCATGAGACCTTCCTCGTTGGGATCGATTGAGTAATTCGTGAGAAATAAAGAAATAAAATGTGGAAGTAACAATATTTTTTGCTACTTGTGTCAATGAAGTAAATGCTGAAAATGTTGACCTACCACCTCCATTTAATTATAAAGGCTCTGTTCGAAATGTTACGCTCACGCTTGCGTCTCGTGCGCAGCAGTTCAAGTTTATGCGTTAACAGTTACCTTCCTTCATTTGTTATGTAAATAACTATTATTATACATAACATGACTTACTTATCCAAATACTTGATGTAGTCGTCTCGTCTTACGTGCACCCCTATAAAAGTAATAAGCTCTGGTTTGGAAACATTATTCAAAGCCTCTCTGAGGATGGCTTGAGCCTTGAAGCGAAGCTGCTTTTTGAAAACAAATTCTTCGTTCACAAGTCGGTTTAGATAGGGAATAGCACTAGCCTTCTTAAAACTAAATTGAGGTAGTATTATACTCTAAAAAAGATATAAGGTGTAAGTTTGTGTAACGAAAGAGACTCGATAGTCAACATACGTACTTACAAGTTATTTTTGCTTATTTTTGTTTTTGTAATTTACTAAAAACTAATATTAACCAAAATTTAGTACCCTGCGGGTTTTTAGACCTTGGAATTCAATTCTTACAATTAAAAAAGCACAGCAGACATTCAGTTAATGCCAAAAAATGTGATTTTTGATAAATAAAAATATATAAAATAAAATTTAAACTTTGACACTCTGTATCAGAAAAAGGAGACATTTGCGGATATTTCGTTATTTAGATGCTTTCCTTACTTAAACAAGTTTACCCCTTTAATTTTTATAACATGATCCCCTGTTATTAAGACCCTGTTAATACAAGCATTTGGTAGAGTTTTTTTATTTCCATTTAACCATTTTTCCTATTTTTTAACTTAGAAGATTTATTTCAGAGATCAAAATCGGAGGTTTTTTTACTTTAAGGCACGCTTAATCACTTTAGAGGAAATGTTCCTTAATATTTAAATCACACTGAAAATATTCTGGCAAACGACCACTGCTGCAGTAAAGATGATTGAAAAACATTTATTGAGGACTCAAGGTCACGTGAAATGTTGGATTAGATAACTTCATAACTTGCTGTGCTAAGAACGGCCACCAATGATTTCTGCGAGTTTAAAAATTAAGTCATACCTATTTCATTTTAATATTACTCTTTATAAGAGTCAAATTTTTGATCTGCAATTAACTTTAATTGTAAGCTAATTTTCATAGAAACGTTCAAACGGAACTTTAATATTATACAGCACTTGTAAAAAGTATTGCAACACGTTTATAACTTTTATACGCCCGATATTTTAAAAAAATGCTTAAACAAGTATAATTTTATTTTAAAACAGGCATTTAATGGGATAAAAATGGCATTTAATAATTAATTTCGATTTTAAAATTTTTCACGTCTATCCAGTTACCTCTATTAACTTTTTATTTTGAAATGGAAAGATACCCACCGTAATATATCGAATGAAAGGCAATTCAATAAAAGATACAACGGTATATTCAGATCTAAAATTTAAACTGCAGTTTCCTTAAAAAACGAAACAAAGTCTGTATCTTAAAAAGATTAAAAGTTTTAAGTGAAAAAATAACAATAAGGGGTAAAAATTCCAAATTGTCTTTAATGTAAACAATTTTTTAGATATAAAATATTTTCTTTTTCATAAAATTCATTAGTAGTTGGATTCAATTATTAGACGTCTACCACAGTTAGAATATCAAAAAAATGAATCGTTTTCTGAATAGATGTGAAGAAATATTAACATTAAAATGTAACGCATTAAAAACCTTTCTTTAAATAAAATTATACGTGTTTCAGCATTTTTTTAAATATCGGATTCATGAAAGTTATAAACGTGTTGCAACACTTTTTACAAACTTTGTATATATTTTTTGTTTCTGTGGAATAAGATCGGTACTTTAACATTATGACTCTATATGAAATATGTTAAATCACGTTTTTATCGGTTATTGGTTGTAGGAAGCAAACCCAATTAAATACGAAGTTACAAACCTGATTGCCATTCCATTTGGCCATCGAGTCAACTGTTGTGTTTTTAAAATCAATAGGACAATGTGCAATATTATCCATATTTGGTATGGATAAGTTTTCAAATAACTCCCTCACTCCATATTTAACGCATCCTGGATCATATGGTGTTAAACCGGTTACTTGAGCAATAACCCATATTTCCGCATACTTCCACACTTGATTACCTGAAAAATAAGAAATTCAATTTTCAAGTCTGAGTCCCGATTTGAACGTTGAAGCGACAACATCGTTTTATCGGCTGCGCTTATCTTAGTTCGATACGAGTAAAACCATAAACAAATAGTCAAGTTAAGATAAACATTGCGGTGGATACTGAGTGAAATTTTTGGAGGTACTACGGAATAATGCCCTAAGAGGTATCGCGGATGGACATCAATATGCTCAACTCGTATGAGACTGCTCTTGAGTACAAGAGTAGTCAAAATAGTAACACAATTACTAAAGACCCTCTCACTGTAAGTAAACAAAATTCATATTCTGCTGTGACTAGAGCCACTCCAGAAACTAATTTTCCGAAAAAAGAACAAGCCATAGTTATACAAGCAAACAATGACCTCAAATTGCAGGACTTTGTAAAGGCTATAGGTATTTTAATTGGACCAAAAAACATAATTTTCGCATCCAGGATATCAAATGGAAGAGTATGTATTTACTTAGCAAACGAAAGTTTAGTGGACCAAATCATGCAGACCCACCATACTATAACAGTTGCAGACTCCCAATACAAAATCCGTAGATTGGTCTCGCCTTCTAAGAGAATAATCATCTCAAATGTAAGTCCAATTATACCCCACAGCATAATAGAAAATATCGTAAGACAACTTGGCTTGCTCCCCACATCGTCTGTTTCTTTCTTGAGGGCTGGAATTCCGGGCGATGAATATTGTCACATTCTTAGCTTCCGAAGACAAATCTACGTCTTACCCCCCACAGATGATTTTCAATTGCAAACATCTACCATAATACAGCACGAAGAAACGGAATACAGGGTATTCCTATCAACAGATAGGTTAGAATGTTTCCGGTGTAAAGCTATTGGACATAGGGCAAACAACTGTCCAAACCCCCCACCCCAAAGTCAACACAACACCGAACAGGTAGACAGCCTAGACACTACAACAAATCAAACAACGAATTTTTCACCGCAACAGAAGCGATCTCACTCCGACATAATAACATCCTCAGAATCACAATCACGACACTCAACAGACTCCGCAACAATGCTACCTCCTCCCCAGTCCCCAGAAATTAAACCTACAGAGACTATCAAACAAGCAAGAAAGAAACGAAAGACAAATACCACAGTACAAAATCTTCTCTCGGAAAACTCAAAGAAAGTTATACACGACAGATATCAAATAACCCCAAATAATTTTGTTCTACCGATCGAAACATTCACTGCTTTTTTAGAAAACACATTTGATAAGGAAGACACATACAGCGAAGCAGCAAAATATACAAATGATATAACAACATTGGCGGATAACATCTACAGCCTATATCCTTTCCTGAAAGAACGAGCCATAAAAAACAGATTTACTCGACTATATAAGAAGCTAAAAGCACATCTAGATATGGACAGGACGGAAGTAGAAAGCATAGCATCATCACAAGACAGAGACGAAATGATGTCGGATTGCTCACAGCAGTCCAATGCCACGTCGTACTAATCTTCGCCAAATTCACATTACAACGCAAACACTATAATACTTCACATAAACTAAATCATTTTCAATTTAATACAATGGAATTGTGATGGGTTCTACCCACGATTAACAAGAATCCAACAATTAATTTCTGAACACTCTCCGGACATTTTGAGCCTCCAAGAAACTAACTTTACTGAAAAACACAAAAAATACCTGAAACACTACCAAGGCTATCACTACCTCAGGACAGAATGCACCAGGGCGAGTGGAGGTGTATCCACTTACATTTCAACCGATCTCCGCTCAGAAGAGCTTTCCATAACCAGTGACCTGGAGGTTGTTGCTGTGAGCGTTTGGTGTCCACATAGAATAGCCATCTGCAATATATACATCGCCCCCAATTATCCTCTAACAGAGGCAGAGTTTCACAATATTTTAAAACAGTTACCAAAGCCATATATTCTACTTGGAGACTTCAATGCGCACAACGCTGCGTGGGGGTCAGACCATACGTTTGGTAGAGGAAAAGTTATAGAGAATGTCCTAATTAACTCTGACTTATGTCTATTGAATACAGGGCAGCCTACGCATCTTAACATTCCATCCGGCACGTTCTCTGCAATCGACTTAAGCCTATGTGATCCAAATAGTGCAACTCAGCTAAGTTGGAAGGCTCTAGATAGCCTTTACGACAGCGATCACTACCCTATCAGTATTTCCAATAAAGTCAACATGGACTCTCCTGTGTTTGAGAGGTGGAATTTACCCTGTTCAGATTGGAGCAATTTTGCAAGGGAAACGGAAAGTCTGAGTGAAAAATTGGTATTATCCGAGGATATAAATGAAGCAACACAACAACTTACCGAATGCATCCTGGACGCTGCTTCCAAACATATAGGGAAAAAGAAAGTGGGGACAGCTAGAAGATCGGTGCCTTGGTGGAACGAATCATGCCAAACCGCCGTTAAAAACTGTAAGAGAGCTCTGAACCGATACCGGCGAACAAAATATCTGGACGACTATATAAAGTTCAAACATCTAAAAGCCAAGTGTAAATACATTCTGAAAGAAAGCAAAAGGAAATCCTGGCATCACTATGTAAATACAATCACACCAGAGGTAACCCCCTCGGAAATCTGGACAAAAATCAAGCGCATTCGAGGACAACCCACCAATTTCAAAGTGAACTCCATTGAACATAACAACGAAATAATTACAGACAGCCGAGAAATTGCTCAGACCATTGCTGAGCATTTACAACGGAAGTCGGTCAATCACACACCCCCCGCACTACCACTTCCAATTCAACATAGCAATACAATGTTCTCAAACGAAATCAATTCAGAATTTAAGTTTCACGAAATTACCTATGCTCTTTCCAGATCCAAGAACTCCTCAGCCGGACCGGATGATATTCCGTTCATTTTCTTAAAGAATTTATCACTTACCTGTCTGGGAAAACTCCTAGAACTGTATAACAAAATTTGGGTAAAACAAGTATTCCCCAAATGCTGGAGAGAGTCAACAATACTGCCCCTTAAGAAGGATGAAGTATCTCCGCTCAATGTAAAAGCCTTTCGACCCATATCACTAACTTGCACAATGTGTAAATTAATGGAAAAGATGCTAAACAAAAGACTACTATGGTATCTGGAAAGTAACAAGCTCTTGAACCCTTATCAAAACGGTTTCAGACAACATCGCAGTACCTTGGACAACCTAACACTAATCCAATCGGAGATATCCAACGCGATAATATCCCAACAGGAAACGGTGGTGGTTTTCTTTGACTTGGAGGCGGCTTTCGACACAGTCTGGCAACCACTCATACACAACAAACTGAAAGAATACAATTTGCAAGGAAATATAGCAGCCTTCATCAACAATTTCTTAACCGAACGAATGTCCAGAGTAGTGGTTAACGGAGCAAAATCGGATGCTTTTCCTTCGAAGAACGGAGTACCTCAGGGCTCAGTACTTAGCCCAACACTCTTTAACATGGCCATCAACGATATACAAGGATTCATTGAGAAGCCTGTTCAACACTGTTTGTATGCCGATGACTTGGCCATCTATTTCTCTGGAAAAAACACTTCCACTACGTGCAAAGTAATACAAAATACCATCAACAACTTACAGGGATGGGCATCCAGCTCTGGTTTCAACTTTTCGGAACAAAAATCAAAAGTCATGTTGTTTAGCCGTAAAAGAAATGCACGCCTGCCTCAACTTACCTTGAAATCAACCCCTTTGCAACATGTGAATGAGCATCTCTTCCTAGGTCTCACCTTTGACAACAAATTGACGTGGAAAAAGCACATATTAAAGACTAAAGCGAATTGCCTCAACCGGATGAACATAATCAAAGTTCTAGCAAACCAACACTGGGGCTCAAACGAAATGATGCTGCTTCGGATTTACAGAGCCCTTATCCGTTCCAAATTGGACTACGGCAGTATAGTGTACGCATCCGCTAGCGAAACAAACTTGAAGTCCTTAAATACAATACAAAATACTGCAACGAGACTGGCCTTAGGTGCTTTCAAATCCAGTCCAACCGACTCACTGGCTTTCGAGGCACACGAGATGCCTCTTAAATTGAGAAGAGAACAACTTTTACTGAACTACTTCACTCGAGAGATGGCGGACCAAGGAAGCCCTGTTGCTCAATTGTTCAGCGGCCTGCAGGGTCTGGAAACTACATCGAGGTCTCCTTCTCCCATTTCTCACGCCCTGGCAGGATTGCTGAAGGATATCGACTTCTATCCGAGCTTCAACCACTATGTGACATCCACCCCTCCATGGAGTAGGATACCGCCGGACTTTCACTTGGCCCTTCATCAATACAGCAAACGAGACTCGCCAGCTATCCTTCTCATCCGTTCTTTTCAACAAATCATTGACTCATTTGCACCGGACAGTATACTCTACACGGATGCCTCTAAATCTAAGGAGGGCGTGGGTTGGGCAGTCACGAGCGCGCGCGACTTGGTGGCGAGCTCTGGTCTTCCGGATGTGTGTGGCATCTATGCGGGTGAATTGTTCGCAATATATAGAGCAGTGAAAGGGATGAACGGTGACAACAAAACATTTGCTATCTGTTCGGACTCACTAGGTGCATTACAAGCAATCAAGGACCCTTACAGCCCGAATTCTCTAATTCAAAACATCCAAGAAGACATCCATACCTTATCCTCCAGCCACTGCAAAATTCACTTGGTATGGATCCCATCACACATCGGAATAGCAGGTAACGAATTAGCGGACTCGAGTGCGGGAGATGCGGCCCGCTCTCGGACCATAGAGCAACATTTTTACCTACCGAAGGACGCAAGCAAACATTTCACAGTGGCTATTGAGGGTAAGTGGCAAAACCTCTGGAGCCTATCCAACACAAAACTGTCACGAATCGAACCATCGCTGCTCCCTTTTAAACAACTCCAACTAGATAGAAAAGGCACTGTGGCCATGAGAAGACTGAGGATTGGACATACAAGACTGACTCATGGTCACCTAATGGAAAGGACACCCCCACCAAAATGTGATAGGTGCAATGTCTTGCTGACAGTCGACCATATCGTCACAAAGTGTCCAGTCTATAGTGCCAATAGGGCCTCTTTCCGAATTAAGGATGAACTGCACAAGAACTGGCACTCCACCGTAGATCAGAGAGCAACCTTAGAATTTCTAAAGTCAATCGATCTTTTTAACTCCATCTAAATGTAATTTTATGTCTACTCGAAGTGTACATGTACTAGAAACGTCTTGTAAACCGTATGTTGTCAAATGTATGTTGAGTGCCAATAACCTAAGTAGTTGAGGCACTATAATCTTAATAAAAAAAAAAAAAAAAAAAAAAAAATTTTCAAGTCTAACGATATAATACGGACTTAACCATAGTCTCACCAGTTCTTCCTCCAGAGGTATACGTTACAATGTGTTTTTTCGGGCATGGATGCTTTACTGCAGATTTGTCGATAGTCCTCTTCCTCAATATTGGTTCCTTGCTGCACAAATATTCCCTTAAATCAGCAAATGTAGTTCCGTTTCGAGTTGTCATAAATTGTTGTGAAGAATTATTAACAATCTCAGGAGGATAACTTTTAGCAGACGACGAATCTTTGATATCATCGTCTTTTTCTTCAGCCGAGGCCAGCCAAAGCTCGTAATCACCAAGACTTTGTTTTTTAAGATCTCCAATAGATTCAAATCTTTGTTTATTTAAGTTTAGTACATAAAAACTGATTAACAATCCGGTAAATATTGTGATGCTTAGAAATATTAGTTTTCTTTGGACCATAATCATATTATTAGGAGATTAAGCTAGATTTTGATTCCATGGGCCTCAAATGAATACATAAGTAGTTTCTCTGCACTGAAACGGAAAAATCGTAATTTTTAATATTGGTTATCACGATATACTCATATAAATGTTATATCTCATATTAGATGCATGAGATTAATTAGGGCATCATACGTTTCTTGTACATTTTTATCTCTAAAATGGATCCTAGGAATTATACAATTCTATTAGCTTTGTCTGATAAGATACGAAATAAATATTGTAAAAAAATCAATATTTGATTTGACAAAGTGCCTCAGACTTGCTCGGCATTATTTGAAGTATGTATTCTCTAGAACAAAATAAAGAAAAAGATCATATAAATATGTGTCCGACCTCGAACAGCGGAGTTACAGGGTGTTAAAAGTTTAGAAAAAAACTAGCTTTTAATTTCATTGCGCTTGATTTACTGCAGATAGAGCTTTTAAATTTGATAGGCATATTGAATAATGGGTATTGCTTAATATGAGAATAGATTACCTCCAACTATAATACTTTAGAAACACGAAAAATATAATAGAGCTGAAGTGTATGGATTGTGAATACGTGAAAATAAATGGCAGTAATGACACTTGTCTTTTGTTGGATACCCATCCAAATCATCTGCTATGCCTCATCCCAAACGAAGCGATAACCAATATACATAAATCGCTCAACTTGAGGGATGTTCTGGTTTGACCGTGAGAACCATTAGGTAAAAATATTCTCGAGTACTCTTAACACACCGTGACTCTGTCGCCACTCACCAGTCCTTATCAGTAATTTGGCCCTTCTCAGAATCACATGTGTTAAGACGTTAATTGCAAAAACCTTTTAAGGTCTGTTTTTTCTCATTCAATCTAAAAATCCTAAGTTCGTGGGAACCTACCAAATCTGTGTTCTGATTGGTCAACTGGAACAAAATAGGCTGAAACCAAATTCTGCTCATTTTCCCTGCTTCCTTTTTTTTGTCAGATTTAGAGTGGAACTCTAGGCATAAACATAGATCCGACCTTCTTCCAAATTTATACTTGAGATTCTAACGCACCTAATACAGTAAAAGTTATCATAGATTTTTAAATATAGACTTATTGACGTTACGGTAGTTTTTTGTCTCGACCATCGTCCTGATTTGTCGTGGCGGTACCCACGTACAAAAGAATACCTGGTGTCAGAACTTTTCCCTTAAGACTCCAACACTTTTTTATTTTCATTTTTTGTATTGGTGATTACTTTAAGTGGTCTTTGTTAGTGTTCAGTTTCTTTTACATTGGCAACAAGATATCTTTCCTATAACAATGTTTCACTAACAAGAGAAAGGACCCAAGAGTACTTCCCGATCTTAATGAAATTTTACAGCGAAGTTACTTAGACCTAAGAATAGTGATGTATAATATATTTTAAATGCCATCTTCAAAGTTAAAGGGTGAAAACTACCCCCAAAATTTCGCCGATTTTTCGTTTTTTAATGATAACTTTTGATACAGGTGAGTTAGAACAACAAAAATAAAGCAAACTGTTCCTTTTTTAATTTGCCATCAACCTCTTAAAATTCGGAAAAAATATCATTTTTAGTTTTTTTTGTTGAAAATTTAACTTTTTTTGGCCCCGTTTTTACACGCGTCCAGCTGTCTCGTTTTTTACCATTTTATAGAGAAAACATTTTGGTATGTAAAATATACATAACTATTCCTAGATAGGTCTAAACTACTTCTCTGCAAAATTTCATTAAAATGGGGGGGGGGGGGTGTAAGTCACTGCGTCTTTGTGAAGCACCCTGTGTAAATAAAACTTAAGTCTTCAAATAGATCGAATGAAACCCTATAACCATATTACAGCCTTTGTATTTTGCATTTTTTTTTTATATTTCAATTTAAAAAGGCACAGGGGTGCGACGGACGTTATGTAAGTCCTCACTGAATATTCAATACTAACTTTACCTAGCAACACAAAGAAAAGGGGAATGAACGCATTTCTTTAAAACATATTACTCGCTTAAAGACAACGTGATTAAAATAAAATATTAAAGTTTTGAAAGTTTTCGCACATTCATTCAACGTCCCATTTAGAGCTATTTTGATGTCAATAGAGGGTGACAAAATAAATTCCGTACTGTTATTCTGAGAAGTTTTTTACGTTGATATTGTCAAGTCTGGTTATTTTTTGTTTTTATTTATATACGTATAATTTTAATACAAGAAGTATACTAATTATGTGTCTGCTTTCAGTTGTTCTAATGTAATGCACTCCAGTGCTACGTCCAATTTCACGAAAAGAAGACAGCTGACATTGGCTGGAATGGTTTCCAGAAACGACCGGTTTACGACGTGGTAGAATATTACAAACAGACGGGAGGGGCTGCAAACCACCCTCGTCCTTAAGGCCCGATTTCGAGTACGTCAAAATCTTGAACGTTCAATGCGTAAAATGGCGAAAAAATTCTGTGTCAATCGAGAAAGCGTCCGTAGTATTGTCAAAAAGCTAACTCTGTAGAATTATAATACAAAATCGTTTGTGTCCATTTCGTTAACCAAACAATGAAGGGGAAGCCACTGGCCAATATATAATTTAGATGATGACCTCCCACTTTTTGTTGCGAAAGCAAAACTGCTTTCAATAAATGACAACCAACAGGAACTTATTGAAATTAAGCGCTTGCTACAGCAAGTATTGTCTGATGATTATCAATATACGAAAGCTGAACTTAACAAATGGATCGTTGGAGATAAGGAACTTTTATCCCTACTTGGCGATGATACTGTTTCAGATGAGCAAATTGTTACAAATAATTCAAAAGTGAAACACGATGACACAATCGGCAGCTTTAACAATTACATGCAATGGACTGAGAAAAATGGAGCCGAACTAGCAACATTATCCACACTAAGAATAATGCAAAATCGAGTAGTGGAAGTTAAACGACTTATATCACAAGTAAAAATTACAGACTTTTTTTAATTACATACATAAAAATATATGTTTAGCAATTTTTTCGTATTAAATGTTTTTAACATTCTAATAAAAAATTACGTACCTGTTATATATTTGTTAAGAATAAACATATTTTATTTATTTTTATTTATTTTTGCTTTCTCTAGGAATAATACATTCTTGATAACTTAAAACACTAAATTTTTAATTACTTTAATGACCACTCTGCACTCTACATTTTTCGATAATCCGGATTGTTTTATCTTAATTCATCCGGATTAGTAGAACGTAGTGAGTTTCTACTGTGTTACGCATCACATAAAGTTGTCAGATCGTGATTGATTACCTTATCTTCTGAAGCAGGGCCGGCGCTAGGCAGTTCGGCGTCCTAAAAAATCACCAGCCAGGACAAATGTAAATTTTGCTTAAGAACTCCCTGTATTTGTTTTATCTGGGCCATCAAAATCATATTTTTGACTGAGAGATTAAACATCATTAAGATAAAACTCCACACGTGAAATATTTGTTCATGTTACTTTATCGTACAGCTGACATTTTGATTAATAAATTGTGATTATTTTTTCTCTGTTATGTTGACTAAAATTTATGTATATGTCGGGGTAACATTAGGAAAGTTTTCCATATTTAGCGATATAATATTTTAAAGAAAGTGTAATGGAACTTGCGAAACAAAACTCGGAAACACTTTAGTAGATTTTTATTCCACTCGTTATGACACACACACAACCCTTAATCGTTTACAAAACCAAAGATCTCGGGATTAAACTGACATTTCAATAGAGAGAGCCAAAAGTTAATGAGGGAAGTGACAAAAATTCCGGGAGCGTCGAGTTATATTACTATTATGGTAAAATGGTCAAAATGGTTATCCTTTTACAAGCTTCGGGGTATCTTAAGTACCAAATCTGGGAGTCAGTACCCATAGGAGTACTCCGGTTTTAGGCAATTAACAAGACTATCCACAGATGGTAACTTTCTAAATCCTTAACCCGTAACGTCAAGATAATGGTAAGAAAAGATGATTTACGGGGATGTTGCAGCTGTAGTGAGATTTTAGCGAAATGTGGATATTTTAGACTTTTGTCTTAACGAGAAAAAGGAGTGAAAGTTTTTATGAAGGGTAACCCTTATTGGAGGATAATGGGTTCCCAACATATGGCCATCCCGGACATACCACTAAAGTAGTGGAAATTCATAGGCGTAGCCTAAGGGTACATTACAAAAGTAAAGTCGAAAGGCAAATTAACGAATTCACTACTGCTCGACCGCCCTTCTGCCCTTCTATCTCTTAACTACTTGTTTTTGGTTCCTTTCTTAACTTTCCCCGCTCGGGTGGTCCTTAAGACCCAAGGGTAGTGCCTGCCAGTCCCTGTTTCCCATGGACAAATCCCTAACGTGGGCACTTAATTATGTCAGTAGTAGTGACCTCGATTGACAATACTTTATCTTCAAGATGACTTTGTCAGCCTGCCCCTCACCTATTATCGGTTCTAACGATACAATACTAACTTAAGGATTAGTAAATCTCCGACATATACAATTTTATAGAAATGGCAAATTTAAGAAACTATCTCTGAGCATCATCAATTATTTTTCTGCAATGCTGGAAATCTAATTTTTGAGAACCTTAAAATTAATAATACAATTTATTTTAGTGACAAACCTTTAATTGAATTTTGAGTTACTTGCATTGCGAAAAAAAATTTTTAATTTGACTCCAGTAAAAATAGAGTTGAGATGGAATCAACAGGGTGCTACACCAAATTTGAAAAAAAAAAACATCAGTCAGTCAACGTTCAGTGACTCTCCTTACGTATAATGTAACACAAATGTTACCCAATGACCTGTTACAGCTAAGACAACTTGTACTATGTACTTGTACTAACTACACTTGTAATATGACCATTAACTTAACATGAGCGTTCCATCATGGGGTTTGTTATTTCTACTATTTATGTGTATTACCTACCATATCATTATAAGATTGCAGTTTGACCCACTTTGTTGTATTAGTGTCATTACGACTTCACCGCAAGATTAACGCATCATTTTTAAAATTGAAAAAGCTGTTTTCGAAAACATTTATAATAATATTCAGTAAGTTAATAAGATTCAATAAGTTCACATTTAACAAGAGCGAGAAGTCCTTCTCAGCACTCGCAAAATTCTCGTGGTGAGGAGTATTATCAAAATCCCTCAAGTGCTATGTCACAGCAAAATCAAGCACATCCAGTTAATAATCTCAATACTGAGGATGATAATCACCAGGTGCTCGCAAGTCTATCAGTATCTTCCCAATATCAAGTAGTGCTATTAGGTATGGTTGTCATCACACTTTATGATAGCCATAAACGGCCGTTTCAAGTGCGCGGTTTATTAGACTCAGGTAGCCAAATGTCGTTCGTGACTGAAGGCCTAGCAAGGCGTCTAAATCTCGTTACACAAATGAAAAATTTGCAAATTACAGGAATAGCACAAAATTCTTCGACCACGAAGGAAATCACAGAGATAAAATTCTACTCTCGCTTCAATAAGTCTCAAGCATTCAAAACAACGTGTGCGGTACTTAAAAGGATAACTTGTCACCAACCCCAATTCCCCATTAATTCACATTCAATACCTGTTCCTCACACTATTCAGTTGGCAAACCCCACATTTTACAAACCTGCGGAAATTGAGATATTGCTAGGGGCAGATCTCTTTTCTTTTTCTTTTTTTTTATATAGGGAAGGAAAATCTTCATAGGTACCCGGCCTGGTGGTCTGGCGACCGGGTTATGTGGGATTCACCCCCCTGAAGGGGGCACCTACCCACTAAAAACCTCCTCTCTTCGCCCTAGATCCTCCCCGAAACCGCCGTTAAGCGTTACTTCGGGGAGGGGGTGGCATCTCCTCCGGCGTTGCGGCCCCTTGCCCACGGGGAAGGAGGGAGAGATCTCCCCTATGGGGAGCCGCGGTGCCCACTCCGGTGTCTCTCTCAGTCAGCTCCCTGCCAGTCCGCCTACCGGTATGCCCCGGGTTTTTGTCGGTGGAGAGTAACCCGACACCGAGGCTTCGGACCCGGCCCCTGGTATCAGGGAGCGCTCAAGCTCCCCCACCTCGTCAAGGTGGAGACACACGGGGGGGCAGACCTCTACTTTGATCTCATAACAGATGGTAACATAAGGTTAGGCGCTCATTTGCCTGTGTTACAAAACACTCACTTAGGATATGTAATTGCGGGGAAATTCAATTGTACAAACAGTGCAAACTCAAATTTTAGCAGCTTTCACAATTTTAACAACAATTACCAATCAAACTCAGAACTTACATCACTCCATTCTAACAACACGGATTTAACCAATCTTACAAAATTAAATCATTTTGGGAAATCGAAGAAGTGAATCCGCATTCAACACCTGGTAAATTTCTTGCACCCGAAGATCAAAGGGTTGAGCAATTGTTCGAAACCACGACTAAAATTCTCCCAAATGGGAGATATCAAATGAATCTACCATTGAAAAGCAATGATGAACATCAAAGACTAGGGGATTCGTTCACTCAAGCCAAGCGACGATTTCTCAATTTGAAAAAAAGATTCAGTAAAGATCAGGATCTTTTCATTAAATACAAACAATTTATAGATGAATATATTTCATTAGGGCATGCCAACTACATCCCACTCAATCCAAAAACTGAATCCAATAATAATAGCTTCTTTCTACCTCACCATTGTGTTCTAAGAAATAACAGTGTGACAACAAAACTGCGAGTAGTATTTGATGGGTCAATGAAAAGTTCTACAGGCGTGTCTCTAAACGAGTTAACGCTCAAGGGTTACACGATACAACCAGAATTGTTTGATATTCTAATTAAATTTAGAACATTTCGCTATGTGTTTACCGCGGACATTGAGAAAATGTTTAGACAGATCCTCATTAATCCCAATCAAAGATTTTTGCAGAACATTCTCTGGCGAAACTCTCCAGAGGAACCCCTACGGTGTATTGAGTTAGCAACCGTAACCTATGGAACCAATTGTGCACCGTTCTTAAGCAAAGCGTTCTTAAGTCTGCAGGACATAGCGCTCAAAAATAAAGATCGTTACCTACTCGCAAGCAATGCACTTTTAAAACATTGTTATGTCGATGACATATTATTTATATAATTTAAACACCCTGCTAGAGGCCCATACACAAATCACTAAGTATCTCGATACCGCCCATATAAAACTGCATAAATGGAGTTCCAACTCCCCTGAATTTCTGAAGGCATTAGCCAAAGAGAATTCTAACCCTAATTATGGTTTAATTCCGGAAAGTTCTTCAAACAAGGTTTTGGGTTTAAGTTGGAATCCAAACGAAGACAACTTCCACATAATTATGCCCCACATAGAATTTAAAGAAACGTACACAAAAAGACAGGTTTTGTCAACTATTGCTTCAATATATGACCCCATTGGAGTCATAAACCCCGTGGTGGTTTTCGCAAAAATCATCATGCAAGAAATCTGAAAAGAGAATTCTAGCTGGGATAGCGTCCTTTCTGTAAATATTCTGTCTAAATGGAAGACCTTCTTAAGCACCCTGTCATCACTTTCAAGTCTATCCATTCCTCGGTATACGTTTCGCAATAGCCAAATTCAGAAGGTCGAAATACACGGATTTTCTGATGCAAGCATGAAGGCCTATGGAGCATGCGTTTAATTACGAGCTTTCTATCGTAATAGAGCAGTATCCTGTAATTTATTGAGTTCAAAAAGTCGAGTTGCACCTCTAAAGGTGATTACTCTTCCCAAACTAGAGCGTATGGCCGCAGTTCTTCTGTCAGATCTAAAGGAAAAAATTGTATCGGTGATGAAAACTCGAGTCTCATACATTGATTCTATTAATTTGTAGTCTGATTCGGAGATTGTTCTTGCTTAGTTACAATCAAATCCATCGCGTTGGTCGACGTTTGTTGCAAATAGAATCGCTCACATCCAGCGGATCATCCCAAAGGCTCATTGAAGCCATATTAGATCTAAGGAAAATCCCGCGGATATCATATCAAGAGGCTCATCCCCTAACGAACTCATTCTTTCAGATTTGTGGTGGAGTGGCCCTACTTTCTTGCAAGATCAGAAGACTGATTTAAACAAGTACAATTACTCAAAGCATGAACTAGAAATTATCCCTGAGGAACGAAAGATTACTGCGCATATCGTGCAGACTTCATGTAACGATGTAGATGAGACATTTTCCAAATTTTCTAAGTTCACACACAACACGTCCTCGCGTATTGTTTAAGATTTATCAACAAATTAAAAGGGTCCCAAACTAACAATTCAACTGTTCTCGAATCTAAGGAACTATGTAGTGCAGAACAAACCCTAATAAAAATTATTCAATTACAGTACTTTTCTGCTGAAATAGAAGGACTCAAAAATAAACAACCTCCCTTCACCAAATCTATTCAAAAATTAGCGCCATTCCTTTGCGAGAAAATGTTACTTCGGGTCGGCGGAAGATTATCGAATGCTCCTGTACCACATAATCAAAAATATCCAATTTTCTTGCCCTCGAAATGTCACCTGGTACGATTGCTCTTAAAGAGGGAATATATCAGGTTATTACACTGCGGTCCTCAAACGGTGTTGTCAAATATAAGGTTGAGATATTGGCCTCTTGATGGCCTCCGTGAAATAAAAAGGATTACACAACGTTGCCTCACGTGCTATAGATTAAGGGCTACTGCAGTTAACCAAATAATGGCTCACCTTCCCAAGGAAAGATTACAAGTCACTCGCCCATTCACCAATGTCGGAATTGACTATGGGGGTCCTTATACAATAAAAACTTCCAAATTAAGAAGAGCCAGCTCTACAAAATGTTACATGGCAGTTTTTGTTTGCCTCTCAACACGGGCCGTTCATATAGAGCTAGTATCAGATCTTAGTACGGATGCATTCCTATTAACCATAAAACGATTTATATCTAGGAGGGACACCCCTGCTACAATTTTCAGTGACAATGCGAAAAATTTCTTAGGTGCTCGAAATCAACTCAAATCACTTTACGAATTTTTTAAGTCAAGCGCTAACAAAGAAGCAATCCAAACCTTTGCTAGCGAGAATCAAATTTCATGGAAATTCATACCACCAAGGGCTCCTCACCACGGAGGAATGTGGGAAGCCGCCATAAAAGGCGCTAAATATCATTTAATAACAATCGTGGGTAATTTAGTATTGACCTTTGAAGAAATGAGTACAATACTAACCCAAATCGAGGCAGTACTGAATTCTCGTACACTTTGTCCATTGTCAAATGATCCTGCTGATCTAAATTGTTTGACACCCGGGCATTTTTTGATAGGGTCTCACCTGATAACCTATCCGGAAACAGATTTTACGACTGTTTCTCAAAACAGATTATCAATTTATAAAAGGTGCACCTGGGTTCAGCAACACTTTTGCAAATGCTGAACTAAGACCTTTCTCAATCAATTTCAAACCAGGCCTAAATGGTTCAACACATCACCAAACATTTGCCTCAGTGAGATCATACTGCTAAAGGATGAGCAAACACCACCAGTAAAGTGGCCTTTGGCACGAGTTATTGAAGTTTTTCCGGGAAGGGATAATCGCGTTCGAGTGGCTAAGGTTAAAACACAAAAGGGAGAATACACCAGAGCAATTCCAAAAATTTGTCGACTCCCAACTACTCACTCAGGCAACTGATTTAATTGTCATAAATAATGTATAAATTTAGGGTAACTAGCAGTAAGTTTATAAATTGTTAGCCTGTAGGTAGAATTGTTGGACAATTATCCAAAGGGGGGAGTATATTTGAAAACAATCAGACATTTTCGCATTTCGGGAATGCCAAATGTCGGCAATAAACTATGCCGAAAGGGTATCATAAACCTGGGAACCTTTCCATAACGGTGTTCCCTGATGCAGTTTATTGCCGATAGATAAAAATATACTGCCAAAATTTCCCAAGAATCCCACTGCTGTACATCTGTGATATTGGCTCCAATTGGCCATAGTTATAGAGAAAGTTGTAAACTCTGGTGATTTCAAAGAAAAAAGAAAAAAACCCTGACTAGAGGTAGACAAAGGATCAATTCCTGGTACAGCGGAGGACGTCCAATTTCAGTAATTGAAAAGGGTCGTTACCATGCGACATGGGAAGGGGAGTGGGAACTCACTGTAGAGTCTTCCACCCATTTTTTGACCAGTTCACTCTTGACCTCATCAGAGGTTAGAAAGTCGCAAAAGTTCTAAAATTACCTTTGAAATCATCAGACGCCAATCACTTGTAAAACACATTTAAGCTAAGAACTTTTGTTAATATACATTCACAAAAAGTCAAACAAGCAATTAGTTCAATTCAGTTTCTCTCGGTCTGATAAAAACGAGAGTGGTCCTTCGGTAACAAAAGGTTTAGAACCAGCCGCGGAAGCAGAACCCACTAATTCCAACATTGTCCAGGGGAGTGATAAAATTCCCCCAAGACATTAGCATTTTAAATTTTCGTTTATATGAGAAATGAAGTTAAAGGTTGAACAATATAGTATTATCCATATGATACGTATCGTTTTTATTTATAAAATATAAGGCTCTATTTCAAAAAATGTATGCTGTGCCAATACTATTGTCCACCACTGTATATGTTGGGCACGTAAATATCTTTCATAGTTTTTTTTGGGTTGAAAATTTGGTAATTATTATCCAAATCTAACAGTCTTACGGGACCGTGGAGTGAAAAGAGGAGCGAATTTTGATTAGGGAAGCGATATTTATTTATTACGAACGTTATATAGATCGCATTTTGGCACTATAATGGACCAATCAAAACTGACAATAATTGTTTATTTTTAAGTTAGGTTTCAGTATTCCACCCAGTACCCCCTTATAACTTCGCAGCAGTCAAAACCTTCCTTGATATCCTCATTAGTCCTGAGACAGGATCTCTTCCAAATTATACTGATTACAACGAAATAGGAGCCACTCATTTAATTTATTATAATTTTTTAATGCTTTAAGGAAAGTCCCAAAATTTTCAGTACACCTTGTAGACACAAATACTTTTTTTAAACAAAAAAAAACGACGTTCTTATCTTTTTTTATCGTTTTGTCGAAAAAAATGCAAAAAATGAACCATTTGGAATCACACATTGGATCGTTTTTGAATTTTTATCGATATTCACGTTAAAGTTATTGAACGGTAAAAATGAATGTTGATGTTCTTGGAAGGCCACGAAGGCATAGAATGTATAGAACAGAAATTCAAATTACCAGGGCAATTACATTAGTTGAAGAAAGCCATTCAAGGCGGCATGTTGCCGAAATCCTAAATTTTAGGCGTTCTGCGATAAACCGAACGTGGATAAGGTATGAAATATATGGAATTATTAAAAGGCAACCTTATCCAAACCATGCAGGGTCGGTTATAGTTGGAGAAAATTGGCTTCTTGAAATTTGGGCCATTCGAGATCGTCGCAGTTCTGCTCGAACACTACAAAATGAGTTGGTAGAACCTACAGGAAATCAATGCTAACTACATATGCAACACAGTGAACAGATCTTAGAAACAGATATTTTAAATTTTAAGTTGTTGTCTGTGTGGTGGAGCCAACAGCGCGATGCATCGTCACCGATCTATTAGTGGCAGTGACAGTACACTACGAACCAGAGCGACCTCTGGATTCTCTAGAGATTTCAAACAGCCGACGGAAAACATTTTTCCGGAACGGCTTCCGGCAATACATTCCAGATCTTTCGATCGAAATCCTATAAAACCGTGGGTCACATCACCAATGCTCTTTTTTGGACACTGTTATTCTCTTAACACACATCCAATACCTAATGAACGTTAAGTAACACAAATAGTTTGTATACAGTAGTTATAAATTTATTTTAAGTGTTTGAATATACAAATTAAAAGTTCCCGTTGTACGAGTTTCGTTTGGACGTTCATGTTTGCGTAGCCAACAAACGAAAACGCGTAGCCAGCCAAACGGCACAGCTGCACTGACTACCAACTGTCAATTCAACCAGTTGTCTGAAGTCGTACCGCTGTGGTGCACCACTCGAGAGATCGTTCACTCAAGAACCTGCACCGGCAAGTGACACTGTCAGGAAAGTCTCACTTGACGGGTGACAGCAGAGGACGAACCAAAAGGGTTGTTAGTCTTTAAAAGGGAAAACGACCCCCCAAAAATCTCTCTTTCTGCCCTGAACTCTCTCGAGGTAAAGTACCACAACATAACTCTTAATATTAGTGATACCAAGCTGTGATAATTAGTGCAAACCTTAACTCTGTGCAAAATAAAGTGGTTTAATAGGTAAAGCACTTATTTAATCTACTGGATCAAATACATGTATTAAAGATTGCATTGATATTCAAGAACAGCGACTTTTAAAGATAACTACAAAACGTGTTAGAGTGGAAACTAGTAGCGGGGAGTCTTATTATGGCTCCCTTTGAATTAATAAAAAAGACTTTACTATTGCACCAGACGATCACATATATTGGGAAGTTTTTTCGACGAACCCCGCCTCGACGAGATTGACGAGGTGGGTAATAAAGCCATTAAAATCAACCAAACGTTTGGAAAACCATCCATAACTATTCATTTTAAATCAACCCCAGAAAGGGATGCCATTTTGAAAAAAATTAGGATCTTAATAAGGTATATTATACAGAGTGTCCCAAATAAGATGTTCTATTCCCTTATCTCGAAACATATACAACTTATGCCAAAAAGTTCTACGAAAGTTCAATGGTTTTTAAAGGTCTTTTATTATATAATAATTTGACATATACAGGGAGTATCACTTTTGCGGAATAAATATCAACTTCATTATTTTAAATGAAACTCCCTATTTTTTTTATATTTTCGAATTGCTCATGAAATTTTAGGGCCACTTATTAGGATTATAATCAATAATATATGTCGGCGCCGCCATAAATTTAGTAAATACCCTTAAGCAGACAGGCAGACAGACTTCTTGTATTGGTATAGGTATAGGTATAGGACCCTATGTAATCGATTGGGGTTCTGGTTTTTTGCTATTCTGTCAACCTAAAGCATTCATTGTCATTCTTTACGGTATGACTTCCAGGAACCTCGGGAATAAAGGACACACTTGTTCTTAACATATAAGGGGGGCAAAACGGGGCCAGCAGACAAAAAAGAAAGAAATGAAAAGTAGGATGAGAGGGCAGTAATTAACGAGAGTTGAGATTGAGAGGACTGGCCCCGGATCGTCATGTCCCTTATCCTATGATTTGATTTACATACGGTCTACCATTGTAAAAGCGATCATTGTCTTAAGACAGTTATTACCATTTACGGTAGTCTGTATATATTCATGTAAATATCAATTAGTGTATTCTTAGTGACATTCGTCTTTAGTAATAAGTTAGTGGTTATAAGCGACTTTTTGTGTTTCAGTTTCCACCCATGGCTTCTGGAAGCAACTCGCCCTCGGGTTTTCCGACATATATTTGAAATTTATGCCGACGCCAACTGATAAGATTTTATTCGTAATCTTATTTTCTTAATGAACTGCAAGTTTGGCGGCAACCTTATATGGTTGCTGGGCCAGCACTTGTTGTGGACATGCCTGCCACAGAATCTATAGGTCTTAAATAATTGCAATTTTTATAAAAGCTAAAAAAAATATTCGCTACAGGGTACCGTCTAGTGTTTTTCAGGACTTTAATGTAAATTCTTATTAATTTAAGATAGTTACGCATAGAATAATTTAAAATTAAAAACGTGTAATCTTCGGGCCCAACATCCTCGTGATACGCCCATTAGCGTCACTAGTTCGAGGGTAACTTCCGCCAAGCACAGAGTTTTTTTCACTCATTATCCTTGTTTAATAGACGAGCTAAGTGGTGGAATTTCCAGCGACTTCTTTGTCGGAACTAGTACCAAGGTGTAATCACGATTACCGAAAGACCCAAAAAAGGCCAAATTGTGCGTCCCGAGCGTTACGCTTTAACGCGGCCAATAATTATTGGACCAACAACTACCCCATAGTCTAAATACGCCTATGGTTGTTTTCCAGTTGATGGGATATTTAAGAATTTGCAACAAGAGGCAGAGCTCTCTTGCAATCTTGCACTCCCGCGTCTTAGGACCTTGCTCTTGGTTCTTAACTACCAGCTCACGTGTCCTCTTATTCGTTACATGTTTCCCGTAAATGAATCTGTGAAATGGTTCTCGGAGGGCGGAGCGGAAATCCCGGAAGAAGTATCTGATTTCGACTGGTTGATCTCACGACGAATCATTCGAAAGTTCACAATCGACACGCCGTAAAACAGTGAATTCGGGAGTGTTAGTGCTATATCCGGCAACATAGAAGAGACACACAGGTTAGTTGTAGTTTACCTAACATAAGAACGGCATTGTACAATTAGTCTTAGGTTGTAGAGTGGCTTCGAGAAATATTTTTCTTCCTTGTAATTCGGTTAACTTCCAAAGTTTCCTAGGTTAAGCTGTTAAAGTACCGTTAAGGGATCTTTTAGAAAAACTTAGGTGGTACCCACATTATACACCATAATTTTTTTTCTGTCATTAATAAATTCGTATACAGTAAAGAATGGCCTACGATAATTCATGAAGCAGTAAACAAGCTTTCTTCGATTGGTTAAGAAGCGAAGGGGATGACTCCCCAAGTACCATTGAGGAAAGGGTAAGTGTGGCCGACAAGGCAGGAACAAGATTGGCCTGGACGACACCGGTGCCCCGCCCGCGACTGTCTAGTAACCTCAAATTCCACAATACACTATAATAATCGATACTTTGCTTATATTCATTTTTGCCCAACACCGTTTTGGTTTTTTTTTTCTTTCAGTCAGTCGTAATAAAGCTTTGATCCCATAAACTTGGTTTTTGTTCAATAAAACACTTACAACGAAATTTAACGAAGGACTTTGATTTAACAGGTTATGGGCCCAAGTACGTTAGTCCTGGATTAAGAAGTCTTCGTCGCGTTTCGTGTAAAGTAGTCGCGTTCGAATCGTGCAGTAAGTCTTGTACTTGCGAATCCTAAATACGTTCGAGTCGTATATACAGAGTGACGTGATGGCCAGTGTAACAAAAATCGATTGTGGGAACATACCAAAGTTTGATGGCTTCAACTTTCAACTGTGGAAATTCAGTATCCAAATTTTGCTGAAAGTTGAAAAGCTTATGAAGCTAGTCGACGGGACTGAAAAAGAACCTAGCGACACAAGTTCAGATGAGTGGACTAAGTGGGATATGAATAACTCCAAAGCTCAAGTTATTTTGTTGTCAACAATCAGCCAAGATCAGATTCAATATCTAATAAATTGCAACAATGCAGCTGAAATGTGGACACGGCTCATGTCGATTCATAAGCAGAAAACGGAAGTGTCAAAAGAATTGCTGTGGCAGAAATTCTATGAATATAAAATGCATGAATGCGCAAAAATGGCGAAGCATATCTCAAACATTGAAATGCTCGTAAAACAATTAAAAGATGTTAGTGAAAACATAAGTACAAGTGCAAAATGTTCAAAAGTAATAAACAGTTTGCCTTCGTGTTACAACGCATCCAGAACAGTTTGAGATTCAATTGCCGCTGGTAAGCAAACTTTCGAAAACTTAACAACCAGATTAATGAAAGAAGAATCAAGAATGGTCAATGCAGACAGTGAATTATCTCGGCTGACTCTGGAAGTACAAACATTAAAAAACAAATTGGAAGCCGCGAGTTTAAAAAGCAAGGCGCGCATAAATGACCGGAAGAAAAATAATACTTGTAATTTCTGCAAGAAAAAGGGGCACTGGGCACGTGAGTGTAGAAAAAGGATCACTTCAAATAAAGATAAAAATGGCGAACAATCTATCAGCAGCGGTTCAGCCTATATTTCGACATCATATTTAGCAAGTGCAAGAATGAAGAAAACCGAATGGATTTGCGACTCTGGTGCAAGTGTTCACATGACTAGTGTACGTGAATGGTTTACAGAACTGAAACCTCTCTGCCAATCATTGCATGTTCCAGTCACAAATGACAAAAAGATTGCAGCAGCTGGATCCGGAACAATAAATATTCAAGCTCTTGTGGAAGGCCAATGGATCAATAGAACCATCTACAATGTCCTTTATGTTCCAGAACTGAGAAGAAGCCTTTTTTCAGTGGAAGTAATGACTGATCGTAATTTTACCTTTCATTCATCTAAAAATCATTGTGAGTTTCGCGACAGTAATGGAAACTTATCATGTTTCGGTACGCGAAGTGGCGATTTGTGGGTAATGAACTTAAGAGTAAAAGTACCCCCGGAGTCTAACGTGAGCAACATCAAAAATTCTTTGAAATTGTGGCATGATAGACTTGGTTATGTAAACTGTAATACCATCAAGAAAACAGCTCGTCAGGACATGGTCAAAAATTTAAAGATGGACGACATTGAAAAATTCTTTTATGAGCCGTGCCAATTAGGTAAGCAAGAAAGAAAACCCCACAAAAATTTAGGAAGGCTTAGAAAAGATCAACCCGGAAAAATGATACACTCTGATGTTTGTGGCCCAATGAATATCTCATCACCTAGTGGATCGAGATATTTTGTTTTATTAGAAGATGACTGCAGTAGCTATAGTACAGTCTATTTCATGAAACAAAAATCAGAAGTCCTCAATAAATTCAAAGAATACAAAGTCATGATAGAAAATCAGACCAACAACAAGATAAAAATATTCAGGAGCGATCAAGGAAAAGGGGAATATGTTAATAAAAAATTTGAAGCCTTTATCAAAAAGGAGGGAATCTTGCGTGAATATTCAGCGACATATACACCTCAGCAAAATCGATCTGAGAGGGAAATAAAGACAATTGTGGAGAGTGCCCGGACAATGCTGATAAAAAAAAAGTTCCGCAAGAACTGTGGACAGAAGCTGTTAATACAGCAGTCTACATTCTGAACAAAACAGCATCAACTCAAGTGGAAAATATGACACCCTACGAAAAATGGTTTAGGCGAAAATCAGAAATGAAACACCAAAAAATTTGTGGTTGTCCGGCTTACACGCTAATCCCTCCCCAATTCCTGAAGAAATGGGACAGTAAGTCAAAGAAACTATTATTTGTTGGATATTAAGGACATTCAACAAATTATAGATTGTGGGATCCTAAAAGGAGACGAATTAAGGTCAGCTGCAACGTAACCTTCAATGAAAATGAGACGTACAGGATTAAAAAGAAAAAATCCCTATCAATCTTTAAAAATTTTTATGACGATGAGGGAATTCAGCCAGAAAATCTTTTATTACCAGAAGATGAAAATATCGAAAACATAGATAATACGACCTCAACAGAAGAAAGCATTGAAGGAACAAATACAGACGAAGATTTCGAAATTGACGAATACCTTGATGCTACTAACAACGAAAGCGTTGAATTAAGACAGTTAAGAGACAGAACCACCCTACGACCTCCAGATTACTATCATGCAAACTGCTCCATCCTAGAACCGTTGAAAAGAGAATTTGATAATCTTTAAAATGAGGCATCACTTGACCCCTAATCCCATTTAAGGTTTAAGGGTTGCACCTTCCCCCGCCAAGGGGTTGAAAGTGGCAAAGTTGCTAATGGGCGCAAAAGATTTCTCCCTTGAAATGAAAATCGACGGGTCTCAGCCAGTTTTTTTTATAGTGGTAAATATGAGAAATCGGCCTTGTTTCGTTTTCATTGGCCCACCTTGTATGTTGGGCGCGTCTCTTTCATATTTTTTTTTTGGGTTGAAAATTTGGTAATTATTATCCAAATCTAACTGTCTACGGGACCGTGAAGTGAAAAGGGAAGTGAATTTTACAAATGCAATAGACCGAATTTTGGCACTGTGATGGACCAATCAAAACTGACAATAATTGTTTATTTTCAGGATAGGTTTCAGTATCCCACCCAGTACCCCTTTATAACTTCGTAGCAGTCAAAACTTTCCTTGATATCCTCATTAGTCTTAAGACAGGATCTCTTCCAAAATACTGTTAGGAAGGTTTTTATTCAATTAAACGCACGCACGTATTCTCAACAATTTTATTTCGTCCTTTTCGGGAACCGAATGACCCACCATACTAAAGATGCATCAGAGTCACCCCCGAGTGCATCTGTTTATCTTTAAAAGTGTTAACACACACCATTCCACCTTCTTCCCACGCTCGCAACTCTTAATCATTCTCTTCACACTTCTGTTAGAACGAACTGATAGGTGAATCGTTTTCTGCATTTTATGTTCCAGCCAAGATGATAAACAGACTATCCATCTTTTACGACAAATGATTTATTCTAATTTACAACTGGGCTAAACAATAAGGGATATACAGGGTTGCTCATTAGTTTCTCAAAGTGCGATATCTCAGTAAATATAAGTTTTAGAGGGGAATGTTGTTTTTGGGCAATAAAAGGTACGTATTTTTAAATTATCTTCAAATGTACAGGGTCTATCATAAAAGTGTGGTAGTACCAAATTATGTTTTTTTAAATGGAATCCCCAAATTTTTTTTCCATTTTCGAATTTATCGTAAAATTTTAAGGCTAGTTTATCAAATAGATCTTATATAAAAAATTTACCATTTTCGAATTACTTGTGAAAATTCGAAAATTTTGATAGCTGCAAGGTCTCACGGAAATCAGTGCTGTTCCTTAATCGTTGCGAATTTTGGAATCGATCTTATGAGGCTCCAAGGAGACCAAATAAGCTACGTTTTGGCCTGTTTTAGTTTTAAAAAAGTTTTCCATAACCCTCGAAATAGGGCTCCGAAGTTGAATGACTTCAATCCTCAATAACTTGCTTATTTCAAATGGAATGCCCTACTTTTCTCGTCGGCATCGTGTTCAGAAACCAAAAACCTACAACTTTTGTTAACATTACCCTATCCCTAAACCCAACCGTTTCTGAGCTGCCGAAAATTGCCCCTTTTTGACTTCTAAATCTGTATTTGAAAAGTCGCATCGGTTACGCCACCATACGCAAATGTTGCGCGATGTTCGGTGACGTCCAGAATTGTACCCGACGACTCTCAAATTTCGGGAAATTATTTAGACGAACCCCGCCTCGAAGGGCTTAACGAGGTGGAAAATAAAGGAATCAAAATCAATCAAAGACATGGAAAACCATCCATAACTATTCATTTCAAATCGACGAAAGAAAGGGATGTAGTTTTTTAAAAAACGAGGATCTTAATAAGGTATTTAACATTCTACCTCGTTTTTAATTTTTAATATACAGTAACGCTCACTTAATACATGGACCTAAGGGAACGGCCAATTTAGATGCCATAACTGATTGCTTATTTTATTTGGTCTATTATATTTCCAATGTATGTAGGCATATACAGGGTGTTGCAAATTAGTAGGTCAATCCGCTAACTACAGATTTCTTGAGCGAAAGTAATTAGATTTTACTTATGTGACTTTTTTTATAAAAAAGTGAAAAAAAACTTATTTTTTTTAATTTTTAGATAAAATAAGTACATGTATTAAAGATTGGATTTATATTCAAGAACGGCGACTTTCATACATGAGTACCAAACATGTCAGAGTAGAAACTAACGGGGAGTCGTATTATGGCTCCCTTTTAATTAAAAAAAAGTTTTAACCATTATTCCAGATGATCCCCTTATATTGGAAAATGTATTCTATGAACCCTGCTTCGACGGTCTGGACGAAATAGGAAATGAAGAAATAAACATCAATCAGAGATTTGGAAGACTATCAGTAAATATACATTTCAAATCGACGAAAGAAAGGGAAGTAGTTTTTAAAAAAATGAGGATCTTAATAAGGTATGTAACATTCTACCTCGTTTTTAATTTTTAATATACAGTAACGCTCACTTAATACAAGGACCCAAGGGAACGGCCAATTTACTTGCCATAACTGATTGCTCATTGTATCCGGTCTATTGTATGTACAGGGTGTCCCAAATAAGATGTTCTATTTCCTTGTCTCGAAAGATATACAATTTACGTCAAAAAAGTTCTACAAAAATTCAATGGTTTTTAAAGGTGTTTTATTATATAATAATTTGACATACACTACTGGTCAAAAGTATTTGCCCACCTTAATATATTTCCATTAAATTAATTCTTAAGTGCACAAACTTCCACAAAATTATATTTTCTGATAGATATCGTCAAACAAAGTGTTTAATTAGTGTTCTTGCCTTATGTCTCGAATGTTGTCCTATGTATTTTAGACTGATCGAAATTTTGCTTATCGAGCAATTTTAGTCATTAAGGAAAAATTCAATAAAATCATAGTTTACCAAACATTTTCGTTCGAATAATCGTCGTTTATTATATTGAGAGTTGTGCAGAAATTGACGTGTTGGTACATGTTTTTGGTTGTTTGCCACATTTGTGCGTTCTGCTTACCGAAAGTCAGTCGTTTAATATTGGAAGCACAGTACTGTCGTTTTTACTTATTTTTTCGAAAATATGCCAAAGAGAACTAAAACTTCCATTCAAACTCGGGCACTAATTGTTGCCAAACATAGAATCGGAATGACTAACCGTCAGATTGCTTTAGAGCTAAAAATTCCTCGCCGAACTGTTAACTATCAGGTTAGAAGATTTAGAGCCGGGCAGTTGTTATCCAGTAATGGGCGGTGTGGAAGGCCAAGGGTGACAATTGCTATCGAAGACAAAAATATTGTGATCACATCAAAACGTAATAGAAGATTGACTGCTCCAGAAATCACTGCAAGTGTGAATTTATCCCGTGACAGCCCAATCAGCGTCACCAGGGTGCAGTGACGTCTTCGGAGCAATGGACTGTATGGCAGAATTGCCATGAAAAAACCTTTACTAAGAAAGGTCAATAAAGTAAAACGATTACAGTGGGCAAGAGAACATGAAAATTGGATTATTGAACAATGGAAAAAGGTTCTTTGGAGTGACGAGTCCAAATTCGAAGTGTTCGGGTCAAAGCGTAGAGTTTTTGTCAGGAGAAAATTGTATGAGCGTTGTGCTGACCAGTGTTTCATAACATCTGTTAAAGACAGAGGAAGCTTCGTGATGGTTTGGGGATGTTTTGATAATTTATCTGTTGGAAACTTATTTAGGGTGAAAGGAATTATGGGAAAAGAGCACTATTTGAAAATTTTACAAGAACAAATGTTGCCATCCAGTTTACAAATTTTCGGAGCTCAGTTTATTTTCCAGCATGATAATGACCCAAAACATTCTGCCAAAATTTGTAATGAGCAACTGAACGAATTGAAACAAAATAATACTATTGATGTCATGAGCTGGCCACCACTATCGCCTGATCTGAATCCCATAGAACTCTTGTGGGATGAGCTCGATCGAAAGGTGAGAACGCAATGTCTAACATCCCAGAACATATTATGGGACATGCTAAAATAAGCCTAGTCCAAAATTGGAGAAGGAACGCTTTCAAAACGGATAAATCGAATGTCGAGGTTGTGTGCCGCTGTTATTAAAAGTAGAGGGGGTCACATTAATGGGGTAAAAATTTAAATAAGATCTTTTAGAACTAATAAAATCATTGTTTTGACATCTAAAATGTGTATTTCTATCGTTTCAATTAAAATGAAAAAATTTCATTTATTATAATTCAACTTACATTTGAATATAGGATTTTTTTAAAGGCGGGCAAATACTTTTGACTGGTAGTGTACATATACAGGGAGTATCAGTTTTGCAGCATAAACATCAACTTCGTTATTTTAAATGAAACTCTATTTTTTTATATTTTCGGATTTCTCATGAAATTTTAGGGCCACTTTATGTAAAGTATCTTATGTCTATCATTTCTCAGTGTCTGAATTTTATTCAGACTTTTGGGAAAATTCCTAATTCCTTTAATAAAAAATTAAACTGTTAACACTGTTTCACCACAAAATCAAGCACATCCAATAAATGATAATCATCAAACACCCGTAAGCCTTTCAGTGTCTTCACAAGGCTAAGAGGTTCTATTTGGCACAGCCATTGTTACACTGTACGACAGTCATAAACGACCAGTTGAGGTGCGTTGCCTATTGGACTCGGGGAGCCAAATGTCGTTTGTGACTGAAGGGTTAGTAAAACGATTGAACCTCTCTACACAATTTAAAAATTTACAGATTACAGGAATATCACAAAATTCCTCAACAACGAAAGAAATCATAGACCTGAATTTCTATCCCGTTTAAATAGATCACAATTGTTCAAACAACTTGTGCAGTCTTAAAGAAGATAACTTGTCAGCAACTCCAATTTCTGATCAACCCACATCTAATACCCGTTCCTCACTAGATACAGTTGGCAGACCCAACACACTACAATCCTGTTGAAATAGAGATATTGTTGGGGGCAGATATTTACTTCAATCTCATTACTGATGGTAACATTAAGCTGGGCGCTCATTTACCAGTGTTACAAAACACCCATTTGGGGTACATAATTATCGGGAGAATTAAGCACACAAATAAAGCGAAGTAACATTTTTGCACTTTTCACAACTCTAACAATAATGATAAAACAACCTCAAGTTTAATCTCACTTCATTGTAGCAACTCAGAATTAACCAATTCAATTAAAGCATTTTGGGAAATTGAGGAAGTAAAACCATAGCTCCCAACAAATAAATTCCTTGCACCCGAAGATCAAAGGATTCAGCAAATATTTTAAAGCACAACCAAGATTCTCTCAAACGGTATCAAGTAGACCTACCATTAAAAAGCAGTAACGAATATCAAAGGCTTGGAGATTCGTTCGCTCAAGCCAAGCGTCGATTTCTCCATTTGGAGCGACGACTCAGCAAGGATCAGGATCTGTTCAACAAATATAAAAATTTCATAAATGAGTATGTGTCGTTAGGGCATGCCAACTACACACAACGTCAAAAGTTTTGGACCCCCTATATATAAAATGATTCGTTTGAACCTGGTTATTTTTTTTATTTTGGTAAAAAATTACATGTATTTAGGAAAGAAAAAATACAATAAAAAGATGTCGACCACGAATTCTTACTTTACTATCAATATTTTTACAAATATTGGCAATAACAGCATATTTAGCCAAGTGACTAGTGTACTCTTTCTTTTACTTTTTGTACGTTATAATGCCAGGTCGTGAAATTTCTGCCTTTAATCGAGCAAGAATTACTGCTTTACACGATGCAGGGCATTCTAATCATCAGATATCAGAAATCTTGGGCATTCCTAGATCATCTGTTGTGCGAATAGTACACAGATATCAAGAATTTAATACAGTGGAAAATAGACCACGTAGTGGACGTTCTCGAGTGTTTAGTGAAAGGGAGGATCGTTATTTGGTGCAATATGCCCGAAGACACCGCACAGGTTCAGCTTCAACTCTCAGAGCCCACTTTCAGGGTACGTTTCGTCGTGTTATATCGACAGCTACAGTTCGAAGACGACTCCATAATGCAAATTTACGTGCTAGAAGACTATTACGTGTCCCCACTCTACTTCCAAGACATCGTGCTGCTCGTCTCCAGTGGGCGCGAGAGCATAGGGGTTGGCTTTTACACCAGTGGCGGTGGGTACTGTTTACAGATGAAACCAGAATTGGACTGGTTAGTGATGACAATAGACAAAGAGTCTGGAGGGAACCAGGTCGTCAACAGAGACTTAATTTTCCCCGTGAAGGTGCACCCTATCAAGGGGGTACCGTAATGTTTTGGGGGGGAATAATGTTTAACCGGCGTACTCCATTAATTCGCATACCACAGAATATGACCAGTGAAATTTACATCGAACAAGTTATTACGCCTATTATCTATCCTATACGTAACGAGTTAGGCGAAAATTTTGTGTTTATGGACGACAACGCCCGACCACATCGCGGAAGAAGGGTTCAGGATACACTTGAAGTAGGACATATCAGAAAATTAGATTGGCCAGCCAACTCGCCTGATATGAACCCTATTGAAAACATGTGGGACATCATTGCTAGAGCCATTCACAATCGTATCAATCCACCTCAAACTGCAGATGAGTTAGTCGTAGCGGCAGTAGAGGAATGGAATAATATTCCACAAGAGACTATTAATCGTTTGATTATTTCAATGCACAGACGTGTCAATATGTTATTGGAACGCAGAGGAAGTCATACCGAGTATTAGTCGGTATACAACATGTTTTATTACTTTTTTTGATTTAATAAATTTTGTTAAAAAATTCACACGTTTCTTACTTATTAATTTTCTAAGTATTCAAATTTGTGGAAAATACTCTTTTCACAAAAAACAGATTCAAAAAACAATATACTTTTATAAATATATTTTGTTTTTCTAACAAAAAATATCTATAACAAAATTGAGGGGGGGTCCAAGACTTTTGACGTTGTGTGTATATTCCACTCTCTCCAGTTACGAATCCCAATACCAATAGATTCTTTTTGCCGCACCATTGTGTCATACGAAATGACAGCGCTACGACAAAGCTATGAGTGGCATTTAATGGTTTAATGAAAAGTTCCACAGGCGTGTCTTTAAACAATTTAACATTCAAGGGTTACCCAATACAACCGGGTCTGTTTGATATTCTAATCAAATTCAGAACATTTCGGTATGTGTTCACCACAGATATCGAAAAAATGTTCAGGCAGATCCTTGTTAATCCTGATCACAGATTTCTACAAACAATTCTTTGGCGTAACTCTCCAGAAGAACCTCTAAAATTTATCGAATTAGCAACCGTGGCATACGGAACCAATTGTGCACCGTTTTTAAGCACAAGGTGCCTTCAAGAGATAACAGTAAAAAATCAAGATCAGTACCCACTCGCTAGAAATGCGCTTCTAAATCACTGTTATGTCGATGATATCTTATTCAGCAGCAACGACTTAAACAACCTCTTAGAGGACCACTCTCAACTCACAAGTTATCTAGGGACTGCACATATAAAACTACACAAATGGAATTCCAACTCAACTGAATTCCTAAAAATTATAGCGGAAGAAAATTCTAACCCCAATTATGTATTAATGCCTGAGGGCTCATCGTCAAACAAGGTATTGGGTTTAAGTTGGAACCCAAACATAGACAACTTCAGCATAATAATACCAGAAATAAAGATAAAGGAAACATACACGAAAAGAGAAGTTTTGGCAACTATTGCTTCCATTTACGACCCAATCGAAATCATAAACCCTATGGTAGTTTCCGCCAAGCTCATTATACAAGAAATTTGGAAGGATAATTGCGGTTGTGATGACATCATGTCTCAAACCATTCTTGCGAAATGGAAAGCTTTTTTGAGCACAATATCATCACTTTCAAAATTATCCATTCCTCGGCATGCATTTCATAATGATCGAATGCGAAGAGTCGAAATACACGAATTTTCAGATGCAAGTATGAAGGCTTATGGGGCATGCACGTATTTATGAGCCTTCTATCGGACAGGGATAGTATCTTGTAAATTATTGAGTACTAAAAGTCGAGTCGTATCACTAAAGGTGATCACTTTTCCTACATTAGAACTCATGGGTGCCGTGTTACTATTAGATTTAACGGAAAAAATTGTGTTGGTTACAAAGAATTTAATATCAAGGATTGATTCCATAAATTTATGAAATGATTATGAGATCGTGCTTGCTTGGTTACAATCAAGTCCAGCGCGGTGATCGACATTCGTTGCTAACAGAGTTTCTCACACCCAAGAAATCACTTCTAAGGCACATTGGCTCCATATCGGCTTAAAACCGACCCCCCCCCCCCCCCCCCCACACACACACACACAACCACAAAGATATGTCGCCTTCCATCTAGCCATGAATTTTAATGACTTCATGCATCATACGTTAAGTACTAATGTAATATAGTTAGCAATAAGTTTGTATTCCATTATTTAAGTTTAGATTCTTGTACATTCGTCCAAGGGGAGGAGTATGTCTGAATTTTATTCAGATTTTTGGGAAAATTCCTAATTCCTTTAATAAAAAATGCCGAAAGCCGAATACCTATCATAAACACGGGTAAAATTCCCGACTTGGCTCAAGGGTCCGGGCTAAACGGTTTATTGCACGCAATTAAGGAGCCTAGAATCTTCCCAGATACTCGACTCCAATAGACTATAGGTGAAGGCCAACATCTGGTGGTTGCAAAAATTAAAGTAAAGAACCAAAAGCCGATAAGGGCACGGATAACTACCAAATAAAGGTTGTGTTATCCTTTTGTTGCGCCCGACTTTATGACTGGGAAATCCAATCCCCACCTGACGGTGGAGCGGGAGAAAGAACTTAAAGTAAAAATTAGGGAGAGTTAAAGAAGACACAGTCGAAATTTAAGACTGCTCAAGTTCACAACAATTCGGGTAGAGTAAATTTATTGCTGCAACCCCCAGAAGTGAGGTACTTACAACCCATAACGAAATCGTGTACAATACTTGCACCATTTGCAAAAATCATTTAAATTAAGGGTTCAGTTATAAATAAATCATTTAAAGATTAAAATCCAAGTCAGTTCAATTCAGTTTCTCTCGGCCTGACAAAAACGAGAGTGGTGCTTCGAAAGAATATAAAACCCAAAACCCGAAACCAGCCGCGGAAGCAGAA
Organism: Euwallacea similis; assembly: GCF_039881205.1. NCBI lineage: Eukaryota > Metazoa > Arthropoda > Insecta > Coleoptera > Curculionidae > Euwallacea > Euwallacea similis. The sequence goes on from NC_089625.1 coordinate 59,711, forward strand.
ACCACTAGTTTGCATCAATGTCCAAGAAATTTTCATAATCAATTGAGACACTCAGTTATTTCGGAAAATTCGAAAATTTTAACATTTGCAGGGTCTTACGGAAATGAATGCTGTGTTCTAACCGTTGCGAATTTCGGAATCCGTTTTCTGGGACTACAAGAGGACTTAATAAGTCACCTTTTGACTTATTTTTATTTGAGAAAAAGGCTTTCACAACCCCGGAAATATGCCTCCAAAATTACATTATTTCAAACGTTAATAACTTACTTACATATTTCAAATAGAATCCCCTATATATTTTTTCGTCAAATAATGACCAACTTAATTGCCTATAACTTTGCTATATATCTATCTATATCAAAAAGCAATAATTTACTATAAAAATCACTTTTTATTAAAAATCTTTGGATTTTCGCAATTATAGCAATCAAGTAAGCCCTGAAATGGAGATTAAACGTCAGATGTAGCAAAAAACAAAACACAAAATAAAAAGTTTCTAACTAACATTAAATTACAACTTATTACTACTTATTTCTTTAAATTTATCAGCTCAGTGGTTGACAATGTTAAAATGTATTCAACGCAAGAAAGATTAAATCTTTACAATTGTTATATAAAATGCAATAAAAGTATTGCTCTTGCATTACGCATGTATCAGCAAATGTTTCCCAATAGAAGAGTTTCGGCAAGATCAATATTCGTTAGAATTACATAAAGTTTACGCGAATATGAAATCTTGGGATATTCTCAACGAACTAAATCGAAGAATATTTTAACTAAAGAGGTTCAAGAAATGATTGCCTTATACTGCGAATAGTTTCCAGAAAATTCTTTACGAGATTGTAGTAGACACGTGCAAATACCTAAATCGACAATATACTTCATGCGGTTTAACAAATATAAGCCGTTCAAATTTGCAAAATTACAATATCTTCATCGAAACACAACATACGACAATAATAGACGCTTGGAATTTTGTTAAGGTATAATGGATCGTCAATTCTTAGGTAATATTTTTGATCGAATTTGTTGGACAGATGAAGCAATATTTACCACATCTGGAGTGTTTAATCGAAAAAACATCAATTTTTGATCTCAAACAAATCCGAAGGAAGTTAAAGCTATTCAAAACCAAGGAAGGCGTAGTGTTCATATTTGGTGTGGGATTTTCAGGCTTCATATTTTAGGGCCTATATTTATTAACGATAATTTAAGTGGTTTAGTTTATTTAAAATTATTGAGAAACGAAATGAAACCATTATTGAATGCCTTGGGTAATACACAAGAAATGATCTACTAAATGGACGGGGCTCCATGTCCGTCCATTTGGACATGTAGACATAAGATACTTTACATAAAGTGGCCCTAAAATTTCATGAGAAATCCAAAAATATTTTAAAAAATAGGGAGTTTCACTTAAAATAACGAAGTTGATGTTTGCGTCGCAAAACTGATACTCCCTGTATATGTCAAATTATTATACGGGGTATTAGTGAAATAACTTTCATAAATTTAACCAGTGGTTAAGAACATCATTTTGAACAAAAAGTTCCTTAGAAGAGGAATCGTAAATACAACCATTTCCTCGGAAAATCAAAAAAACATTTTGTGAGAATTGGCAACGTTGCATCGTATTTATTTCATTTCCACGCCTACCTGAGTGGTCGCATGAAGTGGGTTTACTTTTTTGGGCCTGATAGGTTTTACAGTACATAATTAACAAAATGCACTAAATTCATGAAATTGAAAAATTATGTGTTTCTTATTTTATTATTTTGAAAAGCTACTTACCTTTGAATCATTGTTGTCATCTCTAATTGGCATAACATGTTACGTTACACATTTTACACCGCTAATATCTCAATCAAAATACAAATCTATAATTGTTTGTACTACATTAAATGTTCGAAATGTCCACCATTTAAGTCCATGTATGCACGATAGCGTTTTAACCAATTTTCCCGTATGCGGTGAAAAATTCCTAGTGTATTCCTAATATGACCGGCTGCAGCAAAAATACGTTGTCGTAAACTGGTTTTCGTCCCTTATTTCCACGGCGAAGACCAAATTTTTCATGAAACCCCAAAAGAGAAAATCTAAAGGATTAAGACCCGGAGATCTGACAGGCCAATGATTAGAGCCATTGAACTCTCTGTACATGGAATGGATAGGGCAATTGCTCCTTTAGTGTTCTATGAACAGTCCAATTAGAAACAACTACATAGCGAGCAATACTCCAGGTACTCCTTGTTGAATTATTTTCCACAAAGTTTATAATTTGTTCTTCGGCTTCAGAACCAACTTCTCGCTGTCGACGTCGTCCTTTATACGTAGGAATAACGCTACTTGTATTCAGAAGCCTTTGGGAAACTTGCACAAATGTTTTTCTAGCTGGAAGTTTTCTTTCTGGATAACTATCTCCGTAAATGCACCTAGCTTCTTCAGAATTTTGTAACGCCTCTCCATAGATCAAAAGCATGTCATGACACTCGCGTACAGAATACATTATCACGTAGGTATTGTTAATAAGTCGGAATAAAATCACTTAAAGCTCACCCAAATTAACTTTGCGAATGATCTGTTGCGTGTACCAACAGAAGATGCGTTTAGCGAGACCGAAATCACACTAAAATATTAAAAGTATGGAAGCACATACAGTCCATGACTTTGAAAAATAAGGATGGTTTTTGTGTTGTCTCTTCTCGATGGTCTCTAATGGGCTCCACACGTCCACGACGCCAGGTGCCTTTGCCCATTTTTTGCTATAAAAAACAAACTTCTTTTCCTCGGTCACGTTCAGTGCGGCGTTGCCGCTTATGTTTTTTTACCCCTTAAATTATTAAGTTTTCAATTACTTTTAGCAATATTATTGTTGAATAATTTTAAGTTTTTTTGTTACATGTCAAGCAACCAACAGGTGTCAAGTACATTTTTCCACATTTTATTCAAATTTTAAATCTTGTCATAGCTTTTCGGTTACCAATTTCGACATTTTTTTTTTAACTATTAGGTTTTCGACCCCTATTGTAAAGAACTTTTTTGTTCAAAACGATGTTCTTAATCAGTGGTTAAATTTACGAAAGTTATTTCACTGACATCCTGTATAATAGAAGACCTTTAAAAACCATTGAACTTTTGTAGAACTTTTTGACATAACTTGTATATGTTTCGAGATAAAGGAATAGAACATCTTAATTGGAACACCCTGTACACATATGTATGTGTATGTATGTAGACATACACAGGGTGTTGCAAATTAGTAGATCAATCCGCTAACCACAGGTTCCTAGAGCGAAAGTAATTAGAATTTACCTGTGTGACTTTTTTCTTTGACTCTTCATACTCAATATACAGGGTGTTGAAGTTGTTAAATAAAATTGTTTGGTGTTCCTTGACCTATTTTAATTAAATTTTGCAGTGATGCACAGTCCAATGAAAAGCAATTTTCCTATAATTTGGGTAAAAAAATGTGAAACCAGAGTGGGGAAATTGGGGGGTCACAGACGCGTTTACCCCCTCCACCAACTTTTTTTTGCATGCGCCAATAGTGAACGTATTTAATATTTTAAGTAAATATTCTTTTATCTCAATTTTTTTTAATTCTTGTCAAATTTTGATTTACCGCTTACTTTATAAGATATTCCAGCATATTGCCTCTCAATACATGGTATTATCTATTTTTTTAATGAACTTATTTTATTATACAGTAAAATCCAGTAATAATGACATTGAAGGGCCGTGGCTATTAAGTCGTTATAGCTGTTGGTTGTGTAATGGAACTCGCGAAACAAAACTCGGGAACACTTTGGTAGATTTTTATTCCGCTCGTTATGATACACACAACCCTTAATCGTTTACAAAACTAAAGATCTCGGGATTAAACTGACATTTCAATAGAGAGAGCCAAAAGTTAATGAGGGAAGTGACAAAATTCCGGGAGCGTCGAGTTATATTATTATAATCGTAATGGTCAAAATAAATATCTAGTTAAACGTGTTCAATATCAAATACAGGAGTTGGACTTAGACTTCCAACGGACTGCATTTTTCTGAAGATTAAAACATATTGGTCTGGTTCGAATCTTTTAACATTTTCTTTCATCGGCTCAGTCATACGTTTTGGCAGGAACACTATATTTTCTTCAAGCTCTACTCTCACCACAGGTCTGTGGAGACCAGTGCATGGTGACTAGTGTCGTGGATTGATGTTTATGTTTCTTTGGACGATTTAGTCAGAGAGAGCGGGAACAAGATGTGGGCACATTAAGATAGTTGTTAGTTGTTGTTAGTTGTTAATTGATAGGTGTTATACAAAATACAGGGTGTCTGTAAAAGGTCTGTACAAAATCCTACCACATATTCCTGGCGTGAAAACATATTGATTTAACCTAATTTACTTTAATCCAAAAGTGGACGGTTTTCGACATACAGAGCGTCCAAGTTAAGATTAAAAAATCGAAAAAAATTAATTACTTCCTTTGTAATACTACTATCTGAACGAAATTTCGTATCGGGGGTTTTTTGGGGCGAAAAAGCAGAATCCGTTAACATTTTCGATTCACATTGAAGAGGACGCTGTCAGCGCTAGATGAACTCTCTTTAAAAGGATATAACTTTCTTACCCCCTGGTATAAAATTTATTTACGACTAAATTAGTGTTTTCTTACATGTTTTAGGGAAAAAAGGTCTCTTGGTAGAAGTCTCTACAAGCACTCCTTAAGATATTTGATTTTTAAAGTTTGCAGCATCTCTAGTGCAGTAACTATTCATACAGTTGAATACCTCATAAACTATTTGAAAATGCAATTTTAACTAATAAATAGTGCATTTAATAAGTAACTGTTTTTTTTTTGTTGTTCGCTTTTATTGAATGTTCGAAGTGATCTCTGTTAACATCCCTACAAAGACTAATTCGACGTAAAAAGTTAAAATGGGCCTTCTTGAGTTATTTGAAGTATTTTTTGTTGATAAAATCGTACTTGCTTGTATAAAGTAGGTACGTACGTTAGTAGTATGTTGATATCTATAATACAATAGCCAGAACGTGTCAAGATTGTTAATCAATTTTCAAATTTTGTGCAGTTTCGTGTTTTAAAGTGGCCGAAGCTTACACATATGCTGAAATGACTGATATGCTATTAGTGTGGGATTCTTAGGTCGAATAGATCTAACCCTTTTGTACATATGTAAAGACTTCTCCATTTTTACGATAAAGTCGAGGCACAATCGGAAGTCTTTGAGTTGTAAATAAGTTAGGTCTGTTAATTTAAGAGGAAAGAGTTGTGAGGGGGCTGATGTTGCCCCTATAGGACGCCTATGTATGTCGCAACCTGGTTAGAAGTATTTTCGTTAACTAAGAGGGTTTCGCAATCGTTATCTTCATGCGATTCTGCTATTTTATGATTAACGTCTAACTACCCTTTGTCGGTACTTGTGGGAAAGGATAGCCGCCCTTTGTCGGCGCGGATGAGAAGCGCGGTCGCGCTTTGTCGGCATCTCTGGAAATGTGCCGACAAAGTGTTATCAGTACCACGGTAACGACTCAGGTGGTGTCATAAGTCGGCAATTGCCTTCTAGCCAGGGTACGACACTGTTTTAATTACCCTTAGTTTAGTACTTAAGAGCGCCCCGAATCCAGAAGGTTCTCTTTCTTTCGAGTGGCTCACCAGCACTATTATCCGCAAGCAAAATCATAAGTGTATCCGTTAATATCAATAAACCCTAGACAACTTTAGAAAGATCTACATTAGTTTATGAATTTTGCCAAGGGAATGGTCGCGAAAGTGTGAGGGTGTATAGAGAAAGATTCCCAAATCTGCGCATACCGAACTACCAAATATTTGGTGCGGTCGAGAGGCGGCTTCGCGAAACCGGCAGCTTTGCTCCTGTTAATACCAATTGTAGATGGCAACGTGTTATTAGAGTCCCTGAAATGGAAGAACAAATTTTGGATAGAATTGTTGAAGATCCAAAAATAAGCACCAAGCGGTTAGGTGGAGAATTAGGAGTATCTAAAGATGTTGTTCATAACACTTTAAAAGAACAATTGCTTCATCTCTACCACATTCAAAAAGTACAAGACCTTTTACCACTGGACCTTGACCTACGACTGGGCTTCTGCCGATTTATTGATGAGCAAAGACAAAACAACATGAATTTCGCTAAAATCATTTTGTTTACTGATGAAACTTGTTTTACGAGAAATGGAATTACTAACACACATAATGAACATGTTTATTGTGATGAAAATCCCCATGCTACTAAAGTTACGAATTATCAACGTGAATTTACAATTAATGTGCGGGCAGGAATAATTAATAATTTTATTATCGGTCCAGTAATTTTGCCTTCTCGTTTAAACGGTCAAGATTAGTTGAATCATATTCAAAATGTACTTCCAAATTTATTAGACGATTTCGGCAAGACATCTGGTTTATGCACGACGGTGCTCCGCCACATTTTAGCATAGATGTTCGTAACTATTTGAATCAACAATACCCACACAGATGGATCGGTAAAGAAAATAATGCTCCGGTAATCTGGCTACCGCGCTCCCCCGATTTGACTCCACTTAATTATTTTTTGTGGGGGACTCTAAAGTCCATGGTATACTCAACGCCCGTAAATAACGAAGAGGATTTGTGGAGACGAATTCAGAATTCAGTGGATATTTTAAGAAACGACGAGGAACTGATGGCGAGGGTTCATTTTAACTTTTTACGTCGAATTAATCTTTGCAACGAATAAATCTTTGTTGTTAACGGAGGTCACTTCAAACATTTAATAAAAGCAAACAATAAAAAAAATACAGTTACTTATTAAGTGCACTATTTATTGTTTAAAATTGCACTTTCAAATAGTTTACGAGATATTCAACTGTACGAATAGTTACTGCACTAAAGATGCGGCAAACTTTAAAAATCAAACATCTCAAGGAGTGCTTGTAGTAACTTCTACCAAGAGATCTTTTTTCCCTAAAACATGTAGGAAAACACAAATTTAGTCATAAATAAATTTTATATCAGGGGATGAAAAAGTTATGCCCTTTTAAAGAGAGTTCATCTAGTGCTGACAGCGCCCTCTTCAATAAGCATCGAAAATGTTAACGGATTCCACTTTCTCTCCCCAAAAAAAAACCCGATACGAAATTTCGTTCAGATAGTAGCATTACAAAGGAAGTAATTAATTTTTTTCGATTTTTTAATCTTAAATTTGACGCCTTGTATTTCGAAAACCGTCCACTTTTAGATTAAGATAAATTAGGTTAAATCATCATGTTTTCACTCCAGGAATATGTGGTAGAATTTTATACAAACCTTTTACAGACACCCTGTATAGAAAAAGTTCAGCTACAAGTCGCAGTATATTATTGTGAGTACATCATAGGTTACCACAGATTGAACAAACACGCTCGGACCACCCTGAATTCGCAGTTTCAGGGAATTGTCATCTGATCAGAATTAATCAACAACCCGTTTTAACGATAACAAAGTTTATTGATTACACTACTAACAGACTTGTACAGGGTGTCCCATTTTCGATGTAATTGGGGGGGTTTCAGGTATTTCCCGAATAGATAGAGAAAAACCATGGTCGGGACCCTTGGCCCAATTTGTGAGACAAATTCAATGATTTAAACAGCATTTCGATATCTCGACTCGTTTGGGTGATACAGGGTGTTTTTCATTTTATGCCGTTTTCTTTAAAATCCCATAACTTTTTTGTTTATGAATATTTCAAATTTTGGTAAAAACGTTTTTAGTGCGTTTTTTATGTGCAATCCAGTGGTGTATTCAATATTTTTCTAGCTTAATTTATTTTCGAGTTACAAGCCAAAGTTGCATTTTTTTAAATTATAACCGTAGTTGGCTATGATTCCATTTTGAACACGACTTGATTAAGGTATACCTTTTTTAAGCAAAAATTCCGCGCAAATACGTTTTTCATCCAAAACTGGTTTACCGTTAAAAACAAAAAAGTTTGAAGGAACTAAACAAGTACCTAATACGTATACGTGGGGCCCTCTGCAATTTACCGAAATTTAGTTTGTAGATATGAATTCCTCATACCGAAAAATCTCCTTGTAGAAAATTTCATGAGTTTTCCTCTTGCTATTTAATAATTATGGCTAAAAATCGAATTTTACATTTCAACTTTGCTACCCTGTAGCTCAGTTATTATCAACTTTTGGACTAAGGCAAATGTGGTTAAATCGTTTTATTTTGATCTCAGCTACCCATGATAGAGCATTATAAAGACCTTTTAGAGACACCCCGTATATGCTGATTTTGAATCGTTATTAGAAGATACTCATGGGTCAACTGCAAAAACAACCAGATGTCAACATCACAAGGCTTTTAGTGTAGCCCATTGTTTTAAATGTTCTTATGACGAGTCTGTATCTTTTTTTCGCACGCATTGTGGTCTGGAGTGTGTGGAATGGTTTTCACATAAATTGGAACATATAGCTTCAATAGTTCACTCAAAAATAGAAAACATAATACCCATGTGAATAAAACCGGATAAAAGTAATGCGAAAGATGGTCATATTTGTTTGAAACCATTCCAAGACCATAATACGATTGTGATGAATAATAATCATTTTACTGGAGAGGCGAGAGGATTCGCACATCAAGCATGCAATTTAAATTTTTAAAAATTGTCATACCGGTTATATTTCAAAATTTCTCAGGCTATGATTCTCATTTTCTGATAAGGGCTCTGGTTGAAAAAATTACAATTATTTTATTGCCGTTAAACAAAGAGAAATATATTTCATTTATTTAACATAATTCAAAAATATTAAATTTTTATTCATTTAAAAATTTAAGATTCGTTATAAGAGAAAGTTCGTTATAAGCGGATTTGTTATAAGTAACAAAAATAATATACGTTTAATTGTACTTGAGTTCGTATTTCATAGATTAGTTCGTTATAAATGAAAGTTCGTTCTAAGCGAACGTTACTGTATTTATTTTTTCATATTAGGACTTATGAATGTGTTCCTTCTAAACGGTACCTCACCTCGTTATAAATAAACACAAATACGTATATTTATATGGAACTTTTGAGGGGACCTTATAAATTGGAAATTATAACCGTGATCTCGTATTAAGCGAGTTTTACTGTAGTAACTTTCAGTTTATGAGTATGTACCTATACAAATAGTTGAAATGAACATTGAACGTGTATCATTGATGTTTAGCTGTGGTTTTTTTTGGTAAATGTAGTGGTTAGATACTCTTATTAATAATTCTTTTGAATGCAACCTGTGTCTTGCAGTTTATACTTTATGTTCTGTAATGAATAATTATATTTTGTACAGTGATGAATCTTCAAGCTCAAATTCGAGTTCAAGCACACAGTCGCCACCCTAACATCTGTGAGTTGAGGACTTGTGATTTATATATTTTGTAATTGTCACGTAAAATTTGGTAATTATTCGCTTTAACCTTCACCGCTCCGATCGTTCTGATTTTTTAATATATTATTCCAGAGGTCACTCTAAACAACTTTTCTACGGGGTAATTCATTGGGAATGAGACATGACGAAACCTGAGATAGGAGACACCACAATATGACGATTGGACCCAATATTCCTTATATAAATGTTGCGCGTTTCAGAATTAGAAAGTGTTAAAGGTTGAAATTTTATTTTAAAATTCCTTAATAATTTTTTGTGTTTTTGTAGCATCAACACAAAAATTGGTATACTAAAGTTTTGTAAAATGTCAAGTAAGAATTTGGATCTAATTTTTATGTAGCTCCTAGAGGGCGCTGGTTACGATTCACTGCTTCGGTATATTTGGTCATATTTTTGTATGAATGCAACTGAAATCAAATTTTATTCCACATAATAAAAAAACGTCAGTTTTTACTCAAAAAAGGTATTCTTGTGTAATCCCGATATGTCTCTTCGTTTACGAGATTTTTACCCATTTCATGTCGTACCATTTCAAATCCTCAAAAACGATAGTGGCTGCAAGTGCGTCAATATTTCAACAATATTGTTAAGACTGTAGTTAGCCATATTAGATTATTTTTCTTCAATTAAGATACCCGATGCTACGCCCATGTATTAGTAAATTTGTATTCCAGTTCCCGAATATTACTGGATTTTTTTCCGTAAATTATTCTAGTGATAGGCACGTGCATTCAAGGAATTCTCAGCGGCAATATTCATCAGCCCCAGATGGGGACTGCTTTATGATTGGGATTTCCAGCAATGTTCTTTGTCGGGTATGTAATGTCGATCCAATTTAAGTACCGCTCCGCCGGCATGGCCAACGAAAGTCCAATCAGCTATTCATCTGGATGTTGCGCGTTAACACTATGAGTAACCGGGAAGCTGACAATTGTTTCCTAAGTTAGGTTATAGTTCCTATGAGTGCCGGCCCTTAACTCTAGTATTTGAGACCTAGAAATGTAGAAATCTCTCTCTCATCTATCATCTCTCAGTGCAACAACATCACGACCAAGACACTGTGAGTTCTTCAGCTACCTCGCACGCCTTCTTCCGACTTATAACAACCACTCCGGGCGTGAATTATTAAGTTAGTGAAGTGCATTACTTTCGTGTATTATTTAATAATACAATAAACGAATTGTAAAGTACTCCCGAGTTCATTGTCGGCGAGTCACGAAATCCTGTAAAATATTCACGAGGGTGGTACTTGCGCCAATCGAGGAACGAACCCTCTAACCCGAACAAATATTTTTCCACATCGATGGATTGATCGTGGAAATGAATTTCCATGGTCCGCGACAAGTCTAGACCTAAAAGTCAAATACCTTATCTTTAGTTTTTTTAAATAAATAAGACATTTATTAACTTGATTTTATTGATTTTCAAATAAATCTTTTGCCGCATTAAAAACAAATGAAAAATAATTATTATTTAAGCAGCTGTTCAAAATGACCTCCTTCCACCTCAATACACTTTACTATTCTTTTCCTCTATGATCTTAATACTTTTTTATTTGAAATGATACGACATTAAATGGGTAAAATTTCGTAAACGAAGAGAAATATCGGGATTAAACAAGAATACCTTTTTGAGTAAAAATAGACATTCTTTCATTATGTGAAATAGAATTTGATTTTAGTTGCATTCATATAAAAATATGACCAAATATACAAGCAGTAACTAGCGTCCACTAGGAGCTACATAAAAATTAGATCAAAATTCTTACTTGACATCTTACAAAACTTTAATATACCAATTTTTGTGTCGATACTACAAAAACACAAAAAGTTATTAAGGAATTTTAAAATAAAATTTTAACCTTTAACACCCTGTAATTCTGAAACACGCAACATTTATATAAGGGATATTGGGTCCAATCGTCATATTTTGGTATCCCCTATTTCGGGTTTCGCCATGTCCCATTCCCAATGAATCACCCTAAATATACAGGATGGAATAACTTTAAATGGCCGCACTGATTTGGTAGTTGTTCGGCAAGATCCGATGACGGCACAGAGGTATATCACCAAAATTTTTGAGCCATTTGTTGAACTATTTGCTGAAAATATGGGTCCAGAATTTGTTTTTCAGCACGATAATGTTATATCTCACACGTCTAGGATAGTGCAAAATTTTCTTACTGTTCATAATATTGAGACTATAGATTGGCCAACAAGGAGTCCCGATTTAAATCCCATTGAGCATATTTAGGATACACTTGGACGGCATTTGCTCCACTGTCAGCCACTCAGAAATCTTCAATATGTCAAAAATGTTCGCCTGAAAGAATGGGAACAGCTCAATTAACAAATGTTGAAAAACGTCATTGAAAGCATGTCTCGATGATATGCAAACGTTCGACGAGTTAGAGCCCATACACGTTATTAGTGCCTTATTTTTCATTTTTCATTTTTTAATTTTTGTTCATAAACTTATTAAAATCGTAAAATGCATTTATCACATTCATCACTTTCCCGTTTTTCTCAGAATTTTTTTTCAATAAAATAACAAAAAGTGTACGTTAATTATAGCGGAAAACCCTAGATAAAATGAAATAAAAAAATTATAATCGTAATTTTTTATTAACTACAACAATTTTTACAGTTGGCTCCTTTTTCTTGGTGATCAGTGTATTTAACTTGAAGTTCCTGCCCTATTTCTAAATCTAAAGCTGAAGGATGTCCTATCTAAATACCACAGAATGTAATCTTTTTAACTAAACAAACCGAAGTTTATACGCATTTTTCTGTTATCCAATTACGAATTGTGCAACAAGGCTGGAGGCATTCCTGGATACAACGTAATCATAACTCCCATATTCCTGCGCTGAAACCAGCAAAATATAAAAAAACTATGTCACAAGCAAATTTAACTGTACGACAGCTGTTAGAAATCAGTGGTAAAAAAATTAAATTAAAAAATTAAGTGCAGGTAGTTTTGATGCATAAACCTGCTTCTCTATAGTTTATAATAATTTAGTTGATCGACTATCGTTGCTTTATAAATTTCTCTAAACTCTAGCTCTGGCATTTTCTAGCTGCTCAAATGATTCTCTATAATTTTCTTGGCCTTGTTGATAGCAGCCTGATTAAGAGCAAAAACCTAGAAAATTGTGTCTTTTGCAAGTTTCGATACTTGCACTTCAGTTTAAGCAAAAAGTTTCTTCGTATTGACTCCTCCCATACCCAATAAATTTGTCCTTTTATGAGGCTCTGGCCAGTTTTCTTTTTTCCCTTTCCTCGGCTTATCTAAGCAGTGATGTATTATTTGAATATTTTCTTTTTGACATCTGAGGCTTTCTGCATTACTTCCGTGATGATTTTTAAAGGCAGATCCAATAATTTAATATCGGCCTGTATCGCCCTAAAGTATTTAAAAATTTCTGCAACTAAAGCAAAAATTGAAATAAAACGTTTTGAGCAAATCGCCTTTAAAATCAGTTTCTAATTTATCCAAAAACACCTTTCATCCTGAAATAAAAAAAATTATTTTACGGGGAGCTCGGAACCTTTTAAAACATAATTTTGACTTAAAAATATACTAACTCTATTTCTTATTTTTAAGCAAAATGTTACGTGAAGAAGTTACTTGGAATTACTTTAATAGTCAAAATCCAAAATTTCAATTGTTTTCATTTTGAAATTGATAAATAATTCTTAAGCCAACTAAAAGAATAAGATACTGCTACTACGAGTGAGTCACGGGAAACGATTGTTTTTAGAACGGATAGTACACGGCCTGTGTAAATTGCAGGTAAGTGGGGAAAATGGTATTCAACACTTTTTCAGTTGGTATTTATTATCTATAAAAAAATAAGTTATTTATTTAAAAAAAATTTAATATCATAATGAACGACGAAGCCCATTTTTATCTGGAAGGGGCAGTTAATAAACAAAGCTTGCGTTATTGGGCTGCAAATAATCCTTGAGGAGTACGTGAGAAATCGCTACGTAGCTCAAAAGTTATTGTTTGGTGCGGGATTGGGCGGTGTGGAATCATTGGACCCTTTCTTTTAAGAAAACGAGAGAACGGTGACTGTTAATTCTAACCGCTTTGTGAAATGTTTGAAACTTTTTTCTTACCCGAACCTTGCACACGAGGAATTAATAGGATAGAATTATGGTTTCAACAGGATGGGGCAATCGCACACACAGCAAGAGCTTCCATGGCTGCTGTTTATACTGCATTTCCTAATCATCTAATTTCACGTTTTTGGAGACACCTCATGGCCACCGCGCTCGCTTGATCTCTCCATGTACGATTTTTATCTATGGGAATATTTAAAATCAAGGGTATATGAGCAAAATCCCCGAACATTGGAGGGCCTGAAGACAGGAATACGAGAAAAAATTGCAGAAATCGACCCAAAAACGTTGCGAAAAGTTAAAGCAAACTTTCGAGAACGCCTTCAGTTTTGTATTCGTGAAAATGGCCGTCACTAGTCAGATATTATTTTTCGTAGTTAGGCATATAAAATGGCATAGTTTAATGGTTATTAAGAAAATAAAACATACAAAAGCCGTTCTTTGTTGAAAAACATCTGTTTCTCGTGACTCACCTTGTACATAGACAGTACTTGTGAACAATTGATGAGTAGGGTTCAACAGGTATTCTAAACATAACGGTCATCATTTTAAAAAATAAGCTGCACTTACACTTCTTTAATTTTGATGCAGAAATACTCGCTTTAAAGCATCGAATTTACTTAGTTAGGTGTTACAGTATTGGTGATATTTTTTATCATAATGCTAGTGAAATATTTCATCAAAAATATATAAAATAAAAATAATTTTTAAAAAATAAATGAAGACATTATTCATTCTGTTTATGAAAAATTCCAAACACTTTTGAAAAAATATGTTGAACTTAGTAATTTCCGAATGTAATAAGCAGTTGCAATATCTATTATTCCTAGCAGTATCTTATTTCTTTAGTCGACTTAAGAGTTATTTACCAATTTAAAAATAAAAACAAATGAAATTTTGAATTTTAACTATCAAAGTAATTCTAAGCAACTTCTTCGAGTAACATTTTGCGTAAAAATAAGAAATAGAGTAAGTTTTTGTCAAAAAATGCAAAATTTGGTCCATTTGAGGTATAGGCAACCCCATCTGAAAACACCTTGTATACAAGGTTATTCACGCTATACAGCACGGAATATTGTGGCCAAAATACGAGGCTTTCAAAAAGTTTTACTTTTGGACTATATGAAGGACAATTATGGCTACTTTTTAAAATTATTTTCGTATTATACAGGGTGTTTCAAAAACCCTAAAGTATCAAAGTTGTATTTTTTTTATGGAACCCCTTGTATATTATTACATTTTTAGATTCTCCACAGCTCTGAAAACAATTTTCCACCAAAATCATTAATAAGGACGTAATCCCCTGAGACACTCTTGGAGCCCCACACTGTATATTTAAGACATAAGTTGAAGTTTGGCAAGTTAAGGAATACATGCAATGAGTTTTTCTTTGTAAATAATCTCACATATAGCCTGCTTTCAAAATATTTGAGTTTCATACCAAATAATTATCCAAAAACCATGGTCACACACTCGTATCAATAAGCCTTGGATTCAATATCTTTCTCAGTGAAGCCTTATTCTCGCCTAACATAATTCGCGGAAATCCAGCCTGCAGCTGCAAATTTTTGCCTAAAATCGATAACTATTGGCAGAATGTTACTAGAGCTTGGTTTAGTTTTTGATACCACTACTACTATCACTGCGGTGTTCCCTATGGAGCCTACCACGCATCCATCTGCGAGTCGAGTATATTGACCCGAGGAAAGTAATAAATTCCTTCTAATCGTCGTTACTTAGGGCTTGAAACTGATGCGTTTTTTTGTGTAAAAGTCAACTTACTCATTGAAGAAATTTACAGTAGTTTGGGGGATTTTGGATGTGTTATTGAAATATCTTCGAGAGTACCTTAGACATATTTTGTAATTTGAAAGAGTTTTATATGGAACATCCATTGGAAAAGAAGCATTTTTATAATAAAATATTAGTTTGAAAATGTTCAAGCTTGGATCGTGTCACATAACCACAAAGTATTGCCCCATTGACGGCGATTCAAGAAAATGATGAACGGCAACGATGACAACGTTGATTTCCATCCAACCGCAAAGGAGGAGGATAATCTTGCTGTTTTGTTTATTCAGAAAAGTTAATTTCTCTTTAGGCGCATTTAATAAAAAAGGATAAAAGTACTTTCATGTGACAAGTTGTTTTAAGTTTCACTTTGACTGAAAGTCTTTCCTTATTCATTGTTTTTAAATTCACGTTCCTAAAGATTTTTAATTAAAAAAGAAAACTAAAAATGTTTGTACTTAATAACATATTTTTGCCCCATTTTCAGCAATGACCCTATCAAACATCTTTTCCTTAGACGAAGTCCACAAGGAGAACGCACTGGCTACTTTATTCCAAGAATATTTGTTAAGACGAGAAATTCTTTTAAAGGTTTATTTATAATATTTAAATGCACAATATCCACATCTACTCAGCTTTGTTTATAGATATCTAATAAAAGAGTATCTTGCAATGATGCAGTAATCCTTGTAGCTCCTGATAAAATAACTCTAACTTCAGTAAGACTTATCAACATTCTTCTAAAACACTTCTACACAAGTGCATCTCAATCCATGCTTCTTCAAGGCCAACAATGGTAGAATCTTGCCAAAGCTAAGTAAAAGTCGAAAAAGTGAATCAAATGATGGAGATCAATTCGTATTATTACTAGATTATGGGTTTATAGTTAAGAAAGTTATTAATGTGAATATTTGACCAGTTAATGATAAAAGGAATCATGAAGAAGTAGAAGGAAATGGCTGTGACAAAGAAGCAATGAAAAAGGTAAAACTTGTAAATAGAAAGACCCAATTTATCACTAAATCATCTCGTGAAGCTGAGAAAGTTGAAGAAACTTCTAATGCATCACAGCAACTTGAAGAGAAATATGAAATTTCTCTTTCGTCACAGCATTTGGACAATACAGCCCTTATGGAGGACATAATTGAGCCACAGGAAATTAATTCTAACTACATATGCAACACAGTGAACAGATCTTAGAAACAGATCTTTTAAATTTTAACTTGTTGTCTGTGTGGTGGAGCCAACAGCGCGATGCATCGTCACCGATCTATTAGTGGCAGTGACAGTACACTACGAACCAGAGCGACCTCTGGATTCTCTAGAGATTTCAAACAACCGACGGGAAACATTTTTCCGGAACGGCTTCCAGCAATACATTCCAGATCTTTCGATCGAAATCCTATAAAACCGTTGGTCACATCACCAACGCTCTTTTTTGGACGCTGTTCTTCTCTTAATACACATCCAATGCCTAATGAACGTTAAGTAACACAAATAGTCTGTATACAGTAGTTATTTTATTTTAAGTGTTTGAATATACAAATTAAAAGTTCCCATTGTACGAGTTTCGTTTGGACGTTCATGTTGGCGTAACCGACAAACGAAAATGCCTAGCCAGCCAAACCGGACAGCTGTGTGGTGCATTGTACACTCGAGAGTAATTCACACCGAGAACCTGCACCGATAAGTGACACTCACAGGAGTGACAGTTGACGAGTGGCAGGGGCGGAAATAGCGAAAGGGTTGGTTAGCTATATAAACCCAAAAAGACCCTCAAAATCTCTCTTATATATACTCTTACACACTTAGTCTCTCATACTCTTATTCTTAGCTCTCTCGAGGTAACGTACCACGATTATCACCCTCGGTATAGTACATACAGACTGTGATAATAAACGTAGCAATAGTTTTGTGTAAATAAAGATAGTCGAGCAGTATCAGCGCGTATTTTGTATCTATGACTAGTATCTTTGCCGGGTTAGAATACTGGTCCCTTCAGCGTGTTCAACTCGTAATGGGAGAATAGATCACCCCGTTAGCACCAACAACACGCTGCGTTACTCCGAATCCTATCGGTAAACGCAAACACCTATAAACCCGACAACCTTGTGGTGCATTATACACTCGAGAGTAGTTTACACCGAGAACCTGCACCGACAAGTGACACTCACAGGAGTGACAGTTGACGAGTAGCAGGGACGGAAATAGCGAAAGGGTTGGTTAGCTGTATAAACCCAAACAGACCCTTAAAATCTCTCTTATCTCTTATATACTCTTACACACTTAGTCTCTCATACCCTTAAGCTCTTATACTCTTACTCTCAGCTCTCTCGAGGTAACGTACCGCGATTATCACCCTCAGTATAGTACATACAGACTGTGATAATAAACGTAGCAATAGTTTTGTGTAAATAAAGATAGTCGAGCAGTATCAGCGCGTATTTTGTATCTATGACTAGTGTGGTGCACGTAATTTAGTTCAGGTGCTAATTGTTAGTACCTGTTTTACGTTATTAATAATTAGTTTATTTATAGGTGTATTATAATCTGGTTGTTGTCATAGGTAGGTCTGGCAAACCACCAATTATTATTATTTTTTAGAGTATTTTGTGAATAGTTACTTTTTGTCAAATTAGTTTATTTAAGTAGTTGTCAAGATTAAAATCAAAGAGTTCCTTACAACATTCGCGATCATCAACATCTTTTAACCACACAAGGACAATTGGTGACCCCGATTCCGAACTCAACGCATCAACCCTCTAGAACACAAGCTATCTCATCCAATCATGCCACGTTCTAGAACCATCCAGCCAGAAGCTAACATCATCGAACCCTCTGTAGACCAAGAAGCTCGAATCTTCATTAAAGCTCCACCATTTAGTAGAACAGATCCAGAATTGTGGTTTTCTCAATTGGAATCACAATTTTTTATCAATGGAGTGACTTCAGACGACTTGAAATTCCACACTACTATCGGAATTATGGACACAGAAAGTTTGATTTGTGTTAGAGAGGCAAATCAGATCCCATTCAAAATTAAGATCTTCTAAATTTCGACGCAATTCACCCAGCAGAGATCGTCAAAATTCTTCATGGTGCTGGTACCATCAAAATTACCAAGAAAAAGCTCGCAAGTGTGTGTCTCCTTGTGATTACAAGAAGGAAAACTAACGATCGCGTCGTCGTGGGCAGCAGACGGCGCGGGTACAAAGGACTGCCAAGTGAAGATCTCCACGAAGACCAACGAAGATAGACAAAAAAACATTAATATAATTAATCACAGGTTAGTTATCAAAGACCCTTTAACTGGTATTCATTTCCTTATAGATACTGGTTCTGATGTTTCGTTGTTACCCAAATCTTTTCAAATACAACAAAATCAATCTCAATACACTTTATTTGCGGCCAACAACACATGTATTTCCACCTTCGGGACCAAGACTCTTACAGTTAGTTTAGGTCTCCGAAGAACGTTTACATGGAATTTTATTGTGGCACAAACAAATCATGCGATTATTGGAATTGATTTTCTTCACTATTTTAACATAATACTAGATTTGGGCAGTAAACGAATTATCGACAGCACAACTAATCTGACAAACAATGGTAAAATTTCTTGTCTTTCTACATCATCAGTTCATGCAATTCCTTCTTCATGCAAATATTTTGACATTTTGGTTCAATTTCCAGAAATTACAAAATTCTCATCTACTCCCTCATCACTAAAACATAGCATCTCTCACACTATTCTCACAGAAGGTTTTCCTATTTCTTCCAAACCTAGACGCCTTTCAGCAGAAAAGCTTAAATTGGCAAAACAAGAAATTCAACACCTCATTAACTTAGGTATTTGTCGTCCTTCAAATAGTCCTTGGGCCAGCCCTCTACATATGGTTCCCAAGAAAAACTCTTCCGATTGGCGACCGGTTGGAGACTATCGCAGACTCAATTCAATTACTGTGGTAGACAAATACCCAGTCCCCAATTTACATGACTTTTCTTATTTTCTCGAAGGAAAAACAATTTTTTCCACGATTGACCTCATCAGAGCTTATCATCAAATCCCAGTTGAAGAGGAATCCATTCCAAAAACAGCCATAATCACACCTTTTGGATTGTTCGAATTTACAAGGATGCAATTTGGATTGAAAAACGCAGCACAATCATTCCAACGCTTCATCAATGAAGTACTTGGAGATTTGGATTTTTGTTTTTCATATATAGATGATATCCTAATTGCATCAACAAACGAAGCTCAGCACAAAGAGCATCTCAAAACAATTTTCGAACGTCTCCACCAATATGGGTTGACAATAAACCTAAACAAATGTGTTTTTGGCGAACATCAAGTTCAATTTCTCGGATACCAAGTTTCTGAAAAAGGTTCTTCTCCTCTTCCCGAAAAGGTATCCACCATTTCAAACTATCCTCTTCCTAAATCAATTTCAGATCTCAGACGTTTTCTAGGAATGCTCAATTTTTATCGTAAATGTTTACCTCACGCTGCACATCACCAAAGTGTTCTTCATGACTTACACAAAAATTGTAAGAAAAATGACAAAACACCAATCAAGTGGACTGACGAAACTGTGAATGCTTTCAATGAATGTAAACACGACTTAGCAAACGCTGCTACATTAAATCACCCCAGTTCATCAGCCCCACTTTCTTTAACAGTGGATGCATCAGATTTTGCTATGGGAGCAGTTGTAGAACAAATGGTAAATTCCTCATGGAAACCCTTAAGCTTCTTCTCCAAGAAATTTTCAAAAACTCAATGTAATTACAGTACTTACGATCGCGAATTACTTGCACTGTATTCAGCAATCAAATATTTTCGTCATTTTCTTGAAGGAAGACCTTTCACAAATTACACAGACCACAAACCACTCATTTATGCATTCATTCAAAAATCTGATAAAGCATCTCCTAGACAAATGAGACATTTAGATTTCATTTCACAATTCTCAACCAACATACTTCACATAAGTGGCAAAAACAACATTGTAGCAGATACTCTATCTAGAATTCAAACCATTTCTTTTCCGAATTCCATAGATTACGATGAAATAGCAAAAGCTCAAACAACAGACCCAGAATTTCAACACATTTTTAGAAATCCTCAACTTACATCACTTACCTTAAAACAATTTCAAGTTCCTAATACACAAAATTTGATTTACTGCGACGATAGTAACTCTAGAATTCGCCCATTCATACCGAAACATTTTCGACAAGCTATATTTAATAAATTTCATAATCTTTCTCATCCAGGTATTAAAGGTACAACAAAACTTATTTCATCCCGTTTTGTTTGGCCTTCAATGAATAAAAATATCCGAGAATGGACTCGTTGTTGTATTAACTGTCAAAAAGCCAAAATTCATAAACACACTGTTACCCCATTCAAACAAATTCAAATTCCGGATTCCAGATTCCATGATATTCACATTGATATAATAGGTCCTTTACCTCCCTCAAACGGTTTCACTTATTGTCTCACAATTATTGATAGATTTTCTTGTTGGGCAGAGGCTTATCCCATGACCAATATATCATCAGAAACCGTTGCCAATTGCTTTTATAGCAATTGGATTTGTCGTTTTGGCACCCCTATTAAAATTTTTACAGATCAAGGTCGTTAATTCGAAAGCTCTCTTTTCCAATCCTTAACCCAAATTTTAGGCTGTAAACGTGCCCGTTCTTCTCCTTACCATCCGAATACAAATGGCAAAGTAGAGAGATGGCATCGAACATTAAAAGCAGCTATCAAAGCTTATGCAACTGAACGCTGGACAGAAATCTTACCTACTATCTTACTCGGATTACGTTCTACCTTACGAGAAGAGATAGGAGTTTCTCCTGCTGAAATGTTGTACGGTACAACGTTAAGACTACCAGGTGAATTTTTTCAAGACAGCAATATCGTTGACCATCCTTCTTCTTTTATACAAACCCTCAAACAAAAAATGCAATCTCTTCAACCAGTTCCAACTACTCATCATTCTAACAGAAAAATTTTTATAACTCCTGAATTAAACACTTGTACACATGTTTTTCTTCGGAATGATACCATAAAGAGATCTCTTCAACCTCCGTATGAAGGTCCCTTTCTTGTTAAAAAACGTGAAGACAAATATTTTACAATTGTTGTCAGAGATAAGGAAGTGAATATTTCCATGGATAGGTTAAAACCTGCATTTTTAATCTCACAAGATCCAAAAATTAATAATCAATTCGATTCTCTTATCAACCAACCAATCATCCATCACCATACAAAGAAGAAAGATAAAACCGTACGTTTTGCTAATGTATAAATTATTAATCATAATTAAATTATATTTTTATATTGTAACGATTAATACCCTTAACATTATACCTCCGTTATTGGGGGGGGAGTATTGTGGTGCACGTAATTTAGTTCAGGTGCTAATTGTTAGTACCTGTTGTACCTGTTAGTATCTTTGCCGGGTTAGAATACTGGTCCCTTCAGCGTGTTCGACTCGTAACAGGAGAATAGATCACCCCGTTAGCACCCACAACACGCCGCGTTACTCCGAACCCTATCGGTAAACGCAAACACCTATAAACCCGACAACCTCTTGTCCTGTCATTTGTGACAATTAATATTCTAACCTCAACAATTTTCGAAAAATAACAACAACGAACAGTGTTCTTATTTATAAAATTTTAGAATTTTCTTATTAGATTCTATGATTTTAAATACCATTATAGTAAATTCAATTTTTAGGAGTTTCTACGGCAGTTGTACATAAAACACACCAAAGTTGAAACATGGATTTATCAGATCTTAAATTGGATTTAAGTGTAGTGAAACAAGACATTTTAGAAGGAATTTATCAGTGCTCCGAACGAGGCCTATTTCAGTCTCAAAAATGGCTATCAGAACTGAATTTTGCCCTGAATCATGTCCAGCTTCCACCTAGAGATTTATCTCAACCCCTTAATAATAGTGATAATGAATATTCAGCATTCCTTCTTGCAAAATCATATTTCAACATCAAGGAATATGACAGATGTAGCCATTTTGTACGTAATTGCACTTCAGCTAAATGCCGATTTATACATTTTTATGCCAGATATTTGTCAATTGAAAAAAGGAAATTGGACAACATGACCGAAACTAACTGTCGTCCAGATCCTGTTCAGAATGAAGAAATGAAAACTTTATGTTCTGAGTTAAAAAATAACTTTTATGAAAACAAACTAGATGGGTTTTGTTCCTATCTTTATGGAATTGTTTTAAAGAAGCTGGGGCTAAGATCTTTGGCTGTTGATGTGTTTTTAAAAGCAATCCAAGATGAACCAATATTGTGGAGTTCATGGTTTGAGTTGGGGAAGTTAATGTGTGATAAATACAATGATATCTTCAATCAGTTACCCGAACATTGGATGAAATATTTTTTCTTTGCCCATACTTATTTAGAACAATTAAATAATGATGAGGCGTTAGAAATATATCAGAAATTATCTGATATAGGATTTGAGCAGAATACTTATATTATGTCACAAATAGCACTAGGATTTCATAATAATAGAAGTAAGTACTTAAGTAATTGTTGAGTCACCGCACAAAAATTGGTACATCTGAGATAAATATTTGAGTAAACATACTTAGTAATTTTAAATATTTATATTAATTGCAATTAATTTCCAACAGTTAATTCCTCAATTTAATTAATAATTCCAAGAATAATTCCCATATATACAGGGTGTTTTAGTTTATAGTAGCAGGACTTTAACAGTCAATAGAAAACCTTTTCTTAAGATGAAAATGTTATATAAATATATATTGAAAACGGATCAGTTTTTGAGATACAGGGTGGCAAACTTTACTTTTTTTTTTCATTTTTTAAAAATAATTCACTCAAATATTAAGACACAGCCATGAAATTTGATATTTTGGCATTTTCCACAGTGCCGAATTTATATTTGTCAAAATTTTTGTCAAATTTACAGAGGGCGTCATATGCAACATACTAGTGAATGTTTAAATTATGATAATTTTTGTGCACCTACTTGTAGCAACTTTTTTTTTTATCAAAATGAATTCGCTGTTCATTTTTTCCTAAAAAAGGTACTCTTGTTATAAATTGCTAAATGTCAATGTTTTTGAGATATTTTGAATTTGGTCCTTAGCAGTACAACTGGCTTCCACAGGGGAGTTGTGATTTGATAGTAAATCATTTATTTTTCTAATTTTTATATGTTTAATAAATGCTAAAATATTTTTTTAATTCATTTATCAACGTTATTAATATTATGACTATTACATTTAATATTATTTATTTATTAACATTTTAATATTTTGGAAAAAAATGAATACCAAACACTTTTTAATTGTTAATTAATACAAAACAAAGAAGTAATCATATTCCAACTAATCTAAAAATTACTGGAACATCGTCCCACATTTTTGAAATTGAAATAAATGGAATTAACACGTTAAAATCTCTAAATGAAATAAACAAATAAGCACCGAAAATGACAACTGAGATTATCGAAGCGAAACTTGAACTGGTTGCCAAGCAACTGTCATAACTAGCAATAATAACACTAATAATAATGTCATTATGAAAACTAAGATGATTATTACTATTATTGTTTATTTCATTTAGAAGTTTTAACGTGTTAATTTCATTTATTTCAATTTAAAAAATGCCATTTTATTTCTTGCCTTAAGAACAGGCCGATATCCGTTTCATATATGGGTTCGCAAATGGAAATTCAGCGTTAGCAGCTAGAGAATATAGAAGAAAATTTCCAAATAGACGACATCCTCATCCTTCTGTTTTTCATTCAAATCCATAACCGATTTGTGAATCAAGGTTTAAGGATTCTACCAAAAGATTTATCTAATCATATTCAAGCAGAAAGGACAGCTAGACAAATATTACAAGAATTTGACAGAGACCCCACAATATGCATTAGACGAGTGTCAATTATCACTGGTACGTCCCAAACAAAATTTTTTCGGGTATTAAAAGAAGACCATAGGCATGCCTACCATTGACAACAAATTCAAGGATTACACCATGGTGATGAAATACTTAGACTGAACTTTTGTCAGTGGATTTTAAACTCTTTGGACAACAACAGGGATTTTTTATCTTGTATTTTATGGATCGGCGAATCCTGCTTTACACAACGTGGAGTGGTTAACTTCCACAATCAGCAAATCTGGACGCAAGAAAATTCGTATTCTACTAAACTTAGAAATTTTCAACGGGAATTTAGTGTAAACATTTGGGTGGGAATTTTCCAAAATAATTTATTTGGACCCTATTTTTTTGCCAGATCGATTGAATCCTGTAAATTTTTTGGAATTTCTGGAAACCGAGCATGATAATATATGGGACCATATTCCAGTAATTTTTAGAAAACAGCCTTGGTTACAATTGGATGGTTGTCCAGCGCATTTTGGAAGAAATGTAAGAGCTTGGTTGAATACGAATTACCTCGGAAGATGGATAGGACGTGGTGGTCTGGTTTTGTGGCCTTCACGTTCACTGTACCTCACGCCTTTAGACTTCTTCGTGTGGGGCTTCCTAAAAGAAAGAGTTTATGCTACTCCTGTGATAAGTATCAAAGATCTGAAGTTACAGATAAGAAACCCTTGCCAAGAGATACGAGTCAACCATTTAATTGAAATACGAAGGTCTATTGAACGTCGTTGTCATTCGTCGTTGCATTCGGCTAAACGGTTTTCACTTTGAACATTTACTTTAAATTAGAGCCAAATTAGCTTCAGATTAGTTGGAATATGATTGCTTCTTTGTTTTGTATTAATTAACAATTAAAAAGTGTTTGGTATTCATTTTTTTCCAAAATATTAAAATGTTAATAAATAAATAATATTAAATGTAATAGTCATAATATTAATAACGTTGATAAATGAATTAAAAAAATATTTTAGCATTTATTAAACATATAAAAATTAGAAAAATAAATGATTTACTATCAAATCACAACTCCCCTATGGAAGCCAGTTGTACTGCTAAGGACCAAATTCAAAATATCTCAAAAACATTGACATTTAGCAATTTATAACAAGAGTACCTTTTTTAGGAAAAAATGAATGGCGAATCCATTTTGATTAAAAAACAGTTGCTACAAGTAGGTACACAAAAATTATCATAATTTAAACATTCACTAGTATATGTTGCATATCGCCCTCTGTAAATTTGACAAAAATTTTAACAAATATAAATTCAGCACTGCGAAAAATCCCAAAATATCAAATTTCATGGCTGTGTCTTAATATTTGAGTGAATTATTTTAAAAAAATGAAAAGAAAGTCAAGTTTGCCACCCTGTATCTCAAAAACTGAGCCGTTTTCAATATAATATTTATATAACATTTTCATCTTAAGAAAAGGTCTTCTATTGACTGTTAAAGTTCTGCTACTATAAACTGGAACACCCTGTATATCATAAAGAAACCAATAAAATCTAAAAATGTCCACTTAGCAAACAAATCCAAAATTGTCCCTTAGTTAGTTGTAAGAGTACTTTATATCCAAAGGCAAACTACTTAGTACTAAAGTTCTGATCAAAATAAGTAGTTAAATAGAAAATGTTGTTTAATAGTTCAATAATTACTTATCCTCAGGTAATTTAATATCTTTTTTAAGGCTGATAAGACCAGTAAGAACTATAGTTACTCTCGTTTTATAAATACAGATATTGTATACCTCATGTCATATTCTGGGACCTCACTTCTCTCATTTTGCACAACCCCACTCTTTACACAAAACTATACATTTCCTGACTGGTCGCATAAATAACTGTTATTTTAAGGTCTCAGAAGAATTAATACTCCACATTTTAAAATATTTATACCAAGTTTTAAAAAACATTATTTGATTCCAGTTCTTGCTGGATGATAGTGGGACTGGAAAATAGATAAAAATTTAATTTTCAATTAGTTTAGATTAGCCCAAATTTCAGTTAGCTCAAAAATGATTTTATAATTTTTTTAAGTGATCTTCCAAATCTTGCTGTATACAAGGTGATTCACATAACTGTTTCATTAGAAAGTTTTGTACTTGTAACTAATTTAAATTTTTCATATTTGAGGGTTAAACTAATATAGATACACTCTACTTTTTTTATATTTTGTAGGTCATATTACTTCCGGTTATACGGGAAGTCGAAGTCAACTTACTTATTTCAAATGGAACACCCAGTATATTTTTGCATTTTTTGGAATCTAGGGATTAAGCTGATTAAATTCTTATAGATACTCCTATACCTAAACCTATGCGTTTTAAAGATATTTTGGTTTAAAAGAAAAATCTTTCTAAAATACCATTTCTATAAAATTTAAAATTCTCAGCTATTATTGAAGCTGGCTTTACGAAAATTTGCTGACATATGATATGGTAAATTAGGTTTATTTGAAAAGTTTTTATAAATATCATACAGGGTGTCCCAAAACACGTCATATTTTAAGAACTTTGATAGCAAACAATTCGCTTATTTCAAATGGAACACCTCCTATATTTTTATATGTCTAGAATCTAAATTTAATTCTGAATCGATTACTATTAAGCATCCTTATACCTAAAATTAACGCTTTTGCTCTAATTTGCGATTTTTTAATATTATACAGTAATAATTCTAAGTATCTTAATTGGCTTTGAAAAGAACATAGCTGCTTCCTGTAAAATACGTTAATGTAATTATCAATTTAATAAGTTCGCTCAGCAGTTTAGAATCATGAACTTTAATAATACTTATTCAAATAGTGATATTTTAAATTTATTCTTTATTCAGGAAGAGTGTAACAAAGTTTTGGAGAGAACTTGCCGTACATTCAACAAAAGATATCCGCGTCTTCCGAAAATCACAAAGAACAAATTTAGGATATTGGAATCAAATTTTTTAAGACATGGAAAAGTCGAAACTAAAAGGTCTTATTCTTGTCCCATCATAAATAAAAAAATATTAAATAAAAGCAAATTAAATTAAATTAAAATAAATGTTCAATTTGACCCCCATTAACTTTTAAACATTTCAAAATTCTTTTTTTAACTTCATGTTGTGTCACTTTATTAATTAATTGTAATGGGGTGAAAGTCTTCAAAAGCTTCTCGAATTCTATCACAAAGATGTTTACTTTCTATGGAAACTTCATAAACTCGAGATTTTATATGACTCCATAAAAAGAAATTTAGGGGCGTCAAGTGAGGAGTGATCTTGGCGACCATTTCCATAGTTCGTTACATCCGGTCCACCGGTCTTCAAATGTCCGATTCATCTCTTCATAAACTTCATTGGAAGAGTGAGCCGTTGCACCGTCCATTTAATACCAAACAGTCTGTAAAATATTAAGAGGTAAAGTGTCTAAAAAGTTGGAGACAATACCTCTTAATATATCTAAATATTTTAAAGTGTTTAAATTTTCATTGTAAATAAAATATCTTGTTTGATTATTCATAATCATGGCAAACAAGTTAACACTACAACTATCTTGATGCCGGGCCTCTTTTAATTGTTAATTTTAATTTATATACCTATACAATTGTTCTCCATAAAAGATAAATATGATGGTAAAAGAACTATTTTGATTGTTATTCAAATTACTCAACTCAAATCCCATTAGGTGATTTTGATTTTAGAGCTAGTGGAGGCAATCCAAATGTTTAGAAAAATCCTGGAAATTGATCCATTCAGATTAGATAACTTGGATATTTATTCCAATCTGCTCTATGTTCTTGAAAATAAGACTGAATTAGCTAATTTGGCACATACAGTAGTAACAATAGACAAATACAGAGTAGAAACCTGCTGTGTCATAGGTGAGCACTTCTATACCATTTACATATTATTTTACTTAAAATTTCAAACCAAAATAGGAAACTACTACAGCTTAAGATCTGATCACTCTAAAGCTGTATTATATTTCAAACGAGCCCTTAAACTAAATCCTCAGTTTCTTTCTGCTTGGACATTAATGGGTCATGAATACATGGAAATGAAAAATATCAATGCAGCCATTCAAAGCTACCGATATGCTACTGGTAAGTCCTTCTTTATTTTTTACTAATAAATATTTATGTTTCAATGTGTTATAGAAATTAATGCAAGGGACTATAGAGCGTGGTATGGCTTAGGTCAAACATATGAGATACTCAAAATGCCCTTTTACTCACTATATTACTACAAGCAGGCGCAAATGTTGAGGCCAAATGACAGTCGAATGATAATCGCCTTGGGAGAAACATATGAAAGGCTTGATAGGCAGGAAAATGCCTTGAAGTGTTATTATAAGGCTTATAGTGTGGGGGATGTGGAAGGATCAGCTTTAATTAAGTTGGCCAAGTATATCCTTAATAATTTTTACACTTGCTTCCTATAGTTTTCAAATTGGTTCACGGTAGTCTTATGATAAAAAAAAGTATTTGTCTGCTTAAAAACACCATTCTTTCTTTATTAATTCTATATTTCTTATATGTTATTCAACATTATTTTAGACTTTATGATAAACTGAATGACATCGAAAACTCGGCAGCAGTGTTCATAGAATACTGCCTCCGAGAGGAGGAAAAAAAAGATAAAATAGCAGAGGAACAACCTGAATATTACAACGCTCTGCAATACCTAGCAAATTATTATTTAAGGAAAGGACACTTAGATGATGCGTATACTTACGCATACAAATGTATTGAATGTGAAGAGGTAAAAAAAAATTAATTGGTACAAATAAATATCACATATGGGATAAAAACATAAGTCCAAGGGCAAATCTTCCTAAAATATACTTGTTTTGGATTTTTGTTGAATTCTTACAGAGTGAAAATTTCAGACTAAAGAACAAGGAAAAGCATTGCTGAAAGCCATTGCAGCGAAACGGATCGAACAAGATGATTTGGACCTGATCCAGGAAGTAAACATATCAATAATACCTGAAAATACCTCAAAGAATGATGCAAGTGGTATGGACATAACATTTGAATAGGTAAATCTGCTAAATTGTGAAATTCCAATCTTCTGGTTAAAGTGAAACAAAACAGTGATATTTTTTTATTTTGGCTGGTGAAATCTCCTTGAAATATATTAAAAAGTATCCAGCAAGCATGTCCATTAGTTAATTACCTAATACTAAGTATTAAGATTAATAGGTTGTCTACGTATTTAAATTTCTGTTTATGGTCCCAAATGTTTTATACTGTGACACTATTTCTTAAAAAAATTGCTAATCAATTTAGAAACTTTTAAATAGATAAACGTAAAATCTCGTAGTTTCGCGCTTAGGAGTATAAATTTGACGCTCGTGTCATAATACTCCACAACATTGGTGTATAATATAGTGTTCATAATTTTACAATTAACAATTGCAAAACGAAAACAACATAAGAAGCAGAATTCTTTTCTAAATGAAGTAAAAATTTCAAGTTTCAAGAAATAAAGTAAACGAGACCTTACTGCAGAAAAAATATTACTCTGTAGGTTTTCACAAGTATATCTAAGTATTACATACATCCCAATCTAAGCAAATATCTTAAAATTTGTAGGTACTATGATTAAAAGCTAACATACAACTTTACCATCTGGTGTCTTAGAAACAATGTTTATATAGCCATGTTTTAAAACATAAAATACGTTGTTAAATTACTACATAATAATTTTTAATCACCTTGTATATGCAAACCTTCCGTACCAGAAATTTGTTTGCAAACGTAATAGAGGGATTTCGCACTTTAGTTAGAATGCTTATATCAAACAACTCATTGATACTACTTAATATTAAACTTTTTATTTCTTTAAATACACCTTTCTGAAGATGAAAAACAAACATACTACAAATAAAGCAGAAAACACCCCTATTAAACCGTATTTCAGTCCGGTAATTATTTTTACTATCTTAAAGTACTGGTTGTTCAGCTCATTCACGTATTTTTGTGGTAAATCAACGGTCTAAAAAGTAATTTATACAGTAGTAAGGATAAACAGAATTATCTAATTACATTTTTTACCTCATCTATCCAAAGGATAGGAATTACTCCATGGTGCATTGTCGAAGGCGTCAAGAAAGACAAAAAGGGTTCACTTCTGAATACCGAATTTACTTGTACTCTTTTTCTTCCCTGCAGGGGAGTTCCTGTATTCTAGACCAAAGAATTGGTAGCATAAATTAGTTCAGTTATTAAATATTTACTTAGAATTGCTTACAGGTTCTAAAAGCAGATGAATCCCGTGATTTTGTTTGTTAGGACTAAGGCCGGTGACTCCAGACAAATATTTTTTGTCCGCATTCAAGAAATGGGGTTGGGAAAGCAGTAGAGGGACACCTGTTAAGAATAAAAACATAGGTTATTTTGAGATATTTTCCTTTTCATTAAAAAACTAACCAACACACGGGTAGAAATCAAGAACGCCATCCAGAAAACAGCTATCCTTTTCCTTATCATCCTTGGTTTTCTTAGTGCAATAACAGTCACGCTCTGCTGCAGAGGTACTGGGCCTCAAAAAATTATCCGCCGTTTCGTACCTAAAGGCTTTTATTCCGTTGTATGTTTCAGTGGAACTTACGAACGTCAAACTGACTGTTCTATAATAGAAAACATATTAAATAAAAATAAATATATATATAAATAAAAAAAAACAAATTATTTGAAACTTTCATATACAGGGTGCATCAGAATCGTTCTGCCAACTACTAACTGTAGGTTCGTGTGACCGAAATAAGGTATAAAGTTTACATAAACAAATGTCCGATTGGCCTTTAATAAATAGTTTTTTTTTTAACTTTCAAACGATTTAAAATTTTTTAACCTAATTCCGTATATTTGTTTAGCATATAGGTAGGTATAATTCAAAAAATTATCAGTTTCACCCATTCACCAATGGTGGAGATATGGGTGTCATGTTTCCTTTTTAGTTATAAAAAATTGTAACACTCAGTATAACATTTCGTTTAAAGTAGTCCATCATGTGCGCCAATGTATTTAGCAATTTTTTTGCCTTCTCTTAGTTTATTGTATTTCAAGTAGTTTAGTTATAAAAGCTGCAAATAATAATGACAATAATGTATACCTTTACTTAAGAAATCAAAAAACACAAATGTTTATTTTTCAAATGTGTAATACACATAGCAGAGCCACTGTAATGTTTTGATCGCATTGTAATTGCATACGGTGTTCAGTTTATTGTCATTATCATTTTCAAATTAAAAACTTCTTTACTTGACTTATAAAAATACACTTAATCAAGGAAAAAAATTTATAACTAAACTACTTAAAATACAACCAACTAAGAAGAGACAACAAATTTGCTAAACACATTGGCACACATGACCGACCACGTTAAACGAAATATTATAGTCAGTGTTACAATTTTTTATAACTAAAAAGGAAACATGATACCGATATCTCCGCCGCTGGCGAATGGTTGAAGTTAATCATTTTTTAATTATACCTACCGATATGCTAAATAAATGTACGAAATTTGGTTAAAAAATTTCAAGCCGTTTGGAAGTTAAAAAATAAAAACTATTTTTAACACCCTGTATCTCGAAACTGATGGTCAATTGTACATACATTTGTTTATATAAACTTTATACCTTATTTTCACACAAGAGCCTACAGTACGCAGTTGGCAGAACGATTCTGATACATCCTGTATATATAGAATTATTCACGTCATGTTACATGAAATATTGCGACTAAAGTATTTAATATTTTGATTTTTTTTTGCGTTGTATAGAACTCAAATAGAGATACATTTTAAAACTATTTTCCTTTTATACGGGAGGTTGCAGATAAGTGAAAAATATCAAAGTTATGTTTTTTTTTAATGGAACACCCAATATATTATTAACGTTTTAGATTCCTTGAGAAGAATAAATGTAAGTTTGATTAAGATTTTCCTACCCTAAACCTCAAGGATTTTGAAATAATTGAGATTTTGTTAAAATGTAGTGCAAATTTAAAAACTCTGCTTTAAAGAAAGTTTATACTTCGAAAACATAAATACCATCCTTTGTCTTATAAGTTACGCAAATAGTATTAAAAATATAAATTAAAAATTATTCTAAATAAGAACGTATAGACATGACTTTATATTGGCATTTTAGATATAACTATGGTAACTGATACAAAAAATAATACGATTTTCTACTTTTTTTAAATCAAAATTTTCAAAGAAAACTTATACATTTAGGTAAAGGAGAGTATAATAGTTTTCGATTGGTAATATTTCTGTCTGTTACTCCAAGTAATCAAATATAGGGTGTTCCATTTAAATTAAGCAAGTTAATATTCTTCAAAGTAAATACATTTTTCAACTATTTTTTTGGACACACTGTATAAGATATCTAAATTTTCATGACTATAACATAAAATATGCCTGATACCTGAGGTTTGATATGAATTTTAGCTTATTCCGGTATAAACTTCCTTTAAGGTAAAGTTTTTAAATTTGCACTACATTTTTACAAAATCTCAATTATTTTAAAATCCTTAAAGTTTAGGGTAGGTAAATCTTAATCAAACTTACATTTATTCTTCTCAAGGAATCTAAAATTTTAATAATATATTGGGTGTTCCATTAAAAAAAAAAACATAACTGATATTTTTCACTTATCTGCAACCCCCCGTATAAAAGGAAAATAGTTTTAAAATGTATCTCTATTTGAGTTCTATCCAACGCAAACAAAAATCAAAATATTGAATACTTTAGTCGCAATGTTTCGTGTAGCATGACGTGAATAACCCTGTATAACATATACACAATATAAGATCCCTTCCAAAGCTTTAAATAAAGTGTTTTTAAAAAATAATGTTTCTTAATATGGCCCTCTCTATAAAAATTCATAGAGAATAACCGTTGGTTTCTCTAAATCATCCCCAAAGAGAGGTCCATCAAACGGCCATAGCAAAATTATTGGAAACATCACAAAGGAGGGTAGGAATCTCTGAAGAATACAAAATATTTTCATTTGATCCAAAATGTAGAATGTATGTAGGAATCTCCCATGAATCCTTCTTTCATAACTTTATTACAGGTAAAAATTGAAATTTTTGCAGAAAAATCTATCATTCAAGTAAAATTACATTTGAAAATGCTCCCATAGAGTGGTTAAAGGGAAAAGGAAATGAGATTGTCTTGTTTGCCTTGTAAGGTAAAGAAAGTTTCAGTTGTGACGATTGTCTTTCTATCTTAAATTTGTTGCACTTCTTCAGTTATTCTTGTCGTGTGTATGCGTTTGGACAAGATAGTGTAGCGGATTGTCAGGATTCCTTATCTTTGTAATAAGTTGTAGTACAATCTGTTCTGTTCTTCGTTGTACTGTTTAGTTTGTCCTTTGCATTTGCTCTCAATATGTATCCATAGTCCAACAACGATCTGCAGTTGGACTTATACAGGGTATCCCAGTTGTTTCTAGTAGGATTTTAATATTCAATAGAAAAACTTGATTCAAGAAAAAAAACTTCAAATAAACATAGGTCCAAAAGTGCTTGTTTTTTTGAGACACGGAGTGTTAAAAATGTAAAAAAAATCGTTTTTTTTTTTGTTTTCACGTCTTCATTTTTGGAATTATTTCAATTAAAATTGATAACATGATATCAATCAATGAACTGCTTTATTAGGTTATAATAATACATTTTACATGCAACCAGTGGTGGTGTTGTGGGGTTGCACCACCATGAGTTAAGACAGAAAACATAGGTGAGACTGTTTGGAATAAAATTGCGTATTTGTTCTAAACAAGTAGTTCAGCCTCTTCAAGTTTCTTTTATTAGTTTTATTACAATAGTACTAGATATTTAATTACATTACATTAGATACTTGAAAGAAAAGGTCTATGCTACTCCTGTAGCAACCAGAAACGAACTTATCCAGCGAATTACAAACGCATGTGCAGAAATACTAGTGTGCCACCTAGATGGTGCTAGGAAATCCATTAGACGAAGATGTGAATGGTGTGTTGAGCAAAATGGTTCTTATTTTGAACATTTACTTTAAGTATCTAATATCTAACAACTGCTTTAAGTATTTTTTATTAATAAATTAGTTTTGTCATATGGCTGTATTTGTTAACTAAAATACCAATTTCTTCTGTAACAGAGAGAGATACGAAAAAGAATCAAGAGACCTATTTTGAAGAAGTTGAACTGATGGTTTAGGAAAAATACGCAATTTTATTTTAAGGAGTCCTGCCTAACTTTTTTGTCTTAATTCATGGTAGTGCAACCCCACAACGCCATCACTGATTGCACGTAAAACGTATTATTACCACGTATTATTATTATCTAATAAAGCAGCTCATTGGTTGATATCATGTTACCAATTTTAATTGAAATAATCCCATACACGAAGATGCTATAACAAAAAAACGATTTTTTTTTGGACATTTTTAACACCTTGTATCTCAAAAAACAAGCATTTTCAGACCTATGTTCATATGAAGTTTTGTTCCTGGATCGAGTTTTTCTATCGAATGTTGAAGTCCTGCTAGGAACAACTGGGACACCCTGTATGTTTTTGTTACAGTTTTTGTACTGACTGCTTTATTTTTATACATCAGCGATCGAAAATATTTTGTACATTTAGTAACCTTTGAAATTATTAATTTCGCTGAAAATCATTTCTTCAGGCAAAACTATCTAAATTCAGATTAAGATCAGGACGATAAAATATTAAAATAACTATAAAACGTAAGCTAATAGTGAGTCCTACGCTTAACGGTACGCACGATACAGCGTCCCCGTTTTACTGTTTCCTTTTATATAACGTTGCCTTTAGAACACCTTCCATCTTTGACGCACATAAACAATTGGATGGGATGGAAAGATAACACGTAAAACGATAAATGCCAAAATTTTCCCGCAATCTTGAATTTATCACGTGGTTAAAGTCGAGCATACCGTCTTATGGCCGCTCATCGCGCACACCGCCGCGCGTTCCATGCAAAAATGAAAATCTTCATTTTTTTTTGGAGTATTTTCCATTAAACGACTTATTTAACGTTTCTATTTTATGATGTTTAAATAGAGTTAATTTTTTGTCGATTTTCTGCTCCTTTCTTTCCGTCTATGGAAAGTCAGTCCAAACATAAGTATACAGTAGAACACTGATTATTCGAGTCGCAATTATCCAAGATACGCGCGGGTTTATGCTCCGTATTAACCGAGCTTCTAAAATAGTATGTATGTGAACATTTCTTATTATTATTAGAAAAAAAGCTGTTAATTAATATTATCTGCAAGAAAAGGGGGTTAGTTATAAATTCGTTTAACGTAAGTGTGAGAAAAATTATGGGGGGTTCGTTAGTATGGGAAAAAGAATGGAATGTTGTTTATTCATTCTTTTAATGTAAACATAGACATTCGGGGGATGGCTCCAACGTATGGAGATCTATTCTTTTCCCGATTCTTGAATATTAAATTATACCGCAGAGACTTACACGTTTTTTTAACTTTTCCTTATAAGAAAAATCTTTTTTGCATTTAAAATCGTCGGAGCCGTCGAAGAATCCCCCTGACTCGTGTGAAGGGTTTACTTATTTGTGTTTTTGAACTCTTTTAGCGTGTAAATTTGTGCGTGAATGTAGTGCGTTATTGCGTTTTTACGAAACATTTAGTTGGAGTTTTGATAGTTAAGCGTAATACGAACTGCTTTGTTTGAATTTTCGTTTGCCGTATTATAATGGAGCAAAACAAACGTAAAAGAATTGTCGTTCCTATTGAAGAAAAATGAAAAGCCATCAGAAAAATTGAAGCAGGAGAGACAATTAAAGTTGTTGCCTGAGATTATGAAGTAGATGAGGTAACAGTTGGAGACTGGAAAAGAAACCGCACAAAAATAGAAGACTGGTGTATAAATCAAACTTCTTCGTCCTCAGGAAGAAAATCAATGAAAACTGGAGACTATGAAAAGGTTAATGAAGCTTTATTCATGTGATTTAACCAGCAAAAGTCAAAAGGTATGCCTTTGTCAGGTCCAATTTTACAACAGAAAGCATTAATGATTAGTAGGCACTTCCCCGAGATAGATCAGTTTACTGCCAGTTCTGGATGGCTTGATTGCTGGAAAAAACGGTACGGTGTACAACTGACTGTATATGGAGAAAAACTTTCTGCTGATGTATCATCAGTTGAGAAATTTAAGCAGGACTTTAAAAAGCAAGTCGAAGATTGTGGGTACACATGTGATCAAATTTACAACTGTGACGAAACTGGTCTGAATTATAAAATGCTTTCATTAAAAACATTGGCATCTCGACAGGAAAAATCAGCTCCTGCGCACAAATCGTTTAAAGTATTGATGTTTATTTTTTGATTAATAAAAAATAAATCCGAATTATCCGAGAAGGGTGTACACCCACGTTACCTCGGATAACCGGAGTTCTACTGTACTTGAATTTTGATATAATTGATGATAAAATTTGCATCTTAATGTACAATTGTCATAGACAAAATAAAGTGGTATGTATCGATATCATAGTCTTTGTTGTCAAATCGTTGTCATTAGCGTACAGATATAATTTCTATAATGAAACGTTTATATAGCATAAATACTATGCAGCAAATCAAGTAATAAGTACAATTTTTCGGCGTAGAATATGTGGAACGCATCAAAAAAAAAAAAAACTGTTTTAATTAAAGAGGGCAGTTTACTTTTAACGGCCGGACATATAACGTTGAATGAAAGCTTATCAAAATAACTTCAAACCAAAAAAAAAAACAGCTGTTTTAAATTAGATGGTCACCTCTGTAATCACTAACAAATACAGTTGCAGAACTCAACTTACTTTACTTAAACAAGGTATTTTGCGCAAACATAACAGTTCAGTATACCTATTCTTTTATAAAACCAAATAAGTGACATAAAGTGTATTATACTCATAAACAACATAAAGAACAAAAAATGTATGAATACCTTTAAGAAATAAAAACTAAGAAATGAATATAAACGTAATAATGCAAGACTACCATAGCTTTTCAAGCTCAGGTAACAATGCTAAAGGCTTAACAGTTGGTTTAAAACGTTCGACAACCATACCTTCCTTATTTATCAAAAACTTGGTAAAATTCCAATCAATTTTTGATCCTTTGGGACCAGGCTTTTGACTGGTTAAATAGTTCCACAGTGGATGTGCATTCTTACCATTAACATGAATCTTTTCAAACATATCAAAATTAACATTCTTCTTCTTTGCAAACTTACAAATCTGATCACAGTCCCCAGGCTCTTGTTCACCGAACTGATTACATGGAAATGCAAGGATCTTAAGCCCTTTGGCTTCAGAATACTTGTTGTAAAGCTCTACTAGTTGTTTATAGTTAGAAGCTGTATGGCCACATTTTGAAGCTACATTAACAATAATGCAGACATGGCCTTTATACTGACTTAAAGGTACTTGTTCACCTTGGATTGTGGTAACTTTAAAGTCATATATGGAGGATGCTCCTGAATCTTTTTTAACACTCATCTCATGCACATCGTCTACTCCTTCGGCTGGAAGCATATTTGTATCTTCATCTTGCTCATCAATCTCACTTTGTGCTTCTTTATCTTGAGCTTCTGATCTATCTTCAACTTTATTTGAGTTTTCATTGCTAGGTTGCTCTGTAAATTTTGCAGCTGGTTTCTTTCTTTGGGCCCTAGTATCAGTTTTTTTATTTGCAGGTTCATTCATATTAGACTCAGTCTTGGCTTTTTGTTTGGGTGCTGACTTCTTATTTTCAGTTCCTTGGGAAGGTTCACTGTCATCTTCAAATTCTGGAGTGAAATGATCATTGTTGCTTTCGCCATCATCTTCATCAGGATCTGTATGTTTTACAGTTGGTTTCTTCCTTTTGGCCTTAGTTGGTGCTTTTTTATTAGCAGGTTCATTCATTGTAGACTCAGATTGGGTTTTAATACGGTTGGATGCTAATTTTTTACTTTTAATATCTTGGGAAATTTCCTCATCATCCTGTATTTCTTGGTCAATATCAATGCTTTCAACCTCATCTTCACCAGGATCTGTAAGTTTTGTAGGTGCTTTTTTGTTCTTGGAATCTGCTTTACGTTTGGGTGCTTTTTTGGTCATAGCCTCATTTTTAACTGTTTCAACTGAAGTGGGTAAAACTTCTTTTCGTGGACGTAAAGTTCTAGTTGATTGTTCTGAATTTCTAACAGATTCTCGTTCCAGAATTGCTTTTTTCACCGGTTTTTCTTCAGTCTGTGTAGGTTTCTTTTTAGGAGGCATTATGTTTTATGAAGATTTCAAACTTTCAAAGCGAGTCAATGCGGGAAGACTGAATTCATTGATTCGTTTAATTTGTTATAAAAAACAGTTTTGTCGTTTGTAGAACTGTAATATTAAAACCGCCAACGGCAAACGAGAAATGAAAGAACGATATTTTCGAGGTTAAATTTTAGAACGTACAAATTAAGGATATGTAGATATCAAGTAGGTAACAGTTACGTTACGCCTATTATTTTTACGCTTAAAGGTCTCGTACAAATTACATATCACCGCACTTATATTGCACGGTATTCCATATTAAAAATCATGTGACTTATTTCATGTATGGGCAACGTGTACACCTTTTAGAACAAATTGTATGTACAGTGTGGCACCTTATCGATGAATTTGATTTACGTGGAGATAGGCAAAACGGTAACACCCAGATGAAATATGACGGCATACTCTCGAGTCCTTTTTCATTTTTACCATTTCACAGCTAACTTATTCGATATATAGGATGGTTTTGAAATTTGTCATTTTTTGGAACTCTGTTATCCTTTCAGTTTTCAGAAAAATGAAAATGGCATCTAGAAGTTTTTATTGTGTTGAATTCAAGAGCGCCACTCATTTTCTTCTATATCACGTGAGTTACCCATAATAAATAAAATAAATAATGGAAAAAACTTCACTTTTTTAAAAGCTATCGACAAGACAATTCAAAATATCTAATAATATATGAGGATATTCCATCTAAAAAAACAAACTTTATATAGAACTTAAAGCCACTCTCCATAGAAGAATTTCGAGCACGCCACTTAATTGTAATTCAAAATATCTCAAAAAATGCTATTTGAACTTTTGTTTTATCTTGAATAATAACCTAGATATGGCGCCATGTGCAAATGGAAGTATTTTCAAAAACGTCATGTATATCTAAAACGAATAAAATTAATCGTGATACAATAATACCTGAATATTTTACCTAAGAATCGAATTCACAGGTGTGCCCTCAAATTTCATCTATTTACGACCTTTTAGGCAATACCCCATAACTCTATATGTAAGATATTTACGACTTCCTTATTTATAAGTCTTTTAGGAGGAACTGACGAGATCCTTAAACTGCCGAAGAATAGTGGATCGGATCTTTTGGACAGTGAATGCCCGAGCGATGCTTACTTTCAAATGAAAGCAACTCCCATTTGAATGCATGACACACTGGCGTTTATTTTAATGTGAACACATTAATTACTTTTCAATATATTATTTTTTTAATTTTGATGGAGTGGAGCCTGAGTGTTGCTATAATACGAAATATAATTTTTTGGTGGCTTCTTTTCATTGGTACCTGAAGTAGGCTCTCGAGACGCTTCTGACGGTGGTCCTGTTATTTGCGACCTCAGTAACGAATTTTTTCTCAGAAAAAATCTCGAAGAATCTCGAAAAAACTTGCGAGCGAGCAGTACGGTTACTGCCAGTTTTTTCGTCCAAAGTTCAAATGTTATTTCCCGTCACAAATACTAGCTAAACACATGCCTACTTTTAATAGCTGATGTTAACGACGGCAAATGTCACAAATGTAAACAAACTCAAAACGAATCTGCGTTTCGTGGAAACTAATTATCAATTATTTCTTATTATTGTTATTCCGAATGTTTATACCTACTGCCCGACTGGTAACGAGTACGTTTAAATCAATTCGAGCCATGACGTCCGCTGCTGCTGCATCGCTCCCCATGTCAAATCCCCAAAACTACAAAGAAGCGAAAGCAATCTATGAATTTACAGTAAAGGATATAAAAGGAGAAGAAGTGTCCCTGGAAAAGTACAAAGGGCACGTTTGCATCATCGTAAATGTAGCTTCACGGTGTGGCTATACGAAGAGTAACTATGCAGAACTTGTGGAGATTTATGATCAATACCATGAAACCAAAGGATTGTGCATCTTAGGTAAGATATTTTTAAATATTATTCCTACATGATTACGATATAATTAAATTAGAATGTACTTTAAATACTCCAAATCAATTTTGTTAACTTTTGAACTAAGATAAGAATTTAGAAAGCAATTATAAAGTTTTTTTCTTTGAAAAATTACTTGAGTCATTTATGCAAGTAATCATTAGTAACCTGTCTACTCAGCTCCATTTATTTTACATTTTAAGCAAATGAATCATCTGAGAATTCACTTGTGATGAAATTAAATCTGGTGGTTTTGAGGATATTACTTAATGTTCTATTTTTTATTAATTGCAGCATTCCCCTGTAATCAATTTGGGGACCAAGAATCTGGCACCAATGAGGAAATTTGCGAGTTTGTTGCTAAGAAAAATGTTAAATTTGATATGTTTGGTAAAATAAATGTAAATGGTAATGATGCCCATCCTTTGTTCAAGTATCTAAAGCACAAACAAGGGGGTACCTTAGGAAGCTTCATTAAATGGAACTTTACAAAATTCATAATTGATAAAAATGGCCAACCAGTGGAACGTCACGGTCCCAGCACTAATCCAAAAGATTTAGTCAAATCATTAGAGAAGTATTGGTAACAAGAAAGTAAGTATTGGGAGTATTAAAAAGTTCCTGGCCACGATGACTATGAGACAAATTTTGTTTACTGCTTGCATGTTGTGGCTAAGACTGGCATTATCTTTGTGGAAATAATGATTTAAGATATGACATACAAATGTTTCCATAATCTTCTTGAACGAGAACTTTTTGATGCCCTCTACATATTGCATCATTTTTGTTTGCATATGTATGCACATGTTTTTGATTTATTTGTGAATTTGTGAAAATCTAAAATTAGCATATAAAATATTTTTCTAGATTGTTTCATAAGACAAATTGGACTTCACATTGAACTCTGGCAATGGTTTTTAAGTTTAAGAACCTTACTAATTATTGAAGCACCAATTTTGTTATTGTATTTGAAATTTTTGTTATCTTATAGATTTATAATGGATCACTATCATATCTTATTTGTACAAGTGTGAATTACACTTTTATTTGTATTCCTGGTTTGTGTTTATTTCTGGTTTAATATAAATATATATATATATATATATATATATATATATATGTCAAGTTTTAATTAATATGGGTTTTTGTTGTGATCATACATTCCTTACCGTTTACTATTCTAAACTTTGCTATTAAGAATTAAGAGGGTAATTTAAAAATATCCTTTTAATTGCCATGTATACTTATAATTTTAAATTTCTTACTTTTATTCAAATTATTTACTAAGTACAAGACCCGGTGTCCCACAGAACAAGGCGTATCAGAATGCAATTTTAGGCTTCCCCTGTATTACTAATAAAAATAATAAAAATGCAATTTCAAAAATAAAATTGTTTGGTCTAAAACGAAGGCTCAAATGTGGTTTGGTTGATCCGGCTTGTTGGATCCACCTGTAGACTCGAGATAATCATGTACTGGATGATCACGTTTGGATCACTACGAAATCACAGTTTCAGAGACACTGTTTTCTGGTCAAAATTAAACGACAACCCGTTTAACTTTAACAAAGGTTTATAGAGTACACTACTAGCTGACTTGAAACAATATCGATATACAAGGTGTCCTACTGGGAATCGTCATTAAACGTTTTGGGAAAACTATGAATAGCAAAGTTACAAAAGTTTAGTGGTTTGGTAAGAACCATAGGGTGACCTCATTTAAAACATTTTCAATGACGTCGCACTTCCGGTTTTGCCGAAAGTGAGATGCTTGCTTAGTTGAAACGGAACACCCTATATATTATTGGATTTTTGGATTTTACGGTCAAATACAAGTTTATTGATGTTGCCTTTCGTAGGATTAACAGTTTCCGAGATAATAACGTTGAAAGTGACTGATGCAGATGTCTGCAGAATTGCAAGTTGTTAACAAACTGAAAGGTATTTTGTAACTTTTTGGACACAATACTATAGAAGGGCCATACTTTAGCATACTGTCAAGCTTTGCCTAATATTTTCTATAGGGTGTCCACAAAAATAGAGTTAACTTGAACATCAATAAATGGTCAAAATAAAAAAATTTCAAATGGAACCCTATTATTATTTTGATGTACTATGAGATTGTCCAAAACGGTTTGGACGTCGAATTTGTATTTAAGAATATAATGAATTTGAATAATTATTTTGGAGTAATAAAAATTGATTTTTATTTTATATCAATATTAAAAACGAATTACTGACACAATACCACTACTATAAAACATAATAATATGAATAAACATGAATGGTGGTTTGCTCCACTATAGTGATAACACCCTGGATTACGTAATACCGAGTGATTATTTAAATTTTATATCTAGGCAGCTGTGGGATTTTACACAAGATAAATACACGACAAAAAGCAGGTCGTAGTTTGATCATATGCCGTAAAATGACATTAAAATTAATTTTTAATGAAGGAGCCAATTGAGGTTATGTTACTTAATTTAGTTTTATCGACATACGTTCATTTCTTCAACAAACTTCACAGCTGACTAAATATGAAATTTAAATGATCTCCCTGTATTATGAAACTATGCCTAAAAAGAACTTATCTTTATATTTAATTACCTATAGTAAAGTAGCATATTTTTTGCGTAATTTTGTTTTATAAGTTGA
The DNA here is from genome assembly GCF_039881205.1 of Euwallacea similis. Taxonomy (NCBI): domain Eukaryota; kingdom Metazoa; phylum Arthropoda; class Insecta; order Coleoptera; family Curculionidae; genus Euwallacea; species Euwallacea similis. The sequence continues at coordinate 102,879 of NC_089625.1, forward strand.
AGCAGGGATAGTACATTCCTAATTCTAAGTTATAATGTTATAACTAATTGGTTTTATATAACTAACTTTTTTATTTAAATGTGTATGTCTTATGTCACATAACGATAGCATTTTGCTGGTATTTCCATTTTCCGTAAATATGTTTATCATATTCGCATTATATCTTAGATTTAAGAATGTACTGTACTTTCATCAACTTATAAAACGAAATTACTCAAAAACTATGCAACTTAATTTTAGATAACTAAATGTGAAGATAAGTTTTTTAGGCGTAGTTTCATAACACATCAAGATAATAATAGGTTTCCGTTTAAAATTTTTAAGTTTTGACCATTTTTTAATGTCTAGGTTGGCTTTAGTTCTGTGAACAATATAGAAAATATTACACAAAGCTTGGCAACATATTAAAATATCGACCTTTTACAGTATTGTGACAAAAAAGAGTTACAAAATATTTTTCCGTTTGTTACCAGTTTGCAATTTTGCAGATATCTGCATCTGTTACTTTCAACGCTCAATTGCATATTTCTTGAAAACTATTAATTCTAAGACAGCCAACGTATTAATAAATTTGTATTAAAATTGAACGTAGAAACCAAAAATTCAATAATATATAGGATGTTCCATTTCAAATAAACAAGTAAGTATTGATTTTCGGTACAACCAGAAGTGTGCCGTCGTTGAAAATATTTTAAATGAGGTGCCCCAAGATTTTTATCAAACCACTAAACTTTCATAAGTTTGCTATCCATAGCTTTCCCAAAATGTCTAATAGTTGTTCCCGATGGGCCACCTTGTATACTAGTATAATTAAGACAAAGTAAACATCGAGCAACTACACAACACTAGTAATTTAACTAACTTTCCCTGACAAACAATACGAGAAAAAGACGATTTGAATAAAATGAGAAAATCGGGAAATGCAAAAAATCAAAATGCAATCAATTCACAAGTAATGAGAATAACCCCCTAGCCTCTTCACTCAGTTCTTAAGTATCCAAAACTGATGGCCCTCAAGTAGACTCGGAACCCATTATCGACTAAGTTGCTACCTATTTCTTTAAAGTGTTACATTTAAGTCAACAGCTAGGTTGGCTCTTTAACAGTTTATTGCAGTCACACAGACTCAATGATGGCCAACTACGTGAAGAGTGAAAATTTACCAAAATGAATGTGTACTGCTAGTTTCATATAAAACTTAATTATTTCGACAATGGTTTGAAATAGATATGTATGTAGGTAACCCTCATACAATTCGATAGAGAATTATATTCTTCTTGATACTGCTTAAAGTTATAGGGTGTCGCATTAAAAAAATAGACTTCTGCGACTTAAAAAATTTGTTTGTTAGGAGCTGAATTTTGGATGCCCTGTAAAAATACTAAGCCATGTAAATAGCAAAAGTGTAAACTTAAGAGTATGTATTAACATTCTGCAAAATGTGAAGATGATGTCTTTAATAATTGCGGAAATACGCAATTTTAATATTGGCCTTTACAGAGGCATGTTTTTAATTCAAGGTCAAATATCTCAAAAACGGTAAGGATTAAGTATAGAATATTATATAGAAAATGTATTTTAAATATTACGTAGAACCTAAAAATAAAATAATATACTGGGGACCCCATTTGAAATAAACGAGGTGACAGTTATTTCCAGTTAAACCGGAAGGTACAGTAAGTTGAAAATATTTTTAAAAAATAGTACACCCCGAAGTTAGTGTAATTCCACAATTTCACATTTGTATTATTTTTAGATCCTGGTAAACTTTTAATGATAGAGTTGGGCGAATAACCGTGTATACGAAATATGCCACTATATTGGTATATGATATTTGTATATTACTTATTTTCAGAAAAGAGGCGAGAAATGCGAATTGACGGCAATGTTTTTATCTGTTCGAATGGAAAAATAAGGATCGCGCAAGTGGGAGAAAAACCACACAAGGCTTAATGCGGCTTTGACAAAGACCAACGAAGTGGGCGGAGTTAGTTCGACAACGTCTTCATTTTGATGTTGTATTAATTTCCATTTCATTGCCTTCATGGCATTTCGTTGGTTTTTGTTGGAAGCGTATTAAACCTTATGCAGTCCCCCACTTGCACAACCCTGTGTTTCCATTTGAGCTGGTAATCTCTGTATATGACAATACGCTGACAATATCGCACTTATTGCACAAGATAAAATGACTGAAAAACTGCTAGAAATGCTTCAGATGTTAAAAGACAGACAGGGGACGATAATATCAAATATCATCAAAAACCACATTGTACTCTCAAATTACTAAATTAAAGCAGAATCGACTAGATATACAACTGGATCATTTTGAACCCTTTTTGCCTTAGAAGACAATTTCGCTCTATTAGGAGCATTTTCAAATGTATCTTTTCGTTGTTTTTCTTTGCATTTTATGAATCATTATTTATAAATGTTTTTATCACAAAGGCAGAAGACCGAATGCTTGACAGGCCTCTTCTTTGGATCATTAATTTGTCACACTCGGAATCAGATAAAAAAAAGATATCGACTTACAACTTCTGAGAGAAAAGGTAATGTGATATGAAAGAACCTTGATGGCACGGTAGGGGGAGATTGTATAACTATGTAATCCTGGCCTTTTTTGGCACCAAAATATGAATAATATTAACCCAAGTGTTAAGTCTATTGATTAAGTTAAATGTAGTATGTATCGACGTATTATCCGCCCTGATGTTACGCCTATGTATATCGTGATAGGGGGTATTCTTTTTGGCAACAACTGGAGTTTTCCGTTACTCGCAGATCAGGGAGGTTTATGATCGGAATTCCCAACCATTTGTGCCCGCTATCCCCAGATGTAGCTTGCTTCAAGATCAAGAATCTCGACGGTAATCTTTGTCAGACCCAGAACTTAGGTCTAATTAACACACCGTTCAATTGGCATCACCAATAAAGCTCCCATCGGCTATTCAACGAGACGTTACGCGTTAACGTGATAGATTGCCAAGAAGCCGACAACTGCCCTTCTAATCAGGGATACGCCTTTGAGGGTGGACTCTTAGGGATAGTACTTAAGAGCTTCGGATTGAAGGATTCTCTCTCTTTACATCACTCTCGCATCGGTACCTCATTGCCGTCAACGCTGTCGCGTCTTGCTTCCGACTTGTAACTATTGTAATACCCCGGGTGTAAACATACACTTATTGTCTTAATGCTTTATCTCGTATTGTACTAACGTAATTGGTGCAATAAACGTTCAGTCAAAGTATTCACGAGTTTTACTACCTGCGAATCCCGCAATCACGTACAATATTCACGAGGGTAGTCACTCGCGCCAATCAAGGAACGAACCCCCCTACTCCGAACACCAAGAAGTAGCTACTAGTATGCCCATACTCAAGTTCAGACTTACCTGCAAATATCAGTATTATAAATAATTATTTCGTCGTCTTTTGTGACCATGGGCCGATAAATGGTGGAGTCAGTCCCTCTGAGACTATGACACGTATTATTATTGGTGGACTCTTTAGTTCCATATGTAGATAATGAGGATGCGCCATTCCATCTCATAATGTTTCCCAATTCTGTCATGTCTTTGATTCCACGGTTTATCGTGTAGAGGCCATCTGGTGAATCTTTTAGGTAATTTTCCGTTTTCTATAAACGAAATAGATAGATAAAATTGATCGGTAACATCATGAAGATGTAAATGAACATGGTTTGAAATGAACATTATTGGAGGAGCAACTGGAGATGAGCGTGTTCACCTTACAAGATATGCAATGAGAATGAAACTGTGTACCACGGACGATACATCTAGCTCTATCTTATTCTACACTTACATAGTTAAATATTGCAAGCCTCAAATAATCGTTATCAGGATCGTCATTAACATGTTCTATTACTCGAACGTTTTTAACTCGTTCAATCATCCCCTGTCTGACTACCTCACAAGCAAATCCCATGTTTGATGTATTCCTAAATGCGAATGGAATTCCGTCAAACAAAAGTTGCCGTACCGGTTTGGTAATGAACGTCTTGTTCATTTCAGATGGACCCAATATTCTGTCTAGACAACCAGCCAACGGCAACCTTTCAATGCTGCTGACAATCTGCAGAGCTGACTGTAAATCAAAACAGCCAAGAAATTATTTATTTATCCAGAAATCTGCAGGAACAGATTGACACTCAACTACTTACCATGAGAAGGGGATTGACTATGGTGATTTTGTCGTTTTCATTTGCAGGTCCGGAATTGTCAAACTTAAGAATGAATTCTCTTTTGTAAGTAACACTGTCTTCATCAGGATCATCAAAATGTAAATTCTTTTTCTTTAAAGAGAGTCTAATAGAGAAAAATCTTTTGTGACTGCTGTTTAAAAGTAAGAAAATCTTACTTGTAAGTGTAGGGGTGGGATTCAGTCAACTTCGGCAATGCGCCCTTGAGTATATCGTCCGTGTTAGTTACTTGGAAGAGTCGTATAGTGAAGTTGATTGGGAATGGTAGCTCAAGGAATCTCTCCCATTGTTTTGTATTATTGACTAGTTCTATGTTCTGAAAGAAAGGACGTTTTAGTTAGGTAACGTATCTACTTATAGTTAAGAACTAATATGCTATTGAAAGTGAGAAGTAGCGATACAGGGGACATTTTCGATTCTTTTTAGAATTTGCATGCGCGAAACCATCTTTAAAACTCGTTTACGGAGCGTTTCAATTAGGATTGAACATCCATTTCATTCAAGTCAGCCCTTTTTTATTAAAAATATTGCAAACATAGATATTAAATAAAAATATATGGTGTGTCATTTAAAGCGATAAAAATAATTATTTCCGAAAACAAATTTAAAATAAAGAAAATTTTAAATAAACATTGCTTGTTATGAAAGAGGATGTCCATTGCGCATAAGCAAATTTTTACTGTAGGTCATTTAAAGGACATTTCAAAGCCAACTTTGTTTTTCAAATGGAACGCTCTTTTTTTTGGTAGATTCGCAAAGGGTTTAAAAAATTAAGTATTTTTTACTAGAAAAGTTTTTTATAAAACTTCTTGTTTTTCAGATATCAACAAAAATTGAAGTGGCATATTTAAAATAACACATAACTTAAATTACGAAAAAAACTGTATTCATGGAAAATAAAAATTCACAGATTCTAAACATTAACCCAAAACCATAGTAAAAATTATTTTTAAACACTTATCAGTCGAATAAATGCTCATAATGTTAATCTTCCGCATCGAAACATTTTTCAATTCTCAAGGTAAACGATCTTGAAACATTTTCAATAATTTCTTCAGTGATTGCTTCATAAGCTGTTCTGATGCAGTTTTTCATATCATCCGGAATTATTGGAACTTGAACGTACCCTTTTATTTTAAGATGACCCCATTAGACTTTTTTCTTTAGGGTTAAGTCAGGTGATTTAAGTAGACAGTTCACTGGATCTATTTAATTGTTTTCATTGATGGTAGTTCTTGCGCAGGTTTTTTTACTTATCTCCACGTTACTGTTTTAAAGAAATTTCTTGATTATTCTATGAAACGTTTGACGACTAGGTGTTCTTTTCTCAGGAAGTCTTTGCGCATAAATCCGATAACGTTCAGAACCGTTTTCACAACTTTCTCCATAAGTTAACAACGTATGAATTTTGTTCTCTTTAGAAAAATTGTCCATTTTTCACTTTTAAATCAATAACTTTAGTTGAACGATAAATAATTAGCGTCGTCTTACAGGTTTCTTTGAAATTTATAAATGAATTCAATATAAAAAAAAAATAAATAAATAAGAGTATGTTGTAATGAAAACATGACTTTTTTGATCGACTGATATGTTTGAAAATAATTTTTATTATTACTTTGAGTTAATTTTTAGAACCTGTGAATTTTTATTTTCCATTAATAACTTTTTTCCTAATTTAAATTATGTGTTATTTTATGTGTCACTTCAATTTTGGTTGATATCTAAAAAACGAGAAATTTTTGAAAAAACTTTTCTAGCAAAAGTAATTAATTTTTTAAACTTTTTGCAAATTTACTAAAAAAGAGTGTTCCGTTTAAAAAAACAAAGTTGGCCTTGAAATGTCCTTTAAATAATCTGGAGTAAAAATTTGCTTATGTGCGTTAGACATTCCTTTTCATAACAAGCAATTTTTGTTGGAAGCTTTTTTTTGCATTAAATTTAATTTCGGAGAAAATCCATTGTGTCACTTTAAATGAAACACCTTCTATGGTATATGGTATAAACATATGTATATAAAAAATATTAAAAAAAATATTTTTGAAAAGAGTAATAACGCACTACAGAGATGTAATATTCAGTCTACTTCACACGACTTGCACTTAATATGTATATGTTGTAATAGTGTCGGACACGTTTTCCACGTTTGAGAAAAGGTATTTTTTTGGATAGCAAAAAAATGAAAAGATTGACTAGCGAATTCATTACCCCGCGACCGCTCTTCTGCCCATCAATCGATTAACTGCCTGTTCTTTTTCCCTGTTATCTTAACTTTTCCAGTTCTGGTGAGTCCTTCAGAACCGTGGGAAAAGTACCTGCTAGTCCCTATTACAAAGGAACCGACAGTTTAATGTTACCCAAATAATTAGAACACATGGTCACTTAGGAGCGTCGTGATATTTGTTAGGGCTTGCGACGTATTGTTATATCATGGATTATAGTTATATTATTTATTAGTTTAAATGTTCAAAGTGAGTTTAAGAAACTGATGTTACGCCCATGGACAACCCCAGCCATTGGGTAATACTGTTGGAATTCCCAGCGCTTAACACCCATCTTCGGCTGAGGGAAGTTATTTTATGATTGGGATTTCCAGCACTATTCTTTGTCGGACTAAAATTGCGAATCTAAATTAAAGGTATCGCCAAACGAATACAATGGCTGGGCTCCAATAAAAGTCCAGCGACCATGCCTCTAAGTGCTACGCTTTGACGCGACAAGGTAGCCTAGAAGCCGATAATGGGGCCTTATCGGGAGTACGTCTATGGGTGTTACACCTCCGTATCAGTACTTAAGGAGGGTGCGAAACTGAAGAGGCTCTTTTTTCTAGCTACTTCATCACGGACTCGTGCGCGCTAGATTCTTCTCGTCAACATTCTTTAAATAACGCATCTCTCGATATTGTATAGTTGTTAATGTTACCAATAAACCTTTGTTAAGTTAAGAAGGTTTAGTTTCTCTTATACGCGAAAACAGTGTCTCTGGGACTGCGAACTCAGGGTGGTCCTTCATAATCGATCAATCCAGTCCACGATCTACGTAGTTCACGGTTATCGTATCGAAAGGGGTGAATCGACCCAACCACGTACACGCGCCAAATTTGGACCAAACAATATTAGTGACCTCGCTCGACAATGCTTTTTCTTAAGAAGGCTCTATCAGCCTGTCCCTCATCTTATTGTCTCTTCTAATGTCGCATTTGCAAAACTTAAGAACTAATAAATCTCCGACATACACTACCGCTCATGGAAGTATGGACATCTGCTTAAAACTCCATTATGCAATAAATAATTACGTTTTTCATATTAAATTTGATTTAATATAACTCTGTACCATTTTCTTAGACAATATTGTTTTGAATTACAATAATCAGCCACTTTTAGTTTATTTCTTATAAATACTTGTTATGTCAAAAAAATAAGGAAAGAAGTTTTAATGCTTTGACATTTTCAAACCGTCATATAACACTTCGAATTCTTTTGTTTTTTGTCTGTATCCATGGTTACACAGATATTTGTTTACATTTACTCGTTAATTTGACAGTTGTTGGGACTGTTACTGGATGTGAGTCTCGTGCTCTCTCGCTCACTGTACTCGCGCCACTCTAGCTCTCTCTCCCCACCACCGCCTAGATGGTACGTGAATCTTCCCTCATTGTCCGGCGAATTTGAGAAGGGTCAGGCTCCTCTAGAAAACACGGCCACGGACTATAAAAGGTCGCTGGGAAGTAGCACATGCTCTCTTTTCAACGGGTTTCAAAGGAGTACGATACAGTACAGTGGAGTGTTCTTGAATTGTTAGTCGTTTTTCTGTATTATAGCTTGGAATTAAATAAATTAGCTCCCCAAAGCCAACAACAGTTGATCTTGTACTGTTCATTGCGGCTTTTTTAACATCTTTACTTTAAATTGTTGTCATAAATGGCTCGTGGTAAGCCCCTCTTCATAAAAATGCGTTCAGCTATTCTCACTTTACACCATGAAAACTTATCAGTACGTAATATTACCAAAAATAAAAAGTTTGTGTTTCAACAGTAATTCTTCTCTTTAACTAAATCTTTACAACGGTACATAGAGGCGGGAAGTCTTAAGGATCGTTATTGCACTGGATCATTGCGAATAACATCCAATGCGCAAGATCAGTTCATTAGACTGACAGTAAACGAAATAGAAAATTGACCAATCCGGATATTGCTGCCGAGTTTAATCGGGTTAATGTCGGTTAATGATAAACCAATATCAGTTAGCACCATAAAGCGACGCCCACAAGAGGGTGATCTTCATGATCAGATTGCGACCAAAAAACCACTGTTACGGCGTGGTAATAGGGTTAAACGGCTTCAATGGGCAAAAAAGTATCGTTTCTATACAATTGAACAGTGGCAAAATGTATTATGGATCGACGAATCCAACTTTCAAATTTTCAATCAGAAACGAAAAATTTTCGTACGTCGATCTAAGACTGGAAAAATTCTCCCAGATTGCATTGTACCGACTGTCAAGCACAGAGGTGGCTGTTTTAGTATGGGGTTATTTCTCTTTGATTAGTGTTGGAGGTTTAGTAAAAATTGAAGGCATTATGAGAAAAGAAGATTATAAACAAATTTTAACAGAAAACGCCATACCATTTGAGCTGCGATTAATCGGACAGGGTTTTGAAATGATGTAAGACAACGATCTTAAATATTCTTCAAAACTTTGCAACAACTATTTAACACATCAAGAAGACCAAAGAACGCTTAAAATGATGATACGGCCAGCGCAGACTTCAGATCTCAATCCCATTGAGTTGCTATGGAATAATACTACCGAATAATAAGAAAGGAGCGTCCCACGTCTAAACAGAATTTGTGGAGTTTTCTTCAAGAGGCCTGGAGAAATTTACAGTATTATAAGTTAAGAAAATTAATTGAAAGAATGCTTAAGGTCGTAAAAGCAGTAATAAATAAAAAAGGTGGTTTTTTTGACGAAATAAAAGTTTAACATTTAAGTTAATTTTTTCTTCTATTCTTGTTCATTTTCGTTTTCTTTTACGCATTATATAATAATATATTCCTTACTAAATACTTTTGTTACTTGAAAGTTTTTAAGTATACTTTTCGTCAAATGTCCATACTCCCATGAGCGGTAGTGTATACAATGTACCAAAAAAATCGTGTGTAGTCGTTTCGAAAAAACGCTGAGACTTATCCGTTTGTACTTTTAGTCGCACATTACTAAACTAATTTTCATGTAAATGTAAAATTTTAAGATGCGATACCAATAAGACATGAAAAACCAAACGAAACCAAACAGGCGTGGCTTATAAATACAGTCATGAAAGATTGATAATTTCGGCAAGAGAAGAAATACTTGTTGGATAAACTACGGAAATCTGTATCTGACTGGAAGTAATAAAACTTATTTCTTTGTTTGATTAAAATCTTGTACAGAGAGTTAAGGTCAGTCTAGGACGATTTTGAGATGCAATTTCAATATACATATAGGATATCCCACGTTTTATCATCAGAACTTCGGCAATAGTCAGGGAAGTATGTTTTACGGTGGGCTACTTATATAGACATAGGTCCTAATTTTCCTAATTTTTAACTTATTAAGGTGTGATAAAGTTGAAAAATATATATATTTTTTCATTTCCGAACTGCCAAAACAGCTGAAATAAAATTTGTTACATTGAATGCTCTTATAAAGTGTGATAAGAATAAAGAATCTTAATACACAAGTGGCCAAGTTCACTAGTGGCAAAGATATGAGTATTGAGTAGTAATTCATTTTTATTTTTTTGAATGAAAAGAAAATACACATCGAAAACCCGAAAGAAATGATACCCCTGTTACGGTGCATATATTAATAAATTCTGAACTTCCCATGTCTAGTCTAAAGGACACTTTACCTCTTTACACATTACACCTCTTGCCACATTTCACAAAAACCGATTGACAAAGTATCTAACATGATTCAAATTCAACCAAACTTGAAACAAATAATGGCTCTCATATGATACAAATACTGATAAATTCTGAATTTCTCATGTTGAGTATAAAGGATACTTGCCTCTTGCAATAATTCACTACGCCCAATCAACTGGATATTTCGACTGACCTGAATTCAACTAAATTTGCCACAACTGATATCTCTGATACTGTGCCTATATTCTGATTATATTCCCATGTTCCCACAAAAACTAATGGACCGGGTATCTATAGCACCCAAATTCAATACGGCATCAATAATGTTCCTGTCCAGTCTATAGGACGCTTCCGTTTTGTAATATTTGACAAAAACTAATTGACTGGGTATTCAAAGTAAACGGAATTCAAACAAACTTACCACAAATGATGCCGAATTTGACCTTTATCACAAAATTGTAGATTTCTCAGAAAAAGGTGAAAGATCGAAAAATTGACAATAATGTAAAAAAGTGTAAAATAGAATTTTCTACAAAATTTAATTGTAAATTAAAATAAGGTTTAAAAAACAATAAAATTTTAAGAGTCACTCACCTCTAAACCACCCAAATTTGAGTTACCAGGTACATCAAATTTCTATCAACTAAAGATGTGAATAATATAAATAAATTTTCAAAAGTTAATTGTTTTGTGTTAAGGCATTGCTGAAATAGAAAGTTTTTTCGCATTCTTTAAGACATTTTCTGAGAACAATATTTCGGAAAAATAAAATCTTATGATAAATCCACCTGTTTTCAGGTCCTCAAAAGGGCATACACACAACATCCTCCATTGTTTTATGAATCACCCTGCATATTTCCGGGATCAGCTGCAACCACTTATAAACCGACTTGGAATCATTTCGAGTATGTTAGTTGTTTGTAAATTTGTTATAAGTTGTTACAGGGGAGTTCCCATAAATGTCCATATGTGATATGTAAAATACATGGAGTTGTAAGGGAATATTCGTCATTTGAAGTTCTAGAGGGTTGATATTTTAAATTAGGAGAGGGAGTTTATATCAACCTCCAGGGTTATGTTGCCAAGTTATACAAATTTACAATTAAGGGAATTTCTTTATATTTAATATTTCACTCGTTTTTTTCTTGGATTTGCTTAGATATACACTTTTTGCATTTTAATGCTTTCACTAGACTTTATGGCTGAAAATGACTTTTACATATTCTATATTCTCCATAGGAGCCATTGGACCATTTGCTACAAGCTTAACCGATTTTAGTCAGCCAGTCTAGGCGAACAATAATGTGAAATCCGTTAGTCGTTTTAAACCACCCTGTATATAGCTTGTAAATATTATTTTTAAGTTTTGCTTTTGTTGACGAGTGGTCTTTTGCGAAATGGGGAACGCAAAAAGCAACGGAAAAAGGAAATAGGGAGACCACATCGAGACGCGATCGGAAGGTAAGAACGGCCAGAAATGCGAAAAGTTGGGAAGACGTCTCTTCTTATCGTGGCAAATTGAGACACGATCTACAGTTTGTGAAACCGCTTTAGTCATCAGTGTTATCCTATAAGTATTGCAAATATATCCCTTAACAAAAATTCATCCGGACTATAATTAGAAAACTCCAGACTCTAACTGAGAAAAGTCCTACAATAATAAAAAGGTGATTGCCTTCATTCTCTCGAAAAATGCCGCAGATAATTCGTATTACCAGTAACTTTTCCTATTTAATTGCCTGTTAAACGTATTATCCCTATCTACATGCCAGATTCCTCAGACGAGCTGCTTTCGTAATATAAGGCCCATTTGCTTTCAATATGAAGCTCATTGTAGAGTTTTAACTATTTGACAAAAGCTTGAGTGGCTACAGTCTATAAGACATCGTCCAGAACTATACAAGGTGTTTCTAAAAATTCCGGAAATGAAAAGTTCTCGTCAAAAAATTGTACTTATGCTTATAAATTGTTTTCCAACAACTTACCCTTATGGAAACATAGCTTTTCAAAATTTGATAGCGAAGATGTTATTTTCTAAGTAACTTTTTTGATGAAATTGATGAAATTTAATAAATTTATTTCAAAGTAATAAATCCATTTTTAACAATTAACAAACACAAAAATGTTTATTTTCGTATCTAAATGATAAAGTAAAAAATACACGCAAAATTCCATTATTTTTATAAAATTCGCCCTTTGATCAAACGGAGTTTTTCTAAAAAATGGCTCATTTTACGTACATCAATTGAGAGCATCTTTCTTTTTCTTAGGTACACCGAAAACCTAATACACTACCTAACGGTTAAAAAACTGAAGACCTTAAAAGTTTAGGGATAAAGAAGTTGAGGATATGAGGTGGAGACCTCCCCTCCACCTCCCTGAATATGTAGAAAGAAGTATTAGGTTCTATCTTATTGACACAATACACGAGTGACCCAAAATTTATTAAATTTTATCAACTGGAAAAAAAGTTACTTAAAAAATAGCATTTTTGCTATCAAAATTTGAAGAACTGTATTTCCGTAAGGGTATTTTTGGAAAACGATTTATAATCATAAGCATAATGTTTTGATAAAAATCTGTTTCATTTCTGAGATATTGCTCACATTTTTAGAAATACCCTGTATAAGAAAAAGGTAAATTTCAGTATTTTCTTAAGCTCAGAAAGATTTTATCTGAGAATAAGAGCGTTAGTTAAGTTCCAGAATAGATTAGCATGCAATTCTGCCGCTCTCACTCGATCCAATCATAAAATAAATATTTAAAAGCGATTAAAATGCAAAAATCTACCAAGATTTAAGAAGTCAGATTTCTATGTACCTTGTGTACTTGTGACCTAATAATCTGCGGAAGTTTCAAAAAGGCAAAAATGCACCATCCAGTCAGCAAGAGTGCTGTAAGGAGTGTCCACAGGAACACCATTCTCGATGAACACAAATTCATGTTGCAACTTTAATAACTTCTCAAATACAAAAACAAATTCACTCCTTTGGTTACGTTCAAATTAAAACGTATTATAGTCGTGTTGGTTTCAGTTTAGCCATACATGTTGTATCGAACTGATTGTACTGATCTCATCCCGCACATTGATCTGTACAGTATGGAAAACAGGTGTAACATTAAGTGTCTATATTGTTTATTCAGTTGCCACTTGAAGAGATCAAAATTAGTTTCAATATAAGCATTAGGTTATCTTGGATTTGATATTATCTTTCAGATTGGGAGATTATGAATGGAACGTCTTTGTTTCACAACTTGATGTAACGATCGCTTATTAGTTACTAGTTGGGGTTACATTCTATAACGACATGGTTATGACAGAATGTAACTTGAATTAACTTCTTTTTTAAAAGGTGAGGGAAAAATGCACTTATGCATTTCAGGTCGTATGCGGCCTGATGTACTGGAGCGTGAATATGTGGGATTCACTGGCAATCTTGTGCAATATTCACTAAAAAAACTTTATCTTCTCTTCGTTCTGAGTCCCCAGGAATCGCAGGGAAGCATTACTTCGGGGAGGAGATGTAGCCTATTTGCTTCTTTCGACATTTCTTCATCATGTTCTCAACGTGTTTTCGCACTTTTTCTTCTTATTTCTTTCCTCCATCTCCTTTGCTCTCATGGCTTTCCTCAGCATTCTCGACACAGCTATCCAGTCATTCTCACTCCTCAGCAGCAGACGGGCGATATTCTCTGTTGTACTTCTCCCGCCTTTTTCTTCAGCCTCTTCCCACAGAGAGGTGAATCTTGTGCATTAAAATACCTTGCGCTCCAGATCGTCTCTGTTACCGCAAAACCGACATCTCTGATCCTCGCTTCGGCCTATCTTGCATGGATAGATGCCAAACATTCCATGTCTGACGAGCGTTCGTGTAGAGTAATATTCCAGTTCGTACTCACTTTCTATCAATTCTTCCTTTGACTGAGACCACGAATGTCTTAGTCTAGTTTCTCGTCCGTTCTCCCACACCTCGATCATTCACTCTCTGACGAACATCCTTTCTTCCCTACCCTCCGCATACACTCTGCACTTTTCTACCGCGGCCAAATGTAATGGGACGACACCCGCTACTGTCTTCACGGTCTTTGAAGAAACAGTCCCATATCAAAAGGCAACAATTACGGCCAGCCTCCTGGAGATTTGATTGGTTGGTCCGATAGGTTTTATATGGTCATGTTGGTACACTCCGTACAGAATCATCGACGTAACGACATTAATGAGGACATTTCTTTTCCCAACAATAGGACTTTTGTTGCTCCCCATGATTCGCCTCAGTGCGTTGATCATTCCATGTATTTTCTCCACCGTTTTCCTGATATGCGTACCCATTCTTAGATCCTTGTCCAGATGCACCTACAGATACCTCGCATTTCCACTCCCCTGGACGGGAACTTCCTGCAGGGAAGGCTAATTTCCTTTATGTTTCGTTTTCTTACCAACAGAATCGTTTCCATCTTGGCTCCTGCGAGTTTTAAATCCATCTCTCCTGGTTTCTGTACCATCTTGCTGGTAACATACTCAATCTTTTTCTTTAAGAGTGTGATGTCCCTGGCGCCAATCAACAGGGCCGAGTCAATCGCAATGGCCTTCACATTGCTCTTAGTTTGCAGATCCATTATGTTCGTATAGTTGTTGATTCTCGAAATTTCTGAAAATGAACACATGCAATAACTATTTTTCGAAGTTTTTTCTTAAGCAAAGGCTTAAGAAAATCGTATTGTGATATAAAACGTTCATTAGATGTGATAAGCTTGTCGAGACAATAAGGTATAATAACGGATGTCGATATAACATCATCAATTTAAAGTACTCGTCGTTGCCCAAGTTATTGAAGTCTGACGATTACATTAGGAGGAGTGCATAAACATGTCTGGAATAAATTCATGATTTATACTCGATATTACGGCACGAGTATGCGTGTGCCCGTAATGATCATGTTCATAAATCTAACGTGTTTCTTGGGCGAACTGTAATTATTCATTAAGGATCAGGTCAACACATCTCTTTGTGTTTTGTAGATACAATGACGATCTCAGGTGAGCGTTTACATTATATATATTTTATCTTCAAGTGGAAATTGATTTTACCTTGATTTTGCCGGGAGGCTTCGCATTTCCGTTCAAGAGCATTGTTCGAATAATTGAAGCAACTGAAAAACAAACAACTCTCAAATGGGAAATTTACTAAATGCATTGATAATCAAATCCGTAAAAACATTTTTCTCGCACCATTTATAAAACTGAATATTTTGATTATTATTTTGTGAATTTTATTGTTTCTGACTTAGGTTATTAAATCTTTAGTTAAATGCCTGATATTATACCCAACCTAAATAATAGTTTTTTTTCTAGTCTCTGGTGTAAACTATAAACCAATTTGTTGTTGGTTGAGTGAGAGTTAAGTATGTCTTATCGCTTTTTTTTTTAAAGCACTTGAATAAGAGGATAATAATAACACGTATTTGGCTCTTTATCTACCTAAGAAGTTAATCGGTTACAAATGTTATCATCATCTTGATTGGTCCTTTATTATAGTTGCCAAGAAAACAATTGTCAAATAATTTGATTGCTCCTAATGTTACGATTCAAGGCACGATGCTCTTTTGTGTTTTGAATTTAACGTATGTTTAATTTAGGCAAGTTTCTTGTAACTTGATACAAACTAGTTAAATTCAGTAATGAAAAAAATCATATACAGGGTATTTCAAATTCGACCCTCACCATTGGGATCTCGGAAACTAGAGGAAATACGAAGAAGTTTCAATGGGAGCAAAGTTGTGCAATCTAGCACTTGATCGAATACCATTTTCAAAATTTAAATTTTCCGAGTACTCCCGAAAATATTCGAGAAAAACTAAAAATTGGAGATTCCATTTTTATTTTTTTTAGCGTTATTTGACAAGGAAGGTTAAATTCGTAAGCACATTTTCGTTGCCACTTTTTCTCAGCTACACGATGACATATTCAGATTTGCCATCCGACATTTCGTCTTTCGGCTACCATTATCAACTTTATTTTTTCTCATGAACGTCATATTGGATTTTTCGACTGAAACACACACATACACCGCGACAGTGAAATACTTCTGATTCTCAGGTCTTAACACCGTTTCTACCAAAGGTGTTAAAGACACCTCTTAAAAGTTTAATTTGGAACTATTTTATAACTTTAACAATTTTTTCTCAAATAACGATTTGACTCTTCGTATAATAATGGTAAAATTTATTTAACGGTATCATATTCTTCTAGCTCGTTCGAATGTTACATGGTATATCTATTTCTACCATGAGGTGTCTTTTGATGCCCTAACGATTTTAGAACATTGTCCAATTTTAAATCATTTTACAGTTAATATTAAAACCATTTCAATTCTAATTTAAATTAAGGCATCCCTATTTCAGTTGTAATAGAAAATAAGGAAATCGCTGGTATAATTTTTATATTTCGTTATTGTTTGCAATGTTGCCTTTTATTGCAAATCATTGAAGTGATTAATTCTACAAATGATTGTACAACACAGTTTCGAAGCTTTTATGTCGCAGTAATTTTAATTGAAATATACAGTAATGTAAAATTAAAGTAGGAATTGCCATTTCAGGTATGTATGTAAGTACAATGAAACCTCTCATAAGCGGACACCGTTGATCCCAGCTTTTTGTTTGTCCCCTTGTGAGAAAGATGGAAATAAAAATGAAAAATAATACTGCATATTTTTTATGGTTTTAAAAAACTAAGTTAAAATAAATTCCAATTCAACATAATAACTTACTTAGAGTTAAAAAAATCTGAAATCTTTTCTTGTTTCATCGTTTTTTCTTTTTTCTAGAGTAAACAACTTCGAACATGGGATTCCACATTTTTAAGATTTTGAAATGCCATAAAACCTTCCTGTGCAAATATTTTAAAGTCTTCAATCACTTTCAGGGCTTCACTATAAGATTTTATTGGAAAAATTTCACCGATTATAACTTCTTTCTCGTCATTTTCTTGCTTATCTTACTCACACTCTTCTGAAAGTTCGTAGTCAATGTCGCATTGTTCTTCTGTAGAAATTACTTCGTCTAAATTTGCGTATTCTGACAGTTCTACAGTGCTACAGATATGTTTACAATTTTTTATGAGACTCACCAAACGTGACAAAGGCAGGTAGTTTTCTTATTCATATTCTTCTTCAGAGGCAGGCAAAGAACCTTCATTTTTCTTAAATCCAGTTTTAGCAAAACAGTTTTTGATAATGGCTTGGAAAACATTATTCCAAGCCATATGTATAAAATACAAAGCTTTCAGAATATTTATAGATTTAGCCAATTCAGAAGCAGATAACGCAGCATCTTCTTTAGTTAAAATATGTTTTAAAATTAAGTCTCAATAAAAGAATTTTGCATTTTTAACCCTTTACGGTCGTATTAAATTTAGAAATGAGGTCGAATTGGTTAGAATGAATTTCCGTTGAACGAGCAATGATACATAATATGAAAGATTATAATATATTGTTATTATTATTATTATTATTCTATATCGGAATCAGTATTCAAGGAGTCAAAAAAAAAACTCTACATCGCTATTTTTGTTTCACGATACACTTCTTTCGGTAACTTTTTTTTGCCATTTTGGAGTATTATTTTTCAAATATTTTAAGAAGCGAGAATGGCTAATTACAGTAATTATAGGTAAACATAATGTTGAAATTTCCCAACATAAAACGGTTGAAAACCGTTGGGCCTCCAATCGTTGTTGCACCCCAATAAAATAGACATCCTCGAGCCACCGTTACGTGCCGAATTAAGATGGGAGCTATGCGTTCCGCCCATCTGGTTCTTTGTGGCTCATGGTTTGTATCCCAGAATTGAAACCACACCGACCTCCAATAAACCATAAGGAATTCCCCGGCGTAAATATTGCACGATGCGGCACCCAAATTAGAGGGTGGCGGCATTGATATAATTCAGAATAGGTTAAAAAGTAGCATTTCTCCCACCAGCTCTTGCAGCCCTAAGAAGTGGGGAAGTTGGCAGACTCCTCCAGGGTGAGATCAGTAGTTCGAAAAAAGACCTCTAAGAGTGCAATCGGACTCCCGATTGAGAAAAGTATCTCAATCTCCCTATCTCTCTTTCTCTCTCTCGCTACTTAGTAGTTACTCTCATAACTCAGGGTCTATTGGTCGCTGCTCAATCACTCCAAACTCTATACGCGTACACTAAAGCAAAACAGCTCTAGCAATTTCGCGTATCCTCAACTTAGTCCTCAGATCTCGCGTACACGGGCCTTCGACTGTATCCGCGATTGTGAATTTATTCAAAATAGTAGTGTATTAAATGATTAATTGTGCAACAGTGTTTTTTGTGAACTGGAAAACCCCTAAAACCTACTTCCTCTAAATGACGGTAGCCGCCTGGTCCTTCGAAAAACCCAACCATTATAAGTGGATTACTCCGTGGGTATCTATTGAGGTAGTCACTACTGTTAGGCAGACTCTAAGAGGCCCTGGCCTATACACATAATTTGTAAAATATTATTTGGAATTTTATGAAGTAGCTCCAAATTTTGTGGATTTCTTCATTCTCGAGAGACATCTGACTCGTCACTACGTCTTGCATGGCGAGAAAAAGGCGATAGTATTTGTTTAAACTAATTTTTTTTTGGTTCCAATTGATAGGAGCACTGTATTGGTCCGTAAATAGATTCTTTAGACATTTAGATTCGTTTAGAGAAAGTATAAGTTGATACATAAATGAATACAATGTAAGATTAGTGTGGTTTTTTGCTGTAGTTGCCGAGAGTACGACTGGAATGTTAAAAAAGATTTGGTGACTAAAAGCAAACATACGATTACAAAGGATTAATTATGCCTTGGTCTAAAAGCTGGAACACCGAGGTACAATTGGGAGGTAAAAAACAGATTTTTATGTTTTCTAAATTGAAGTCCCGAAGATGTGCAGCAACATTATCCAGAAATAAAAGTATTTTTCTATTCTGGATCCTCATTCTTTTGTCCGTATTTAAAAATCATTCCTTCATTATATCATGGGTCATCCATGTTTTGGAATTTGACTTCCATGTAGCTAACAAATCTTTGATAGAAACACTTTTAAGTGCGCGTGGACGGGTAGCTTTTCCGATAACTAATAACTTTTCTTTTCCTCCAGTCATACTAGCACAGAATAAAATAGTGAGCCTCTCTTTCTACATTTTGTTACCGACACATTTTTCAGATTTAAGTGTCAATGTTCTGTTTGGTAATGCTCGGAAATATAAACCGCTTTCATCTGTGTTGTAAATATCTTTTGATCTGTATCCCAGAAGAAGAGATGGCAATTTTTGTGAAAATTCACTAACATCTTGTGAGTTAACATCTGCCGACTCGCTTTTTAAAATTTATATTGTGCCTTCTCCATTTTTCTAGTTAGCCATTGGAAGCACTGAATTATTCGTATTTTAACCTGTAGGCTATTTCTTTAACTTTAGCTCTTATCAGCGGTCCTGATATTGGAACGTTCTGGCTTCTTATTCGAGAGAACTAATCCAGACATTTTTCATCAGTTTTCTGTAGAACATTTTTTAATCTGTTGAGTTTTTGCCCTAAACTGTCACCAGATTGCCATATTTTATGAAATGTCTCTTTTTTTTGTGAAATATTTGCTGTCTGGGATTTTCCTATTTTAAACCTTAAAAAAAAGCAAAAAAAATGTTTTCAACCAGGTTTTTGCTATTAATTTACTTCTCTGCTAACTTCGTACAAATAAATTATCCTTTTCAACAATATTTATAAGTTCTATTTTTTTCTTTTAAACTCAGAAGGTGCCATGATGTGTTTCGCTTCTTGCGACACTACGTAGTAAAAACTAAAGTCGTATTTACTAAGAACCAAATAAAGGGGAAGCCTCGATATTCATTTTTGCGACAAATAACGTAACTAACATAATATGTATTTTATTTTTGGCAGATATTCAGAGTTTTACATCCAGTTGTAGAAGGTTTTTTGTCACTGCAGAGTAAATTTTTATGTCTGTGTCCGTTCATAGGAGATTCTTTTATATAGAAATAGAATTTGAACCTTATGGTTTCAAGGAAATTGTCCGGTTAAAGAAAGTGTCCGCTTGTGAGGAGTATCCAATGGACTTGGACGTTGAATTTGTATTAAAGAATATACAAAAGTTGAATATTTCGAGTAATTATAAAATATTTTTATTTTTTTTAATTGAACGTTAAAAAAACCATGATTAATACTATACCACTATTTTAAAAAAATAATGTGAATAAACACGAATGGTGGTTTAGTTCATTATGGTGATAACACCCTGGGTTACGTTATACATAAAGACAAACCATCCATCGACAGTTAAAACAAAAGGACATGTAACTTGTACTGAAGTACAACCTGATGACACACATGATCAGGTGTACAACATCTGATCTGCACTAAACGCATCACAAGATGTTTCACTGTATATGAATAGTAATAGTGTTTATAATGTCAGTAATTATTTTTATTTTTTAGTTTATTTATTATAATATACAGGGTGTTTCAGAATTTTACGGCACTATTTGAGGTATGTATTTTCCAATATAAAATAAAGAAGAAAGTTTGTAAAAGCTTTTTAAGTCAATTCATAATCGAGGTACTGGAGCATACATGCTGTATTGTTTAATAGATTTACCTTAAATAGTGCCGTGCAATTCTGAAACGTCATGGAATCCGTAGATTTTATTGAATTTATAAATTACATAATTAATTTATGAGGAAACTAAATGGAATTCGATCAAAAATCAAGAGAGATAAAATTTAGGTAACAGATCGAAGATCTTAAGAAAAATATTAACATACACCAGTGACGTATGAACAAATTTTTCTAAAGGATTTTATGTACCAAAATTTCAGAAAATATACTACCCTGTATAGTAGTTAGAGGCAATCTACACTCATATTAAGCAGTACCTATGATCTAGTACGCATATAAAATTTGAAAGCTCTATCTGCAGTAAATAAAGCACAATGAAAAAAATAGAATTTTTTCCTTAACTTTAACACCCTGTAACTCCGCTACCGATCAAGATCGGACACATGCTTATATGAATTTTTTTCCTTATTTTGTATCAGAAAATACACGACTTAAATAGTGCCGTGCAATTCTAGAACACCCTGTATATCTAGTTCGATGAATGTCCAGAATTTTAAGAATTAACAAAGCATTGCAAGAAATAAATAAATAAAAAATATAAATATAAAAAGTGAAAAATACTATTAGATTGATAGAGGCTTGCAATTTTATAATGAAAATAACATTTTTATATTTGAAGACTGAAAGCTTGTTAAGTTAATAATATTGTAATGCAATGTTTAATTATTTTGCTACTTAGTAAATAAATTACAGAAGACAATAAAATAAGAGTATTTTTGAATAATTATTTCCAGTCATTTGCATTCAAACGCAAAAGTGTTGAAAAACACTTTTTGGTGGAAATAGGTATACACAAAATCGTGGTAGAAATAGTATTAAATGTGCACGTCCTGTGGGCTCTAAGTACTGTTTTAAACTTAATGTTCGAGTCATAAAAATGTATTTCACAACCTTGGTGTATAATATAATATTATTTACAACCATGTACGCAACGATATTATTTTTTTCGTTTTGCTCAATTGAAAACTGTTCAATTGCGGCTGTCACTTTCCAAATTGAATACCGTCCACCTGGGTGGATGATGTGGTCGGATGACATCAAAAGTGCAACAAATTTTTTTGGGTCTCTTGGCGACCTTTACGCATAATTTGTGGAATGTACCTGGAAAAAGGGTCAACACCATATTTAGTCTCTAACGCGTTTTCTTAAAATTTGCTTCGACACACTTTCGAATAAACGGTTTATTTACATTTTGCAACGTTTGACAATGGAAATACCATACTAAATCCATATGTTTCTTTTTATTTTTATTGAGATGTGGTTGTAAATAAAATGGTATTGTTAGGACTGGCGGGCGGTCCTCATAGGTCAAAGACTGAAATTTGATAACTTATAAAGTATTCATGGTTCAATGCTAAAACTTTTAAATTTAAGTTATTTGTCTGAGAAAATAAATCCTCTAATCAAATAAAGGTTTATGGTGCGATAGACGGTTCTGCTAAAGTATTAGTAAAGAAGTACAAAGGTGATTTAATAATTATTTATTGACAATAATACTTTAATGATTGTTAACTAACATTAAGATATGATTAATTCACTTGAGAATAAAAAATAATAAACAGCAAGAGGCGATTATAGCTACAGCAACAGCTAAAATACTGTATTTAATAACGTTAATTATAAAGAGACTCCTGTACAACGTGTTAACTATAACCTGTTGGTATTTCTCGGGCAATGTGGTTGACTGGAAAAAAAATTAAATTTATGGATTTCATAAAATAAATTGATTAAATGTATCTATTAAATTAATAGTTCACAATTCTCTGTTATATTAAATAAAACTCATGATGTTGACAAATTCAATGGTTGGACTTGAACAACTCCAAATTGAGTTTAAAAACTACGACAGAAAGCTTGAATAAATTGTTTTCTTGCATTTAGATGAAGACATAATAATAAAGGCCAAATTACCTAATAGTAAAAACACAAACATAATATTTCTTTCGGCAACACCAAATTCTAACAAGTTGGCGCAAAGTACAACGAAAAGTAGAATGGAGAGAATAATGGTGGAAATTTTGGTAGGTGTATCTAACTATAAGAATGGCTAAAGAAGACTATGAATTTGTTGTGAAATTGTATTAATCCGATGTATTTTTTTGGGATTATGATCAGGATATTTCAATGAAAATCTTTACTAAAGGCTGCTGATGTTTGAGAATGTTGTTATTTCATTTCCTAATCATGCAGAATCCCTATGTGTAGACATAATTTTATTCAAGAATAAAGCCCATCTTTGTATTTCCAGTTAATTCAGAAATCCTCAAAATGTTGAATTTATTGTGAAATTGTTTTGATCCCATTTTCTATAGAAACTGATATTTTCCTTTAGGTTTAGGATCGAAACGAGTCAATGAAAATCTGCCGACTTTTCGTAATTTTATTATGTTGCTTCCTCAAGGCCTAATTTATTGTGGGAGTTCGCTTAACATTTCAAATCTGCAAGCATTTTCTCATCATTCGGAATTGCTATTTCTTATATAGAGCCCATTGTTAAGTTTCCCGTTGGTCCAGTAATTCTCAGAATGATAGATTTATTGTAAAATTGTTTAGATCCGATATTATGTAGATACTGAGGTTTTTTTTTAGGTTTAGTAAAAGTTCTCAACGTTTCACCAGGCAAATCTGAGATATCAAAAGAACTTAAAAAAAAATTGTGCTGTGGGGATCCAATAATAAAGTTGAGGAACCTCGGCAGCCTTAAATAAACGTTTCATTAACACATCTCGGTCCTAATACCAAAAATAAATCTCAGTATCTACATAACATCAGATCAAAATAAAATTTCACAATAAATTATTCATTTGAAAGTTTTAGGATGAATCAGCAACTCAAAGGTGGGTTTTGCGTAATACATGGAAATTCTACACGATAAGGCAGCTCTGAAATGTTGAGCGACACTAGATTGTGCCCTGAGGATACAACATAACAAAATTGCGAAACGTCGACAGCCTTTGTTCAAGATTTTCCTTGACATGTGTTTATACTTAACTCAAAGAAAAATATCAGTTTGAAAATAATTTATGCCTACCATAGGGAAGTGCGTACCTACCTCTTCTATCCAGAATAGCGGAATCAAAGAATGAACAACATTTTGGAGTCTTGTAATGCCGTCAATGGGCCTCAAAATCATATTGAATTGTATCTTTTTTGCCAGCTTGAGAGGAGTTCCACTGACCTAAAATTCCAGAAGAAATAGTCTCACAATTACACAAATCAGTTATAGATTCTTCAGGTTAGTTCAGGTTAGTTTTATCTCATACACCCAGTTATGCTATATATAAAAATGCTATTTACTTTGAAAACAATCAAGTGGCATGTAGATATCGTAATAATGGTTAAGTGTATATAATACACAGGATGGATCTATTATGAGTTGTTTTCTGTTTATAAAAGTTATTTCGGATTGTTATTCCACATTATCATTTTTTCCTTATTTGAAATGGGTATTGGTGGAATTTACAAAGATGATCTCTGTACATTAAGTTATTATGAATACTTTACTATTTGACTAATAATTCTATAAGCGATAAAAAATCGATCCATTTTGATAAAAAATTAAAATTCTCAAATTGTTAATCCTATCAGTTTAATGAACAAAATAATTTAGCATATTGTCCGCCACTTGCGTAAATTACTAATATAAGCTTATGAAGGATATAAAATTAAAGAATTCTCTCAATAAAAAAAATTACATTTCATCTGAATTTTTAGAAGTTAAGTGATCACTTGATAGATCTAGTTAGTGTGTTTGGTGAAGAGAGTTGATCAAACAACGATGACATTATCTCCTTCCAGATTAAAATTATCTCATAATTTGCTTTATGTTTGACCTAGAGTAATTATCACGGGCCAAATCTTTATTACAAATTTCCTAAAAGCAAACTTCCAACAGAAGTTACCTTCGTTAAACGAGTAACATACCGAAGTACAAACATGAAGGAATCGGGCGAAACTCACCTCTATCATCGAATTTGAATATCGCCTTTCGGCTCATTAAAGAAGTATGAAGAAAGTTCAGAACCCGCGAGGTCGAAGTTGAGGAAAGGAGAACCTGATCAAGCAAGATACCCTGGTGTTGCCCCAAAACAAGGATAATCCCAAGATGAAAGATCTTTTCATATGTCCCAAGAGCGTATTTGCCCACCTGATGGACAATTGTGTATCTTGTAAAGAAGCATCTGTTAAATGAAAATAGTTCTTTCTCATGTTAAAATTTCAGACATTCAAGAAATTCACTTGAATATTATTTGATATTCACACATTTTTTCAAACCGGCACACACAAAAGCAAACAAAATTCTTTCAAAAGTAATTCTTTCGAGTAAACACGACTTCCCATTCCGTTTGTAAGGAACATTTCATACTGCGGAAAATAATTTGCTGCACATCAAACTGGCCGATACATCCTCTAAAAGGATGACGGACACCTTAGAGACTTACACCAACGGGTGTCACTACACCTCAGTAAGAGGCAATAAAGGGGATATTCTATACAATAACAGCAAAGACGCCTTTTTATTGCATTTCCACTTGAAACGCGCCATTATGTTTAGGAAAAAGAAATACATATATGTGAGCTTTCATAAAGAAAGCCATATGGGGTTACTTATCAACTTATTTAATGTAAATGCAAAAAACATGTTGTCCCATAATATTGTAACTTATCGTTGGACATGTGCGGAATGTCACAGGCACCTACTGGCGCCCCATTGTAAATTAGAAATGGACTAAACTTGTATTAGTCAAAATAGATCATTCGTGGTAAAGATAAAGGTCTGTTTATCATCTCGCCTAAAAACATATGGAGGTGCGAATAAGACGATTAAGGGATGTAAGCGTGGGAAGAATGTGGAAGGTATGGTGACAGGCTTCTGGAAGAAAAGCAGATGCACCCGGGGTGACTCTCACGCATCAAAAAAGGGATTCATTCGATTCCCGATTCTAGAGAAATAAAGAAGTACCGCCTAAACTTGTGTTTTTGTTTCTCTACGAGTTAGGGAACTTCTGACATATATGAACAAGCAGTGTTGCACTGAAATTGGAGAAATTACAACCGATTTAGGAAAATATCAACATACGTAAGTGGTCTAAAAGTCTCTGACCTCAACGTGAAAGTAAAAATACAAAAATAAAAAATAATTAAGCAACATTTTTTTCTATCTTCGTTAGTGTAGAAAACTTTTCAGACTACCCAGGTATACACGACGTGGGATGATTTGGCCGTCGAACAGGCTAACGGGAACTGAGATTCAAGCTGAAAATTGCTTTTAACAGCTTTTGCAAAGAGATATGTTTTACAGATTATTTCATGGCAATATGTCATTGATAGTAAACAATGTAATCCTTAAACCGGTAGACGTGTGGAAGTATAATAAATGTACGGGCACACTGGATGCATTTCAAGAGATAACAAGGTCGTAAAAAGAGTTAAAAGTAATAGAATCATTCTGAAAAGTTGCTAACGGACAGAATAGAGTTTTCAAGTTGAAGCGAGTCGACAAGAAAAAATTTAATGGACATAAACTTACAAAATTGTTGGATCTTGAAAGACAGAAACGCTAATGAATTTTTACGAAGAATTTAATCTACATGGGTCTTTCATAGCCTAAGACGTCATGTTACGGTCTTCGATGAGTAACCATAAAAATTTGATTAAGGTCGATAGAATATTCCCTACAAGGTGACTCAAAAAAGGTTTACTAGAACGTAAAAAAAACATTTCTTCGTATTCTAAAAAGGATGGAAGTATATTAGTTTTTTGTTTTCTTCAAGAAACTTTATGTATTCAAATTTGATTTCTTGAAATTATATATATTAATAAATTTATTTTTCTAAACACGTTTTATTTAAACCGATACAGGGCTGGTTTTCGCTATTTCATATGGATGTCTATGACTTATATGTATATATTTGGACTTGTAGTATAAGAGGTGGTTTAAGGCAAGAAATGAAAGCTTTCATCGAGCAATTAAAATAAAAAGCCTAAGGATGAGCACACAAACACAAAATCTCAGAGAAAAATACAGTAAATGTTGCAAGGCTTCTGGGTAAAGCGGGGGTGACTGGAATAGATTTTCAGTTGAGAAACTGTCCAAAAAAAAGAGAAATGTATGAAATCTATTTTGAAAATTGCTGGATCTATAACCTTTATAATAGACCAATAACATTATTATATAGTAAATATTAATATAAGGTTTCTCTTTCATGTTTTCAAAAAATACATTTAAAGCCAGTAAAAACAGGTGTGTTCAGAACACAATTTTCAAATGAGAGTCACGAACAAAAACATAAATATAGACTTTTATTTTTGAAGAAAATCTCTATTATACTTACCGGTTCTAAAGTAACAAACATCTCATGTTTGGAACTATTGGGATCCAATCCTTCCACGCTTCTAACATATCGCAAATCTGCGTGTAATAAATGAGGAAAAGAGACCAAAACTGGATCACCTAAATAAGAGACAAAATAATTAATAAAACGATGATAATTGTCATGAACTTAAGGTTGTGCCTAGGAGGAACAGCCTTAGATTAGGACCTTAGACAAGGAGAACTAATTGGCTCTCTGATGGATTTGGTCTGGTTAATTTAATGCATGGTACATATTTAATACATTGTAGAAGTAATAATTACCTAGGAGAATATGAGGAAGGAGGTTGCGGATTTGGGCAGGTAAAGTTCAAATCAAACCAATTCGAAGTAAATGAAACGCAATGTACTATATTTCAAATATAAAAACTATTTAATATAACCAACATCACTTATCAGATATTATAAAAACTGATCTAAAAAGAAACTGAGTTCCACAAGCTCCTCCAGCTCTCCTATCACAGGTAGAAGCAAAGAAATAGCGATTTGAAAACTTTCCTGAAGATACAGATCAATATCATATTTAACTAATTCAGTTATTAATTTTTTAATTTCTCTTCAAAAAGTCTTCTCACTTTAGGTTATATATGCAATTTAATCACAAGACATTCGAACTCAAAATGTAGTACCAGGCCACACATTCTTGAAATCCGACTGGAGCAATTCGGTATTCGAATAATCTCAATGTGACGTATTTTGAAGAATGTTTGATAATAAAAGTTTGTTGTTTGCTTAGTTATAATGACCTAGGAAGATCATGCCATTTTTACGTTTGGTTTTTGAACATGTTTGGCTAATGTTTGGCGTTAATCATTTGGTCATGTTCGAAACTCAATATGACCAAATAGAGGTATCACCAGTTCAGGTTAGTTCAGTTCAAGTTGAAACATAGGGATTATGAAAGTGGGAGAAGGACTGCATGAGGTTCAATATGCCTCCAACAAAGATCAACGAAATGGATCCAAGACTAGCGGTTGAAGTGGGTGGAGTCAGTCCTGTTGGCATCTTTACTTCAATGTTGAGATTAGTATTGATTTCGCTGCCTTTGCGGCAATAAAAATTTTTAAAAATATCAGAGCAAAATGCAGCGATGTAAATAAATAAAAAAAAAATTAATCCATCATTAGAACTTTATCAGTACATAGATAGTTCTGAAACAATAAGAGATCTAGAAACTTGACTGACTCCACTCACTTCGATCGCTAGTCTCGCGACCCACTTCGTTGGTCTATCGGAGGTAAATTAAACCTTATGTAGTCTTTCTCCCACTGGCACAATTCCTATGTTTCCACTTAAATTTGTGTTGCTTGTATACACATTATAGCTTGATAA
The DNA here is from genome assembly GCF_039881205.1 of Euwallacea similis. Classification (NCBI taxonomy): domain Eukaryota; kingdom Metazoa; phylum Arthropoda; class Insecta; order Coleoptera; family Curculionidae; genus Euwallacea; species Euwallacea similis. The sequence goes on from NC_089625.1 coordinate 131,386, forward strand.
AGCCTTGAAAATCAGTCTTGAATAGGAAAGAAACTGTAAATCTATAAGGAACTACGTACTAGTCCTAAATAGCCTGTAACCATACTTAGTTCGTACAAACACAACATTATCATCTAACCTAACGTCCACCCCTTTTTCCGCCTCAATATCCCTGTTTCTCCCTACATGACTAGCACTAACGCTACCATTTAACATATCAACAGGACGAACTATCGTGGTGGTCTCAACTAACTCTGAGGCGCCCCATGGTCTATAGAAAGGCCTTCTGTGGGGATATCTCTGAGGAAATGGTCTGTTCATATTGTTAGGCCTCAATGGCCTCCTCGTTGTGGTGTTGCTCAGTTCTGGTATTGTTCCTGGACGAACTGGACGTGGTAATGTAGGACGAGGTCGTCCAGGACTCCCTTCACCGACAGGCCTAAAGGTGGTTGGACGGTTGAAATTTCCAGGCCGTTCACCTGGAGGTCTGGAAGGTCTCACAGGTGGGAGGATGGGAGGAAGGGTTTGACTGTTGAAGAGCCAACTGAAGAAAGAATCTGGGGCGAAGGTCAATTGTCTGGCGTTGGGATTCGTTGTGGAAGTAAAGTCCTTAGTCGTGGAAGGAGGTGGGAAAGTGGAGGTGAAAAAGGTCCGGCTGCTGGTTGCTTCATTCATGTAAGAAGTCTCAGTAAATTGGGTCAAATCTGACATTCTGCGTTGTATGTTTACGAGTAGCATAGTGGTATCGAGTGGTCGAAGAGTCTTTGAATTATATGATATGTTCAGATTAGTGCTGTTTGCAATTGGTTGCTTTTTAAAATCTGTAGCTGATTGTTCATTGGGATTTGCCAAAGTTTCGGACATTTCTCCTAATAATTTTTTCGGATTATTATTTAAATTTTCTAATTCTAATGTGGCTGTTGAAATTTTTGAAGAAGTTTCACTTGATTTAAGTCCTATATCAACAAAGAAAGGGACAGTTGAGATAGGATCAAATCTAACAGGCTCTGCTTGCTTTCTATCATCAGTCATTTCTGTGTTAGCTTGATCAGTAGTAGTTGATAGAATGTCTTCAATTTTTGCATCATCCTGTACTTTTTCATTGGTCACGGCAGTGAAGTGATGAATGGATTGTTTGGAATATGGCAGTTTCTCAAATATAACATGACGCGTATCTATAACTGGAACTGAATGATGGATAGATATTTTTGAGTAAGGCAGCTTTTGCTCTTCATTCGTTATCAACAACTTCGAAGTACTCAGCAAGTCTGTGACTTTTGTGTCTTTCACTGGAATCGAATCGTTGATGGAATGTTTATCAAAAGAAAGCTGTGGAAAAACCTCTCCATCATCATTCTCCTCTTCCTGCTTCTTCGGGAAACTTGGTAATGCAGGGAAATGGTAGCCATACTCATCTAAATCTTGCCCGTTAGAAATTTCATTTTCAGTGCTGTTTTGTGATGGAATGTCTGGTTCAGAACAATTACTCATATAACTGGATAAATCGTCTTTACAGTACAAAGGATATACGGTCCAGGCATTGAAGCCATTTCCGGAAATTCTTTTATGTTCGTTGTAGATTCTGCGTACACATTGAAGATCGTCGGTGATATCGTCATCCCGAAATTTAAAGCAGGGTGAGTTGCAGCCGTAACCATTGCCTGGAGGGGAACACCTGGAACAAAACGGTGATTTTGTAGAAGAAATTATTATATTCCCTATATTGAGTAAATTTTTATGTATTTAAGAGTTTGATTTTCGAAATCAGAATTCAATCAACTAAGTTTCTTTTAGTTTTTCTTCTCCAATGAAGGTGCAAGCCCGGCCTTTTATGAAGAACTTTCTTTAATAAATGCGAAGCATTTTTCCAAAAATTTATGGCTAGAATATCAAAATATTGATAATTTGCCTCTTAGTTAAGTCATAGCAGTAGAATGATTTTATCGGGTGTATTTTTAAAAACTTGTCACATCACAAGTTTCTAGAAGTGCAAACTAAAGTTAAAAGTTCTGAGACACGTCGACCTTAGAATGAAAGGGGAAGACGAACAATGAAAAAAATGTTCACCCCCGATCGATAATATCGGGGATTTCGTTCTTTTTTAAATAGAAAACATGAGTCCAGTGACACATCATTTTAAAGGTCTTCAAACTCTCTAAGCAACCGTGTCAAAATGTTTTTTTCTTTATTCAAATTGAGTTGAAAAAATAGGTAATTCCGAGCAATTATTAAAAGGAGAACGAACAAGAATGGACACTCAACGTTGAATGGGGATTTATTACATTTCCAACAGGATGGTACCTCTTCACATTATGTTTTATCAGTTCCACGGATTCTTGACAATTATTTTGCTCATAAATGATTTGGCAGGACAGGTACCATCGAGTGACCAGCTAGATCTCCCGACCTTACACCTCTCGACTTCTTCCTTTGGGGATACCTTAAAGTGTAGTTTACGGGCCTCCTATATAAATTATTCAAATATTACATCGAAGAATTATAGAAGTTTGTCTTAACATTTCACAAGATGTTTGAGGAAGTATGGCGAAAGTTTAAAAACCATTTATATTTTTGCGTGGAAAATCATGGAATGTATTTTGAGCATCTTATGAAAAATTAAGAATTATCAACAAATTTGAACAAAAAAAACAAAATTGCGGCACGGTTGCTCGGGAAATTTGAGGACCATTAAAATTATGTGTTACTTGACCTAGGTTTCTTATTTAAAGAAACAAACGAGCTTCCTTCTTTATTGTAGAGTAGTGCCTCAGTAACGTTTTTACTTTTAATTTACAATTCTGGAAATTTGGGGGCGGCAAATTGTTAAAAATACACCGAGTATAGAGTTTCCAATGAAAAAATGGAAAAAATTGAAATAAAAGGTGGTTTCAATTTATAGGGCCCCAGACGATTATCACTAATAATATGTGTATGTGGGATTCTTAGGTCGAATAGATCTAACCCTTTTGTACATATGTAAAGATTTCTCCATTTTTACGATAAAGTCGAGGCACAATCGGAAGTCTTTAAGTTGTAAATAAGTTAGGTCTGTTAATTTAAGATGAAAGAGTTGTGAGGGGGCTGATGTTGCCCCTATAGGACGCAGGTATGTCGCAACCTGGTTACAAGTATTTTCGTCAATTAAGAGGGTTTCGCAATCGTTATCTTCATGCGATTCTGCTATTTTATGATTAACGTCTAACTACCCTTTGTCGGTACTTGTGGAAAAGGATAGCCGCCCTTTGTTGGCGCGGATGAGAAGCGCGACCGCACTTTGTCGGCATCTATGGAAATGTACCGACAAAGTGTTATTAGTACCACGGTAACGACTCAAGTGGTGTTATAAGTCGGTAATTGCCTTCTAGCCAGGGTACGACACTGTTTTAATTACCCTTAGTTTAGTACTTAAGAGCGCCCCGAATCCAGAAGGTTCTCTTTCTTTCGAGTGGCTCACCAGCACTGTTACCGCAAGCAAAATCATAATTGTATCCGTTAATATCAATAAACCCTAGACAACTTCAGAAAACCCTACATGTATATAAATAGAAACTTTTGTATGTATACCACAGAAAAGTCGAAAATTATTAGAAAAAAAGGAGGGGGAGAGGATTGGTAAATAAGCCAAAAGCTCATAAAAGGCACACTCAAGCCACCGTTAATCCGGTATAAAATGCAATAACCATATATTATAATTTGGAATTATACCTGTTGTAAATTCGAATAATGAAACTTTTAATATCCAGTTCTGTCAAGCGCTGAATTGTGAATACAACGGGTTTGTTTGAATCGCATAATATTTAGATCCATTATTTTGATCGATTGATAGATTAATAAGCACTCGTTAATGATCAACGGATATGTCTGACCTTACCTATATATTTCACCTATGAACACAATAATCATTCCTATTTCAATTTACAATGATATAACTGAATATTAAACAAAAGAAATTAATAATAGGTCGATTATATAGGTGTAAGAGCGTGAAGCATGATAATAACTTATCTGGTAAATTGATAGAGCGATATAAGACACATTCATAATTAAGTAAAGATTTATACCCAAATAATCATTAATCTGTACTTTTTATATATGTATTTTTAATCATATAAGCTAAGTGTACACTCTATGAACATTTTGCTATCATTCAGGCCAAAAAGCCAAAGATTATTTCAATGGATTTTTCATCAATGACTCAAGTGATTACTGATTGTTTTTACACTTTGTGTACTTGAAATTGCCTTTAACTAGGTAAATAAATTTTTAAATCTTTAAAGAGTATGGCTTCATTAAGAGTAATATTTATGCTTATAGCAAAGCTGCCTTAATGAAAATATCATCGATTTTAAACGAAAAAAAAAATTCCATGGGATAAACCACAATGGAACTAAAGTTCTTGTATTCTTGGATTTGATTGTACTAGGAATAGTAAAATTTATTGTATAGAATTTTTTATCATTTAATCTATTAGGTGTACAACTTTGCTTCCGCCGTTTTTTTTCCGAATTTCGCGATTTTATTGTAAAAAACGAATTATACCTTTAGGATCCAAAGTATTGTCCATCGCTGGCCACTACTTTCTCCCATCTTTCGGGCAGCATACGAATCCCGTGTTGAAAAAATTGGACATCTTTTGAAGCGATCCACGATTCTATCCAATTTCTTACTTCTTCATAAGACCGGAAGTGTTGGTCAGCTAGCCCATGTGCCATGGATCGAAACAAGTGATAATCAGAAGGAGCTAGGTCAGGAGAATATGGCGGGTGGGGTAGGACTTCCCATTTCAATGTTTCCAAGTATTTCTTGACCACTTGCGCAACATGGGGTCGAGCATTATCGTGCTGCAAAATCACTTTATCATGTCTCTCGTTGTATTGCAGCCGTTTCTTTTTCAATGCTCGGCTCAAACGCATTAATTGGGTTCGATAAAGAGCACCTGTGATTGTTTCAGTTGGTTGTAACAGCTCATAATATATACGCCGAGTTGATCCCACCAAATACAGAGCATGATTTTGGAACCATGAATAGACGGTTTGGCCGTCGACGTGGAAGCATGGCCGGGATATCCCCAAGTCTTTTTGCGTTTGGGATTATCGTAATGAACCCATTTCTCGTCCCCAGTCACAATACGATGCAGAAATCCCTTCCGTCTTTGCCTTGCAAGCAACTGTTCACAAGCGAACAGACGCCTGTCAATATCTCTTGGTTTCAACTCGTACGGCACCCAATATCCTTGCTTCTGAATCATTCCCATGTCTTTGAGGCGTTTTGAGATTGTTTGTTGAGTCACTCCCAATGATTGTGCCAATTCTTGTTGACTTTGACACGAGTCTTCGTCAAGTAATGCTTCCAAGTTCGCATCTTGGAAAACCTTCTTTCTTCCACCGCTATGTTGGTCTTCGACGTGAAAATCACCGTTCTTGAAGCGCTGAAACCACTCACGACATGTCCTTTCACTAATAGTGGCTTCCCCATAAGTATCTGAGAGCATTCGATGAGCCTCAGCAGCAGATTTCTTCATATTGAAGCAGAAAAGTAAAACCTCCCGCAAATGACGAGAATTTGGCTCGTACACTGACATTTTCAATTGCGAATAACTTTATGATGAAGACACAAATAGACTAATATTTTTATGAGGTTATGTTAACAGGTGCCCAAGGCTCCTGCATGCCCACATGGGGTTATTTATTTCGATCATTACTTACCGCTACATACATCTATTCAAAAACGGCGGAAGCAAAGTTGTACACCTAATAGAATTTGGTAAACTTAAAAAGTCAGTGAAATTTCCTTGAAAATATAGACCCTATTGGAAATGAATCCAATAAGTTCAAAATTGTAAACTTGAATTTCATAAAGTTCCATTAATCTTCTTCAAAGATTTAATTATGCATCAAAATATCGTGACTATTTTAATAATAACAAAAATAACATTTTTGTATCTGGTAAAGTGCATTAATAATAGGAAATAAGTAAGCATTAGATATCCATGTTCTGTGTCTCATGGTTATCATGAAGTGATAATATCTTAAGTATGTATATCCATATTTAATTAGGTTCCAAGATAACTATAGCAGACAGCCTTGACACAATTTAAACATTGAACGTAAATTTCATTTTGTAATAAGAAGTTTTATCCGTTTATGATTCTATCTATGCATGTTAAAAGTAAATTTGCAGTTTGACTGATGATCCTTTTGATTAGCGATTAAATTACACTATTTATATGAAAACGAAGCACAAAAAGTAGGAAACAAAAGCTAAATTTTATGCAATACTACAATACAATCTTATCTAGATTATGCAATCTTATCAAAATGAAATAATAATTGCCCACAAGAACTATCCTTTGTGGGTTCTTTTTGAATGATAATTATTGTATCTAACTAAAATGTGCCATTCTCAATTTTAATAGAATTTTCACAATTTTTAGTAATTTATTAAAAACATTCTCTTTTTCGGCGGATAGATTTCGCGCTAAGAAAAAACTTTTATTTTATAAGAATAATGTGATAAATCATGAATACCGCTGAACCTACTGTTTATTTCCGTTTCTCCCAATTTATTTATTGGTAGATACATTTTCCAAATTTTGATATTATGTAATAGAAATTTTTAATAAGTTATTTCTGGATTTTTTTTTACTTGTAGAAATACACAAGATTTCAGCAACTCTTCAGTTCTCAAAATTGCTTAAAAATTCCAAAATTATATAGGGTGTCCCATAACTATAGGGACAAAGAGCGGGTGGAGAGAGTACATGTAAAAATGAGACATTTGGTATCAACTTGTCTGTATCAAATATTGATAGTTAAGAAAATAGAGGGTATTTTAATCGACCGGATATTTTTAACAGAATAAGACAGTATTTGAATAAAGCTCAGCAAAAATGCATTGAAGTTAATGGAGGTCATTTCCAACACCTTTTGAAATAAGTTATTCGTTTTATGTTTTGTTATGCGGTTTGTTTATCACTATTTTGTTATTTTTATTAAAACGTAAAATTTAAATAAAAGTGTAAGTTTTTTGCATAATTTATTCACTAAAATAAATGTTTATATGTCAAAATATTTAAGCTTTCATAATTTTCAATAAAAAATTGCAAAAAAACTTTTTACAAAAAATGATGGTAACATTTATACAACATGTTACATGTAGGTGGCGCTCTCTTAACACTACATCAAAACCGATAATTATATCTTGTGTATAGTATAAAAATATCCAAGTCGACAAAATTTCAATAATTTATTTTAAATGTTTTTCAAATAATTTATGATTTTCAAAAAAAAACAATTTTTTTGCGCATTTTCTGATGCCAAATGTCTCATTTTTACATGTACTATCTCCACCCGATCTGCGTCCCTATAGTTATAGGACACCCTGTATATTGTGCTCATTCATCAGTTGACGTAGTGTTTTTCCACAGAGGTTTTGTTCTTTTTTCATATTTCAAGAATTTTTAACAACTTCCATAAGTTTTTGGAAAAACTTTAAAAACCCTAAAAGAAAGTTCATAAATAATTCATCAGGGTGTCTCCTCAATTAACAAACAGTTCTTTCCGAGCCTTATCTTGCTTTCTAGGAATTCCAAAGATTTTTAGCGACTTGTCGAAATTTTTGAAAGTACATCAACATTGGGAAGAAATTTCCAAAATAACACAGCATAATGATTCCTCAAAAATTATCTTTTTTTTGCATTTCTCGAATTTTTAAAGACTTTTGTAACTTTTGGGGGAATTCAGAATTAAAAAGAAATTTCCTTATTATTCCTTATCACGACCATTCCTGAGTCCGCATAAATTTCCAGATTCGCGAAAAATCCTCGTCCGAATATTTTCGTCAATCCATCAATTGTTTGCACTTTACAGAAAATATCAGTTTTTTATTCAATAAAAGGTATTTTTGCGTTATTTACTACCTTAGGTAATTAAACCTTTTTTGAGTTTCTCAGATACAGACGTGGAAGATTTTTGAAAACTCCCATTTCGTTATCAAAGATTCTAGCCGTACATACATCACAAACAAAATACTTTACATAAAGTAAAATTGTATGTACAAAAGCTTACAATTCAAATCACCATTGATAACTATTAACTACGAAACCTACAGATTAAACATGTTCGTTTCAAGAAAAAAATGTTTCTTTGCATAAAACACGGTTGATTTTTCAGATCGATTGAATTGATAATTTTTTTGCAGACCCAAGCAATGCTCGATTGATAATATGCGATAGATGCTTTGGTGATGGAACAACGAGGAGAGACGGTGCCAGAAAGATAAGAAGTCTAACTCAAGGTATACTAACCAATATATCTGCGATATTTGAAACAACCCGTGGTCTCCACTTGCGGGGTTCATGGCAGAGGTGTTATAGTTAGACTCGTGTTGCACAATACATATCCACGTTGGTATCTCATCATTTGATATATCTAAATTTCGCAGTTCTCGTGCCAGGTCGCATCGCTGATAAATCTTAGCAAACACTACGCACAAGATCAATACAAATGTTATAGACACTCGCATGAAAAACATTGTTGGACTGACGTCCAGAAGAGGTAAAGTCATAATATATACATATACCGTTTATTTGAAATACCTGTTTCTCATAACTGTTTAAATAATAAATATTTCTTTGTATGGTTTAAGTTCTTGCTGTGTCAGACTGCTTGACTGAAGAAGACAACTGGTCAGTGGGCGGTCTTGCCATTTCTTTGTTTGTAAATTAGTTGAGTGCATTGACTTCTGACTATGTCGTTAAAGTAATTATTTTTTTGACACACATAATGATCTATCAAGTACAAGAAGCGTAATATGAATTCTATTCCCCTTGCAAGAGTTGATGTTGATCTATTAGCGATATAGCTGGCTTAGTTATACGACAACAAATGATTCTTTGTTTACAGGGTGTTTTAGAATAATATATTAATAATCCAGGAGGTGAATCTGTGAGTGATTTTAAGAAAAAATATTCATATGAGCATGGGTCCATTTTTGCTTCTTCTCTGAAATGCAGAGTAAGAATTTCTTTTGTTTTTGCCTAATAAGTCTATTCAACATCCTCCATCAAGCATTCAGTATTTTTATAAAAATTGAGGAAGGCAAAAGAGGTGTAAAACACATTTTTTTAAAACATGTTTTTGTTTTCACCAATGACGTTCCAATAGACGTGATCTTGAACATTTTAAACAAAAAACATCATTCACTAGTAATTTCCTTCTTTTACTTTCTTTTACATACTTTCTGGCAGGTGGAAACATTTTCAACACCTTATTTAATTGTTCTTTTATAAGTAAGATAATATACCTAACTTTGTCTTATAGTGTTATTTATGTGTATTAGTCAGAAAATAATGTTTTTTCTATATTTTTTCCATTCAAACGGATAACGTTATGAAAAGTATTCAAAAGACTCTTTTTCCATAGAAATATGGCGCATTTAGATTTTTTTTAAATGAGTGGCGAATCATTTAAAATGTTCAGGATTATATGAATAGAGACTGGTGTAATTAAAAATATTGTTTACATTAGTAAACCCAGTTTTGCTTGGACTCATTAGGAAAAAAATGTAAAAATAATAATTTTTTATTATCCTGTATTTCAGATAAGAATCGAAAATGGACCCATATTTATATAGACTTTTTGCTTATTATTATCCACAAATTCACCCCCTGAATTTTTGACATATTATCATGAAACACCTTGTATAGTTTAAATTATCCAATTCCTCATTTTCTTTTAGAAGTTATTCAGATGAAATACCTGGAAAGATATAACTAACCACTTATTAACTGTAATTTAGTTATTTTCGCTGTTATATGGTATTTAACCGAGTAATTGCCATTTTGTGGTCAATTATTGTAATGAAGTATATTCATTTCCTTGAATGGAGAATCTTCTTTCATTGTTACTCACTTAATATTATTAATCATAATATGTTTTCAATTTATTCATATCATAAAAAAACATTGTACTTACCGTTATTTGAAAATTGGTACCATTTGATTACTTCTCTCAGTGCCTTAGTGTCTTAATCACAGAATGCAATCCCTCTTATGGTTACAATTACTGAACACTTACATATATTAATACTTTTGGAAAATTATATAGACAACTTTGTTGTTCAGATGTTGTCAAAATCTGTTACACAGCATTTTACAGAAAAAAATCTGCTAGAATTACCAGGGAAAATAAGTAAAAAATTCTAAACACGGAAACTATTTACAGAAAAATATCTTCTTTGATTTGTAAAATCTTACACTTCTAAACCTTACATTAATCGAGATACTTATCAAAGGTTCAATTTTTATTGAGAATTTGCCCTTTCGCCTTAAACCGTTTCTCACGTTTTTTCCTGTAAATAAAATTTTCTTAAGGACAAGCTATGAAAAAAACAAGGCAATCGTTATTATTTAAGATATATTGATAGTTTCAGTTCATTTTTTTCCATTTAATGCAACAAAGGATTTTGAAGAAGACCAGCCTCTATACCATGAAATTATTGACTTTGAAGTTTTCATGCCATTAAAAATAAATTCAATTACAACTCTTATCTGTTGATAGAAATTCGTGAGCTGCTCCTGATTTCTTATTATTTTTATTTCCCCTTTTTTGAAAGCCCAAAACCATAAGCAATCCGACGTTTCGTTTTTCGGCTACCATCATCAACTTTATTATTTCTTATGGGTGCTACATTTGATTTTTTGACAGAAAAATAGTCGGATGGCAAATCTGAAAACGTCATTGTGTAGCTGAGAAAAAATGGTAATGAAAATGTACTTGTGGTTTTGTTTCCTTGTCAAATTATGCTAAAAAAAATATTAAAAAAATGTTCAATTTTTAGTTTTTTTCGGATATCTTCTGAAGTACTCAGAAAATTTAAATTTGAAAACGACATTTGATCAAACGCTAAATTACGCAATTTTGCATCCATTTAAACTTTATATCTCCTCTAGTTTCTGAAATCCCAATGGTAAGGGTCGAATTTGAAATATCCTGTAAACAGGGTGTATCAAAATAAGTTTGCCAACTGCTTACTATAGGTTTCTTTGACCAAAATAAGAAAAAAGTTCATACAAACATGGGTTCGTTTTCGTTTCTGTTTAAAATACTGGGTGATAAAAAATGATAATTTTTTTAGTTTTTTCCTAATAAGTCTGTTTTGGCATTGAACATTATGGAACGTTATGGAAATTGAGGAGCGTAAAATAGATGCAGAAACACATCTTTTAACATCACTTTTAAGGGGAAAACAATATTTCAAAGTTCACCAGTGGCGTCCCCATAGCTATGACCCTAAACATTTTAAATAAAAAATATCATACGGATGAAAAAAATAAAAATAATTTTCCCAATGCTTCATATTTCTGTGAAAAAAAAAGATATCTTGAATATTTTTCATAACGTTAAACGTTTTTCTGAAAAGGGCAATTGTAGAAGAGTTGACAAAATAAATAATCTGCAAAAATATAAGAACACAAAAAGAGTATTTTTTGAGGTTTGTTCGTATTAGTAATGACTTGTAGACAAATTAAGAATAAGAAAAAGTAGAACTAACAGGAGAAAATAGGACAGTTTTATTTACAGGCAGAAAAGTGTTTCGGTCATACTTTTGACTTGTAATTGATTTAAAACTAATTTGAAGGGCCGTTGAGGAAAAATGTAAAGCTAAACTACCTTAAGCAAGAGTTAGTGTCTTGTGCACCTAAAGAGAAATGTGTCCTATTATTTTTTGTTTTAAAACTGAAATAGAACTATTTCATATTTGTAGAGAAATTAAGGGAAATAGGAGGGATATAAATAAACTTGCGAAAACTAGAGGAAAGGAATGTAAACCTGAGTTAACTTAGAAAAAATGTTTTTTCATACACGAGAGGAGAAGAGTTTTCTGTAAATTTGTGGTTTAAATCTGAATAAACCTGAATCGACTTAAATTGCAAAGATGCTAAGGAAAGCATTAAATCTGCAGTAAAGTTAGAGTAATTTGATTATATGAACATGTAGAAATATTCTACATACGAGTATAATGTAATCCCACTACCTTTTGAAGAAGCCACTTCAAGAATTGTTAAACTTGGAAGATGAGGAATCAGGGTGTCTTATGATACATGTTTTTTATTATAGGTACCTAGGTATCTAAATACTGAGAGTCTTTAAAACGCAGGACCCGATTTGATTATCATTGTTTCAGGTACAAATCCAACTTCTTTTCGATTCAGACACCGATCTTTCATTCGTTATCTTTTGTAAATTAATTGAAAAATATTCATTAAATACACTTCCTAAAATTAAATCTACTTTGAACTAAATAATATAATTCTCCATGATTCCGCATTGTAATTAATTTAAATTATTGTTTCTATGCTTCGCTATTTCAGACGTATAGTTATGATTTTCCATGAATGTCCTAAGACAATACCAAATTACATAAAATGTTATTACCTTGGCATGTGGTAATATCTGTAACCCCATCATACAAACATCCAAAATTACCGTCCAAATTCTGTGTCTTGTTAGTACAATAACACCGGTTCTCCAGCACATTCTTTGAATTGTTGAAGCTGCTTTTTGAAGCAAAGTAAGTATAGCCTTTAATGAGTCCCACCATTTCCATCTTTGCAAATTCAAATTTTATTGACCTAAAATTAAAAAAACTTATTGAAAAACGCAAAAGTTTAATTCGGCAGATACTTGATTTTCAGATTTGTTTCGGACTATATCAGAACAGGAACTTGGAGATCACAGACCTATCCGCACCTTCACGTGGTGACCTCTAGTGCCTTCTTCCCCGAGTCAGTCTGACTAACTCCGGAGGAAGAAGAGAGAAGTAATATACCCGGATGGCAGAAAGACGGTTGTTCAATAAGTAAAACCTGAGCGAGGGCCTGCCGAATTAAAAAATTAGTGCATCATCAGAAACTAGTTCCTGAGATAAGCACAACAGGAAAGGCCATAGAAGGTCAACACGAAATGACGAAGGGATCGAACACCATCGACAGCAATACACGTAAAGGGTGGAACAGCCAAATGGAATAAATTTAATATTTGTATATTTGAACATATGTGAAAAAAAACCAAAACACGTTAATTCTAGACTTTGAAATTACATCTTGCAACGTAAAAACTTCATCCCTAAATTTAACCCCCTTTGTGGGACAGTTGCAACCCTAAAATTTTTAAATTCAAAAGTATGAACTTGTGATACCTCATTTGAAAGGTGTTTTCATTCTCTATTCAAAACTGCTATGGTTTCACTTCACAACTTCACTGCAAAAATTAAAAGAAAAAAATATAATTCACGACATTTTCTACAACAATCTAAATTTAATAACTGCATTTAATAACTGATACCGTTTCGTTATTGACAATGTAATAAAATAACAAAACAAATCAATTTTGATCTACTATGAGATGTTTAAAATACATACCTTAAATCTGTTACCCTCTTGAAAAGTGTTAAAATTAAACAAGTCACACAATAAAAAATAAAATAACATTTTATTAGGTTTTTTTCGATTTGGATTTATTTTTCTCCACAGTATCAAGGAAATAGATTTTGTTAGTTTTATTGGAAATGTCGAGTTGTCAGTGTTCTGCAATTTATAACATGGTTTATTTAAGAGAAACGCATAACATTACAATTCTACAGATGATTGGTTATGAAAATAGAATATGATCAAAGGCCGAAGTTGCTCCTTTATTTAAAAAAAAACAATCCAGATCTTCTGCCTATATCCCAAGGTAAAATTAATAAAATGCAACCCTATAAAATAATACCAATTCAGGAACTCCATGAAGACGATTTTGATAGAAGAACGTATTTTTGTGAACAAATGATGCAAAGATTAGATAACGGTGTTATTCAATAAGAAAATGGTATGTTTTCTGATGAGTCCACAATTGCACTTCAATGTTATGTTAATCGTCAAAACTGTCCTTTCAGGTCTAAAGACAATCTTCACTGGATGAGGGAATCACACACACAAAACCCTGCAAAGGTTAATGTTTGGACAGAGGTAATTGAAAATCATATCATAGGTCCTTTCTTCATCAATGGAAACGTGAATGAAGATAATTATTAATACTAGTTCAAAATAATGTCGTACCAACTTTGGCAAACTTATATCCTGATTAAGCGAACCCATAAATTCCAGTTAATGTGATATGGTTTCAGCAAGATGGAACACCACCACATTACTACATTAATGTCTGGTAGTACCTCGACTTAACTTTTCCAAATGGTGGATTAGAAAGAGAGGATTCTTAGAATGATCAGCATGATCACCTGATCTTACGACATTAGACTTCTTATGGGGATTCAAAACCATTTGATCTAACTATCTTAAAAAGTAGAATAATATTTGCGATTGGATCGATTACGCCTCAGATGTTAATTAACGTTAGAAGACATTTTAGATTCATATCACTTTAGCCCAACAAAAATGAATAATTTCTTTTTTGAAAAAATGACTTGTTTGATATTGTAATGCATGATTCTTTGCAAAAAATTGCACATTTTTTTCTTTTTTTTTCAATATTTTTCATATAAGTATCTACACTATCTGCAAGTTTTCGAGACCGTGGAGGGAATTGGGGTGCTGGGTAGGGTAAAATAAACCAAAAACATAGTTGGATAATGAATAAATCATATAATGAAACTATAATGAAACTCAAGATGGGACAATTCCAAAGTCGAAGAAGGTTCTTTCATTTTGAGGTTTTTTAGAACTGGAACTTACCTGCAAATATCAGGAGAAAAGCTTTGAAATTTGGTCTTGGAGCTTAAATTTATGGGAAAAACACTAGTTGCTCCAACCACTTTATTGCACTGATACTTGTTGTTAAGCCAGGCTTTTACAAAGGATTTATTGTTTAAATGTGTCATTGCTCCAATTTCTTGATTGTTTTTCCTACCAGAATTTACTGTTATGTAGTCTTGATGGGTATTATTACGCTATAAGAAAAGGTAAATGTAAAAGGCAATGTTCACTCCACACAATTTCTATTACAAATACTTGCGAAAATATTAACTGTTTAACTAAGAAAAAAACCGAAGTAGTGTTCCATTTTTAACACTTTTTGTAGCTTAATTTCATGGTAATTATTATGTGAATATGGGTCTTCTCCCTTAAGTAAAAATGTACAGGGTGGTTCACGTAAAATAGTCCACTACCTTAACTCGAAAACCGTAAGATTTAGAAAAAAAATTTAATATAAAAGTTATACAGTTTTTATGAATTTTTATTTTTTCATATTTTTGAAGTTGGTTCATGTGGCTTAAAAATCTTGGTGTGACAAAAATGCATTTTTTTATTGGAATACCCTACATTTTGTTACGGATACTAATTTTGCTTGTAATTTTAAGTATTTTTTATTATTACTATTATGTTATTACTATATTATTTGTTATTATTAAATATGTAAAATTGTTAGCAGTTTTTGAGTTAATTCAATTTAAAGTAAAGATCAAAGGAAAAATAAACTTCTGAAAATTCTCATTAAATTCACAAAGTATAAATTGAATTGTCTGACAACTTGTCCAGTTGAAAACAAAGGGTAGTTCAACTAGAGTATATTTTTAGTTTTTGAGAAATTTTATAGACGATATGGAAAGAAAGTATCAAAACTTTTGACATTTTAAGTATCTCAAACTCGACTTTTTAATGGGACATCTGTTATTTTTTTAAGAATTCTTTTAATTCTCTTTCAAATGGTATACATATACATATATGGTGGTTATGAGGTTATATAGGGGTATGGTATGAGGTTATATATCTAAACCGAAGAGATCTGACACACTTAGTTGATTAATATTATTAATCACCATTTTTTTCTATTTAAATTACTGATTACATATTTATCTGGTCATTTATTAGTAATGTATCAATTTAAAATATAGTTAAACAATAGAATTTTGTAAATTAATTTTTATCATTCCACGATTTTCTAGACCATCATGTAACTACGAAAATATTAAAAAATAAAAATTTATGAAAAATTGAATAACTTTTATATTAAATTTTTTTCTAAATTTTACTGTTTTTAAGATAAGGTAGTGGACCATTTTATGTGGACCACCCTGTACTGTACCTGTACTTACATGGTAAAAAGTTGAATACACGATATCGTTCCCAACTAGCCTCATTTCATCGATAACATTGAGTCTTTCCTTGATTTTATCGCAAACCATTTTGGCTACAAATCCATCATCAACACATCCGTTCTTGCAGAACCTTATTCCGTCGAATAAGTAATCTCTAACGGTGACATTTATCAGGAAAGGGCCGTTGTTTTCTGCGAAAATAAATTCTAAGGCCTCATCTATCATTGGCAGGAATCCTGCTGTGGCTTCGTTTGATTCTGCGTTGAGGAGGAAACTCTGTAAAAAAAGAAGAAGTTAGGATATTAGTTTATACAGGGTGTTTTAAAGGGAATTCCCCAGCTGCCAGAGATAGATTCTACAACCAAAAATGATTCGCGAATCTCTTTATCACATATACAAGGAATTACCATTCCAGGATTGGTGATGATGATCCTGATTCAAAATCAGGGTATTTTTAATCAAGTTTTTAAATTAAGTTATCAAATATTCAGGTAAAAACAATTTAAGTGCTCATTTTTGTAACAATAGACAAATTATTATTAATATTTTCTTATGCATTTACTCCATCATCGGTGCATATGACCTTATAAGAGGGTTGTGAGGACTCTTTAAATGTCCATTATGAATAAATAGATTTATTGAAAAGAACGTTAGAGATATTGCACGAAGCTAATTATTGATAAAACCAATGTATGAGCACAAAAGGGACTTCAATGGTTAAAACAATAACGATATGATTAGGTTTGAAGTTAAGGACACCGACATAGGCAAGCTTCTTTTATTAACGATTTTTATGAAAAAAAGAAGATACAAAATTGTATGAACGATATTCCTTATTGTTCTTTTGAGTCAATTAAATATTCTGCTTTATAGAGTTAGTTTCTGCTATTAACATAAATAACAGGATAAATCAAAACTACAGGATTTTTTTACAGTTATTTACACATTAAAAAAATCCGAGTAACTCAATTTGAGACACCTATATATTGTGGTTTTCAGAGTGTAATAATAAAAAGTATCGTTAATTACCAATCCGAAGTGTTTCTTCCCGTACTTACATACGAGTACTTCCCGTGTGAGGCGAAGTCCAACACGGAAAACTGTCGCGCGTACACGGAAAATTACTATTTTCCCGACTCGCAATGAAATATACTATACAGGATGTTCAAAAAAGTGTAAAATATTTAAAGAAGTAATAATATGGATCAAAATAAATAAAAGTCTTAGTAAATGTGGGTCCGTAAAGTAACGTTTTCGGAAATATGGAATATTCTTTTTTGAAACATTTATTTCCAATTATTTATTACTTATTTATTATGTGAAAACAAATAAAAGAAGTTTCTAGCAAAAACAAAAAATAAATTTACATAAAATATTCAATGTGCCCTTCCTCCATTTCGAAGCAGGCAGGACATCTTTGTCTCAAGTTTACTCGAACTCTTTCTAAAACTCTTCATTGGCTCGGATTTGTTGGTATTTTTGATTAATTCATAACTGCAGCTCCTCGAGGCTATTTACAGAAGTATCATACATTAATGTTTTCAAATATCTTCAAAGGAACATATCTAGATAGTTTAAATCAGAAGATTTTACAGGCTATAATACAAGTCCGGTTTTTGTTACCTTGTAAAAGTGTGCTCTTGTAAAAGTTTGGTGTAAATGTTCTCTAAAGGCAATCAAAAAAACGAGGTGGAGCACCATCGTTCTGAAATGACATTTGTTGTCTTTGGTTTGGTTTAAAGGAATGTCCAAAAGATCACCCATTATGTTCTATAAAAAGTTTAGGTAAAAGCGCCTGTTAACAGGTTTGGTAAAAAACAGGAAATAGAAACCTGTCGCCCACAATATTCATCCAAATATTTAATGAAAAACGTGTCTGATATTCAGATTTCATTAGAAGACGGGGATTTTCGTCGGCCTAAACATACTTATTATGAATATTAACAATTTCACTTCGTGTGAACTCGTCCTCATCAGTAAAAAGAACATTGGCAAGAAAACAAAGTCTTCAATGTTAATTCGTAGAAACCAGCGGCAAAAAACCAAACGTGCTTGATGATCGGAAGGATTTACGGCCTGTACTCGTTGAACAGGGTTAATTTTTATAATTTGACAAGTTACTGTGAGTTTATTATTGAAATTGGGAAAAAGTTTTTTATACAAAAGTAAAAAATTTTTATATTAAAGTTTTATACATTGACGAATATTTTTGTGATATGATATTAGAAAAAACAAATGAATATCGGATTGCGAAGAAATCAATCATAGTTAAGTTTTGTTTAATGGGACCCTCTATATATTATATATTATATACTATGTATATTAATGCACATTTGGATTCCGCCAATTTTTTCCTTTTCAAAAATATATAATATGTCAATATTTGCTCCACTAGTGTTTGATATATCACTCACCCAAAATTGCAAGGTTCTATGTTACAAAAATGAAAAAAAATGGTTTTTGTATTATTACAAAATTGTATGTTTCTAAGGTACACTTAGAACTTTGTTTCGTACAAATATAATGCATACAAAAAATACTAGAAGGAAAAAACCAAAAGTGTATGTTATTTTATAACCCTTGTCTGTCATTATAAAGGTGTATGTATACTCATGAACAGACATAGAACCCTATACAATTTTTATTAACGAATATCAGAATATCAATGTTAAGACGCGAAAACCATATAAAATAATTCAAATGACGGCGAATGAATTTTTTAATTTTAATTCACATTTCGTGGAAATTAATTATAAAGAAGTACCTTTTTCCAAAATAGCATGCTTGGAATTTTCAAAATGCTTTTTTGAAATAAAATATAAAACGTCTTTCCTCAAACTCAATTTTAAGTCAGTTTATTTAAAATCCAGAAAAAAAACCGTTAAAGTCGCCCACGATACTGCTGACCAAAATAGTAAAGAAGTTTTACCTGTAGTTCTATAATAAAAAAGGATACAACACAAACTGTATTGCCTCAGAATAAGATTGACGCCCCACGGTCAATGGTTCGATGGATGCCGGAAGTTGATATACAATATTATAACACCATACTTCCTCAAAACAATATATCCAAGAAGAAAAAAATAAACTAGGTACGCTTTAGCACCAATGAAGGCTTTTGTTCAGTTTTGTTTTTTTTTAACTATTACTTTAGTCGAATTTTCTCTTTTGTGTTATTTTTTCGAATATTTATCCTCATTTTTCTAAATTTAAACTGCAACAAAGTTGTATGATACTCATATTGACATGATATAAAATATTAAAAACCATATTAATATAAAATAAAGTTTTTATCAGGGATATCAAAGTTATAAGTCGTTTTTTATTTTTGAAAATACAGGTAACTATGATATATTTTTTCATTTTTTAATGCGACAACTTATTATTCAGATTCATTGGAACAACATAGCATTAAAGTTTTATAGATAAAAAGTTAATTTATTACAAATATCGATGAGAATATTTTAAAACCTGTTTACCTCAATTCGCATCTTATGTTGCTTAGAACCTTGTAATTTTGAGTAAGTGATATTTCAATTGAGACAATGGTGTGCGTCTTTACGACCCATTGATAGATAAATTTGGGGCAATCATAAACGATGGATTAAAATTTAGGATCAACTTGGATATCACGGAAACCACTTAGAGCGTTACTTTTTTTTCGTAATCTACTCGCTTAGTAGTTCACCAATATGTTTTTTTTTGGTGCGGAAATGCTTTGTTCAAAAGTTTGCTTTTCCACATTTATTTCAATACTTGACTCTCTTACGGGACCGTGGAGCGAACAGGGGTGCTGGGTGGGATAAATAAAAATAAATTGAGGTAAGTTGTAGTATTGTTGGTGCCTTGAGTTAGGTAATTAGTTAAGTTTAATCTTAAACTAGCCGTAGTTAGTCCCTTAAGCTACGCCAATGTATGTCAGTATTTGTTGGGGAGATTTTATGTGGAGGGAGTGACGACGACACCCAAAAAGCCATAGCGAAGGTTGTTTTATGTTATGGGAAATACGCTACTTGTGAATAGACGCAGTCTAAATTGAACTAATGCTGAGATCCGCAATTTAGCGTGTCTCCAATGCCCCAATAAAAGGGACCGATATAGGTATACGCCCGACGGTTGGGTTTATGATGGTAGGCGCAGAAAGTCCGACCTATATAGGATCGATATAGGTAAACGATTTTATTTGGAAATTTAAAGTTGGAATCATGGAATATAAATGGTTTGATAATATGTTGCCTAAAACCCGTGAAGAAGGCTGTCAACTAGCTTTACGAGAAGGACTTCTTCCGAAGCCGCCATTTTGTAGAAGCAAAACAAAAGGTCATTCCAAACCAGTTACGCGTTTTTCGCATTATTTTGACTCTGACACTAATTTGGGTCGATATTGATGTCCAAAACGGAATAAATGTCGACCTGACATATTCGTCTCCAATGGCACATGGTTTGAAAATTCTCGGCTTTCAATTCAAAGTGAATTCATGTAAGTATTAATTAATAAATATATATATATTTTTTAATTTAATCTTTTTATACTAGTATACTTTACCATTACGCTCACGGTTCAAGTTATGAACAAATCCAGCGAGCTTGTACGCAAGATGGGGAAAAGCTGCTTGCTACAGACACAATTTCCAATCGTGTAAGATATTGTAGGGAAATGGTAACAGAAGCTTTCTCCAAAATGCAGGAACAAATGCCTAAAACTGGAGGTCAAGGTGTTGTAGTTCAGGTTAGTTCGGGTTAGTTCCAGTATCTCTTTATGATTCAATTTTACATAAATACATTGGTAAATAAATAGTATTACATTTTAGATTGATGAGTCTATGTTTGGTCATAGAAAATATAACAGGGGAAGGATTCTTAATGGGCATTGGGTTCTAGGCATAATAGCGGAAGGATCGGAAGATTTGCGTTGTGTACTATGTCCTGACAACAAGCGTAGTGCGGAGGTTCTGCTGCCCAACATTCAGAAACATGTAGTTGAAGGATCCGATGTGTGGACTGATTGTTGGAAGGCGTATGATGGCCTTAAGAATTTGGGCTACAGTCATCATACGGTAAATCACAGCAAAGAGTTTGTTGCTGAGGATGGGACACATACACAAAGGATAGAATGTGAGTGGAACGTATTGAAGCGAAAATTGAAAGGACGATCTATACCGGAAACTCAATTCGCTGATGTTCTGTGTGAAGAACTCTGGCGTCGCTATTGTCGGAAAATCAATATCGACCCAATGGAAGCTTTATTAAATATAATTCGTTTGGAATATGGTGATTTCCGTTAATAAATAGATTAATCCAAAAAAACTAAGTTTATTTTGCTATATACTTACCTAAATTTACCTAAACTTACCTCAGCTTACCTCAATTTATTTTTATTTATCCCACCCAGCACCCCTGTTCGCTCCACGGTCTCGTAAGAGAGTCAAGTATTGAAATAAATGTGGAAAAGCAAACTTTTGAACAAAGCATTTCCGCACCAAAAAAAAAAACATTGGTGAACTACTAAGCGAGTAGATTACGGAAAAAAAAGTAACGCTCTAAGTGGTTTCCGTGATATCTAAGTTTTACCAAAATTTATTAAATCCTTAAAATACAATAAAAGCTTATCAGCATATTGACCTATGATATAACATGTTTTCTCAGTCTAATCAAGTTAACAAGAAAAATAACAATAAACACAAGTGTTCAATGTGACCTTTATGATTATCTATACACTTCATGTAATCTGTATTAAATTTCAAAATTTAATTTGTAATAAAATTCGAATTGGCTTCCTTTAAATTTTGTATGCATTCTTTAATTTCATCTCTCATTTCATTTAACTCTGCATTAGTATCGTTATAAACTCAGTTTTTAAATAGCCCCATAAAAAAAGTATCCCTTAGGGTAAGATTTAGACTGTTTGGAGGCCACAGAATAGTTCCTGCTTTGCCTATTCACACTTCACACCTATTGTTTAAATAATTTCTGAAGATATTTGTTCTATTTTATTTATTTTTATTTATTTTCTGAAGATAATTTCTGAATAATTATGAAGAGGTGCTTCGTCTTAGTGCCAAATTAGGGTGTTGTACTCTATCAGGGGAAATGCTTCTAACTAATTTTCTATGATATTTTGCATGAATTATAAGTATCTTACCCCTGTCAAAGTACCCTCATAAAACACTGGGTCATTGACTTTGTTTCGGTAGATATCACACCAAACATTGATTAAAGTACGACCATGACATGGGATCTTCCTAATAGAGCGAGGATTTTCATTTGCCCAGATATAAGTATATTTTCTATTATAAATACCAGCTGTTGTGAAAGATGTTGTGTAGGTCCATTTTATCAAAAATACCCTGGTTTTCATTTCTGAAACGCAGCATTTCTTCGCAATATTCTAAACGCTATATTCTTTGACTATCTGTTAGTTTCTGAACGGGCATTGTTTTATAAAGATGGTGTGATATTTATAAAAGACTGAAACAATTTTTCCTTGACTTATATTGAAGCATTTACTGTAGAAGCACTTGATATTCCTATAAAAAAAATTATATTATTGTTTTCTTATTTCAGCTTAAGAAACAACACAAAGAAAAGATTTTCTTACCTTGGAAATATTACTATGTGTTTAGATTCAATTCTTTATTTGGAAGAATTTTTCGTTTTTGCCTCTTAAGAGTTTTTAAAACATCATTCAATATAATAAAATGAACCTCACCAAGGCAGAGAACGTTCTCGGCCCAAGTTGCATTAACATTCTTATTGTTTTTATAAACTAAACGAACAATTTCGAAATTTTTTCTCTTCTTTAAACATTACTTTATATTTTTTTGGTGATTGAAGAATAAGTAATAAGTAAGCTAATGTCACATAAAAGTAACCAATAATACTTTGACGTCTTACTCTTTCTTTTGTTTCCCTTCTGATCACACATGGCTGCCTGCGATATGCCTGATCTATAATAACAGCGCGCCCCGTTTTTTCAATACTTTATTTAAAATGAATATCGAAAACTAGTGGAGCAAACCTTGATATATTATATATTTTTGAAAAAGAAAAAATTTGCCGAATTCAAACATGTATTAATATACCGGGTGATTCAAGAAGGTGACTCACCCTTATAATTTTTTTGTTTTTAAACTTAGAAAGTTGACATTTGGAGGGAAGCTATATGGGAATAGAGTTGATTGATTGACATTAATGACGTTTATGTAACACTTCCGGTTTAACCGAAAATTATCTCAACTTTCGATTTTTACATGTACTGCCCTATAAATTTTTTCTTTTTTGGAATCTAGAAGTTATTTTTAGTCTAAAAATATGTCATTTTAAAAGAAATATTTTTGTTTGTGGTTTTTTCATGTCGTGCTACGCCACTGAAATATACGCATTAGGCCAGAATTTTTAGCCAGAATTATAGGGAGAAATACTAATTTGTCATTTTATTGAGTATTTTTTCTTTTATAAGCAAATTAAATACCGAAAAACAGTTTTTGCCATTTATGTTCCGTTTTTTAAATGGTAACATAATGGCTCATTGCGATTTTCTAAGATATTATTTTTTCTTCATTGGTTTTTACTCTTTTTCGGTATTTAAATTGCTTATAAAAGAAAAAGTATTCAATAAAATGACAAATTAGTATTTTTCCCCATAATTTTGACCTAAAATTGTACCTAATACGTATACCTCAGTGGCGTAACTCGACATGAAAAAAAACAACAAAAAATTTTTTTAAATCACATATTTTTAGACTAAAAATAACTTTTAGATTTCCAAAAAAAATATATATACAGTAATGTTCGCTTATAACGAACCCGCTTATAACGAACTTTCGGTTATAACGAACTAATCTATGAAGTACGAACTCAAGTACATTTAAACGTATGTTATTTTTGTCATTTATAACGAACCCGCTTACAACGAACTTTCGCTTATAACGAACCTTAAATTTTTAGAAGAATAGAAAAACTTTACGGTTATAACGAACTTAACGCGGGATTTTACCGAAATCCCAAAGAAGAAAAGTAAACAATTCTCGGGGAAAGTCCAAAATCGTTTGAAGCAAATTGCTGACACAAACGACACAGTTGTTCCAGTATATTGATAGCGTTCAAAGAATTCGTTCGTTAAAAAAATCATGAGTTATATCATTAAAAAAAAAAACGTAAAGCTTTAAATTGTAAATATGACATTGTTAAACGGTTGCAGAGACATGCCAAACAGAGTGAAATTTGTTCAGAAATGGGATTAAGTAAATCAACGGTAAGAACAATAAAATATGCAATGTTCACAGATATTTTTTTTTGTTATTCCAGTAATTTTCCGGCTTTGTAATAAATTATGTAATTTGAAATAGTATTAATACGAATTAAAATTTGACTATACATATGTAATTTTAGGTTGCAACAATTTGGAAAAATAAAGAAACAATCCTAAAAACCTTCGAAAGTGGACAACATTCAAATGTAAAAAAAGTCAAAAAGCCCAATAATTATGAAATTGACCAAAGACTCTTAAAATGGTTTTCTCAACCAAGAAATAATAACGCAATTGTTAGCGGTGCTATATTACAATCAAAAGCTGAAGATTTTGCAAGTAAGGTGTCCGGAAACCAGGAACCGAAATTTAATAGAAGCTGGATCGAAAGGTTCAAAAGAAGGCATAATATTACGAGTGGAAGAATTGCTGGAGAATCGACTTCAGTTGATATGAACATTGTAGATGACTGGCTGCAAAACAAATGGCCAATAATTAGGTCAAACTTTAAGGATGAGGACATCTTCAATGGATATGAAACCGGTTTATTCTTCAAGCTTACACCTGATAGAACACTAAAGTTTAAAGGGCAAACCTGTGAAGGTGGAAAGCTTTCCAAAGAAAGAATCACTATATTTGTTGTAGCGAATTTGACAGGATCCGAAAAAAGAAAGTTATTGGTAATTGGAAAATCTAAAAACCCTAGATGTTTTAAGAATATTGTACAATTGCCAGTAACTTATAAGTCCAATAAAAGGGCATGGATGAATTCAGAGATTTTTATAAATGCATTACGTGAATGGGATGAAGAATTACGCCGTAAAAAAAGAAAAATCATATTGTTAGTGGATAATTGTCCGGCTCATCCCGATGTTAAAAATTTGATGTGGATTACGTTAGTGTTTATGCCACCAAACACTAGTTCTAAATTACAACCCATGGATCAGGGTGTTATCCATAGTGTAAAGAGTCATTATCGACGACTCCTCCTCTCGGAAATGATATCTTGTATGGATAGTGGTAAGGAAAAATTTATTATTACTCTTTTGGATGCAATACGCTTTATTCATATGGCATGGCAAAAGGTGTCAAAGCAAACGATTAGAAATTGTTTTCGACATGCCGGTTTTCTCGAAAATGAGAATTTTGATTCAGATGATGACTTACCATTAGTCGAATGGCTTAAAAAAAATCAATGCAAAAATAAAACCGATATTCAAGAGGATTTTCTTCAAACCAACAACGATTTTCATGAATTTGTTCATGTGGATGACAATCTTGTGAGCGTTGAGTTTTTAGACGATAATGCCATTATTGCGTCTGTGTCTTCTGCATCTGACACTTATGATGATGATGAGGAAGACGAAGATGCAGCATATGAGAATAATGAAATAATATCCGTTCCTACAACCACAGAAGCACTTCGATATGTTTCTAGTATTCGTCAATTTCTTCAATCGCGAAATACTCCACAAAATGTTCTCGATGGAATAGCCCATGTGGAATTACATATAAATGAAATTCATTTCACCACAATAAAGCAAACCAAAATTAGCGATTTTTTTCTTTCTAATTCCTAAAAAGTGTTGTTAAATTTAACAAATATGTATTATTTAAATTGGTTACTAGTTGAAGAATGTTACTTGTTGACTTTTTTAAAATATATATGTATGTAAATAAAGTGAGTTATGTATTAATTAAAAAAACAATCATAACACCATTTATTGCTTATAGCGAACTTCGGTTATAACGAACTATTTACTACGGTCCCTTGGGGTTCGTTATAAGCGAACATTACTGTATATGTATATACAGTAGTGGCAAAATCTAGAGCTACTTTTTTAAATTCATTATTATTTTTCGATACGAATAAACCCAAAGTTTTAAATATACCTATATTTATTGCAATGTTATTTATTATTGGTTTACACGAAAATATTTGCATTATATTTTTATCAACATTTTTGGAAGTAAAAAATACCTTTGACCTGGTATAAAGTAGAGCAATATATTCTTTTCTAGTATTCAATCGGGCTTTTGGGCTGTTATTAAAATTTTATAATTTCCTAATCCCTGAAAATGCCTAGGGGCAAGTGCTTATCTAACGATTTAAAAGTGAAAGTTGTACAAGCATGGAAAAATGGAGAAAAGAAAGTTGCCATTGCAAGACGTTTCGACTTAAATAAGAGCATAGTCACGAGAGTATTACAGCGATTTGTAAAATTTGGGAACGTGGAAGCCAATCATAAATCAGGTTGACCAAAAAAAACTACTAACTTTCAAGACAAACAAATTGTAAAATGTTCTAAACAAAATCCGTTTACATCTTCGCGGGAAATAAAAGCCTCTATCTCCAAGGAACTGGGAATCGAAATAGCTTCAAGAACTGTACGAAAGAGATTACAAGATGCTGGATTATTTGCCAGAAGACCAACCAAAAAACCATTGTTGTCAGAAAGAAATAGACGGGCCAGGTTAGAATTTGCTAAAGCACACGTTTATTGGACAGAAAATGAATGGAAAAGGGTGATTTGGAGTGACGAGTCAAAGTTTAACATGTTCAACTCTGATGGTGTTACATTCGTAAGACGGCCTGCAAATGAAAGATTTAACAAAAAGTATACTGTTCCCACGATAAAGCATGGTGGCGGGTCTGTTATGGTGTGGGCTTGTTTTTCGGGTTTTGGGATGGGTCCTTTAGTCAAAATTGAAGGCACGATGAATCGATTTTCTTACAAAGAAATATTAGAGAATCATTTGGTGCCATATTCTGATGATCACATGCCAGTAAAACACTGGTTCCAACAGGATAATGATCCAAAACACGCCTCAAAATATATTCAAGCTTGGCTTCGTGAAGAAAAATTTAATCTTTTGCGTTGGCCATCCCAGTCATCGGACTTAAATCCGATTGAAAACTTATGGGAGATCTTAGACCGCAAGATTAGAGGAAGATCATATTCGAATCATGAAGAACTTTTCTGTGCTCTCAAAGAAGAATGGGCGAAAATGGATAACGTTATTATTGGTAAACTTATCAAATCGATGAAAAATCGCTGCCTCCAAGTAATAAAAAACAAAGGATACTTTACTAAGTATTGAACAACAAAATTATGACAAAGAAATATTTGTATAATTAATTAATAATTATAATTTTTTTACCGTTGCTCTACTTTTTGCCAACCAAAAAGTGATTTTCCTTAATAAAATTTTTTATTATGGGGTTATTGAAAATATTTTTATATGTATTAATAATACATGTTATATGCTTTAAATTAGTTTACGATCCAGTGAGCTCTGTTTCGGCAAGGTTTTATTGATAGCGATTGAGATTCCCACGATATCGTAGAATGTTCAAGACCATGAATAGCACGTCCAGTTTCATGCCGTCATACAGTTTTTGAAGGCACCTATTGTTGTCTTATTCACGCGATTGTTGCGAAGATGGACTGAGGACAGATGTGCGTCTAATTACAAGATGTTCGCCTTATTTGATTTACAACCGAAATTTCCAATGTCGAGTCCAATAAACCTCCCTTCCGAACTTCTCATCGACGGGGTTAAAAAAGATGAGACAAGTCTCGGCCTCTTCTCCACGAACATTCGGACGGTACACATCGCGATCGGTCACTCACAACACCTTAATTTACACTCACTAATGCTCTAGATACATTACATTATAGTTATTCGAACATATCGTATTTTAGATTTATTGTTATTAATTAATAAATAGTGTTAACAAACATTGTGAATTAATTGAACAATTAATATCATCTCGTTTACAACCATACGGGAAAAACAATACATATCAAGGGTATAAATATCAGAATAATTAGAATATCAAATTCATTTAGATTAAAAACATATGATAAAAATAAAAAAGTTGCTCTACTTTTTGCCACTACTGTATATATATATACAGGGTTGTCCACTAAGCGTATGTACTATCGGCCACAAAAGTGGCCGACCAGTTTCAAATCAAAATCGCTTGCGGTACTATGGGTCGCGCTTAGTGGACAACCCTATACAGGGTGGTCACTTTTACGACGCTTTCTATGGGGGTTTTCGAAATGGTTAAAGATACAAGGTTGATTAAATGGAGAAAAAGTTTCGTATTTTTATGCTCTGCAAAAAGCTGAAAGCAAAATTGAAATATTCTATGTAATTATTAAGTTATCAAAGAAATACCAAAAAAGTCGATTTTCTGATTTTGTCTATAACTTATTTATTTTTCATACAATCATTTTGAAACTTGGGTGTTCTATATTTTCCGCCAGTGTCTTCAATATGGAAAGGTAAAAAATATCCTAGACCTACTAGTTTACGTGAAAATAATAGCAACTTTCGATTTTCTTATGGGTGCCATATTGGATTTTCGCATTTTTGAAAAACACGAAAGATTTCCGTTTCGGCGAGGTGCAACACAAGGGTCTTCTGAACTATTTTATAATAAAAATAAAAATATTTAAATATTTGATGAAAAAATCAAGTAGCACTGGATTTGTCAAGGTCATAATTGGTTTCCAAGTTACTGACTGTTTTTGACACATAAGTCAAGTAGCCAATAATACAACTTTTAAATAAGTAATAAAAAAAATTATCAAATGTATTTTTGAAAATCAATAACACAAACTTTAACATTAATTAACAAAGAAATTAGTACGAGGAAAGAAAATTACTTAAAATGTTCAAAATGACCGCCACCATAAGTAATACATAATGCCGTTCGCTCATACATATTTAAAGTAGCTCTTCTGATAACAACTGGGTCAATAGTCCGAAAGAAATTTGTAATTTGGTTTCTAAAATTATCTTTACTGAGTATAGATGTATTGTAAATGGTTTTTTTGGCAAAACCCCATAAGAAATAATCTCATCTTTGGAGAAATATCTTTCCATTTTGATGAAAATCAAAATTCACTTAATTCACAGAAGAACAAAACTCACTTTTTTTACTCAATTTTTTTTAAATAAAACTATGTTGACAGCAACCAATAATATTGGCTACTTGACTTATGTGTCAAAAACAGTCAGTAACTTGGAAACCAATTATGACCTTGACAAATCCAGTGCTACTTGATTTTTTCATCAAATATTTAAATATTTTAATTTTTATTATAAAATAGTTCAGAAGACCCTTGTGTTGCACCTCGCCGAAACGGAAATCTTTCGTGTTTTTCAAAAATGCGAAAATCCAATATGGCGCCCATAAAAAAATCGAAAGTTGGTATTATTTTCACGTAAACTAGTAGGTCTAGGATATTTTTTACCTTTCCATATTGAAGACACTGATGGAAAATATAGAACACCCAAGTTTCAAAATGATTGTATAAAAAATAAATAAGTTATAGACAAAAAAAGAAAATCGACTTTTTTGGTATTTCTTTGATATCTTAGTAATTACATAGGATATTCCTATGTTGCTTTCAGCTTTTTGCAGAGCATAATAATACGAAACTTTTTCTCCATTTAACCAACCTTGTATCTTTAACCGTTTCGAAAATCCCCATAGAATGCGTCGTAAAAGTGACCACTCTGTATAAGGCAATACATTTAAAAATTGAAAGTTGAGGTCATTTTCGATTAAACCGAAAGTGTTAGATAAACGCTATTAATATCAATCAATCGACTCTATTCTCATATAGCTTCCATCCAAATTTCAACTTTGTAAGTTTAAAAATAAAAAAGTTCTAAAAGTAAGCCACTTTCATGGATCACCCGATATAGAAGGTCCCAGTTAAAAAAAACTTAACTTTAATTGATTTTTTCGGGTTCTAATGTTCATTTGTTTTTCCTAATATCATATTATAAAAATATACGTCAATATAACAAAAACTTTTAAATAAACAACTTTTCCTAACTTCAACAATAAACTTGCAATAAATTGTCAAATTATGAAAATTAACTCTATAGAGTATGGTCGGAATTGGTCTGTTTTAAGACAGAAAATCTATTTTCTGATTAGAAAGAGCAAAATCAATTTAAATGTCATGGGCTGAATTTCTAAGAAATGTTTAATGGTAAAAACTGCCTAATTTACACTGCCAACCACGATATAGGAAGTTTTTCAATTTTCGGCTCTTTTGAAAATTGCCCATAATTTTTGTTATTTTAAGGCATATTTCAATTCAGTAAACACGTTCTTAAGGCACTTCTTTTAGGTGTAATCCAGTGACTTACTCAGATTTTTCTCTATATTGTCCACTTTATCAGAAATACATATGTGTAAATACTTTTTTTTAATGGAAATTATAGGTAATTATGGGCTTAAAAAGAGCTCATGTTTAGTCCTTTCCAAAAAAAGCGAAAATAGGTACCCACAATTTTATGTCAACGGAAAGGGCTAAACACGAACATTTTTTTAAGTTCATAACCAACTATGATTTCCATTTCAAAAAATTATGTATCTCTGATAAAATGTACAACTATAGAAAAAATCTGAGTAAGCGACCGGAGTACACTTAAAAAGGTGCCTTGAGAATGTGTTTATCGAATTCAAATATTCTTTGAAATAAAAAAAATTATGAGCTATTTTCAAAATGGCCAAAAATTGAAAAACGCCCTATATTTCGATTGGCAGTGAAAATATCATCACGCGGTTTTTACCATTAAACGTTTCTTAGAAATCGAGCCTATGACATTTAAATCGATTTTGCTCTATCTAATCGGGAACAATGTTTTCTTTGTTAAAACAGACCAATTCCGACCACACTATACATAATTAAGGATAAGGCAACTGTTCGTGGAAAATTCTCCAAACAAGAGGAGCACTAATTCTTCCCGCAGCCGATATTCTCCGCACACAGGTTCCCAGATTATGCTCTTTTCGTGCTAGAATTTCTCCTCCTGCTCTAGGAGTAGATGCCGAATTTGATTTTCCGTATAAATAGTATTGTTTGCTCAATGAACCGGTACCACGTAATCTTTGGTGAAACCTTCCAAATGTACGATATGAAGGAATCTGACGATATGGATAAACTTCAGCATAAAGACTGCGTTAGAGTAAACGGCCATAGCAATCGAAAATTTGTGCACTTACAACAATTAAATATTTAATGTTTATACTATATTACCAAAGTGCAAGTTTTTGTAAAATAAAAAAACGGAGATAAAAAAATCGTTTATAAATAAGTACTAAGTTTATAAACAAGTAAATAAGTATAATAAACAATTGCAAATAAAGGTTTTTAAAAAATGATAACTTTCCGAATTTCCGAAACCATTTTTTTTCAAACTCATGGTTATTGAGACTTTTTTGTTTATTTTGGTCCATATTATTACCTCTTTAAATATTTTACACTATTTTTTTTAACATCCTGTATTTAAAACATTTTGTAGTCTAAAGAAATGTTTTTAATTATTTCCAATATTTCAATGGGCAATTTTTTAAATCCCAAAACAACTTTTTGTTGAGCATCTAATTACTCAATTTTGCCCCCAATTAACCCACGCTTTATGTGCTTCCGAGATCGCAACGATGAGCGTCGAATTAGGCCGCCCTTTGCAATCCTTTAATATAAAAAAAGCAAAAAAGTTTCCGTGTTCTGTCCAATTACATCCATCATTGTAAAACCACATTGACCTTTTCAAGTACCAGCTCCACGCCACCGCAAATTACAGACCGATCTTATGATTTAAGATTACTTTCCGTCTTCGGGTACGAGGGCCGCCCATACCAATATCAAAATTGTATTAATGGTTAATGGGTATAACGAGGTATTCCAAACACGAGGAAAAAAACGCCATGCGGAACTCAAACTGGTGTAACTGCTTTAAAAGAACTTCGCATTAATTAGAAATGTCAACTTGTAAGCTGCGAACAATGCAGGAATAAAAATCCAAGAAGGTCGCCCGAATTTTGATTCATGTATAAATATCCGCCCAAGATTTTAAACTGTATCAGTTATCTGTTCACCAGAAATATTAAAACAACCACAATGAACTCCTACGTAAGTAACCATTGTACTTGTATTTACTTAAATTGCTTGTATGATAAATTTTGATAGGTGCTTATTCGTATATATACAAGGTATTATTTAAGTACGTGGCCAAATTTCAAAGGATGGTTTTTAAGTGATTCCAAGGCAAAGAGTTTGTATTAACATCGGTCCGGTAATGCTTCGTTTTCAAGATATAAGGTGTCAATTTTTTTAAAATTGTTACATATTAAAAACAAAACTCCTAAATAACAAGAAGACGCAAACTAATATGACGTTGAAACTTGGTAACAGTTTTCAATGCATTACAAAGGAATCCTTTTTGCTAGAAATGGTTTGTCTACTTTTGCTAGTGGCGTGCACAAGGGCAACGTCTACAATTTAAAAAAATCAAACAAAAAAAAACGCTTTATTAAAACTACATCTAAACAAATGATACGCAATTTTTTTTGTAAAAAAACATTTAATAATAATTAAATGCGAAAGTTCAACAAAATCAGCTAAAGGATTATTAAAATTTTTACGAAAAAACAATTAAAAAAAAAGTTTGACATTCTATATCTCCAAAACGAAGGATTACCAGACCTATGTTTACGTAAACTTTTCGTTTTAGAATCATAGAAAGAATCACCCCTTGAAGTTTTGCCACATACTTAAATAACACCCTATATGTCCTCGATAGCTCATTTCTACTATGCGATTTTTTGTGCTTATCGAAGTTGCAATTTTCTTACATGATCACCTTAGAAATTTGGTCTCACATTTTTCTATTTTAGGTAACTCTGTTTTTTTTTTTAATGTATTAGAATTGTTCGTTTATAGAGAAAATTCCTTTTTGCCCATTATTCACGGTCATTTAACAATGGTTCTCCTTTTAGTGTTAACGTTTTATTTTCTTGTATGTTGTCCTAGTAAACCTACGAAGGACTCACATTACTTTGAACGATCGATCAAAAAAGATATTTTCAACATTAATGACCTGCATTAAAGATTTTGATTTATCTTGATATTGAAAAATAGATAAACAGAATGAGATTTTCAATATCAGATGTCTAGAGCAAACAAAGCAGTCGCATAATTTTATTTACGATCCTGATAGTTAGTACCTATTAATTTTTCTTTGCCAAAATCTATATACAGGGTGTTTGGTACACCAATAGAAAGTTTCAATGGGCGGTAAATAAGATCATTTTGAATTTATATAACCATATTTAGACTTATACAAAGTACCATTGTTTTTCAAATATTGACCTTCTAAGACTTTTATGAGAAATAATTGAGTTGATACAATTAAGTTTATTTCATTTTAGTATTAAATTCTTTCGGCTTTCGGAAATATCTTTTAAAATATTCTTAATATGCATGCTGACAAAGCAAAACAAAAATGAACTAAAAATTATTATTATAAACAATTATGTAGACAAATTAATATGTTAAAATACTATCCAATGTATTCTTTCATTAAAAAAAAAACATTTTCTCTAATGTTGTGTTAGCCTAGCAAATTGAAATACTCTTAAAAACTTCTCTATTGTATACTCTTTCGCATGATATATGGGATTATCTCAAAAGTATAGTTCACAAAACTGAAAACGAAAGGAAATATTACTCACTTCAAGAATATCAGCGACATTAAATTTAAATAAATATTAATCACTTTAAAATATATAGCACTAGTTCTAACTTAAACAATAATTCTATTAATTCATTTTATTTTCGAAATGAGATCCTCCATTTTTAATCCACTTACTTACCCCCTTTACTCTGACCTCCCAACTCTTCCCCCTTGGCTGATATTTAAAATATGTGAAAAAATCATTTAAAAAATGATAAGACTTTCTATACAGATAAATGTAGTATTATAGATTTAAAATAACCCCATCTATCTACCATTGAAAACTTTCTATCGTTGTACCCGACACCCTGTGCTAATCAAAATTGTTGCATATTAATATATTTCAATTTTAATTTTGTACACTTAAGGTATTCTTACGTTTTTCCGGGCTATTAGTGATACTTGACCATCTTAAGCAGCTGATGTAGCTCTTTTTCGATCTCTTACTGGACGATCTTCAACATTATTTAATTCGTGATATTCTTTTTTTATTTGCTACACATCACTTTGTAAAACACCAACATTTTGTGCAATACCTGTTTGATGTTGTTGTTAAAGAGTAATTATTTTTATTCTATTAAAATAAGAAATCGCACTTCTAGGCAATCTACAAAACGTTAATAAAATAATATGAGAAATAAATTTTAATCTGCAATGAACGGAATTATCGACATTAATAAAATTCAATGAAACCATGATAATATTTTTAGTTCTTTTTTTATTGGGGTATAGAAACTGTAATGTATAAAATTGTCAGTTGCAGACTACAGTTTATTTTTCGTTTTATTCTGTTAACGCCATTTAAAATGCTTAGAAATACGATTTATTATTTGAATAGAATAAAAATAATTATTTTTTAACAACAAAGTTTTCGTCAAACGGATATTTAATCACAACTCAAATGATGTTAAAGATTGTCCGGGAAGAGGTCGAAAAAGAGGTACAACAATTGCTCAAGATTGACAAGTATTATTAATAGCCCGAAAAAACATAATAATATTCCCAAGTGTATAAAATCAAAATTGAAATATATAAATATAGAATAATTTTGATTAAGAGTGTAATTGAATAGAAAATTTATCTTTTGAGAGAAATGGATTGATTTTGGAATTTTAACATTTACGTAAAAATAAATACAATGAATACGATATAAGTAATAAAATTACAAAATGGAAAATTTAAAGCACATCTGCTTTGCGGCCGTTCCACTGGTTACAATCAATTACTATAGATAAATAGAGAATTAAATTAAGCATGAATAACTATATAATAAAGCAGATAATTTAAGAAATTAAGCAAAAAATGCGATTTGGTTTTGGATAAAAAAACTCACTCGTTTTTAGACACAGTGATTTTTCAGTCACTCTGTGCAAAAATACATACGTTTTTTATCCTTTTATTCCATATATTAACTTTAATTACCATTTTAAAACCAAATATCTTTTTTCCTTAATTTTTTCAGTCATCTGCTTTATTTCATAGCTATACATATATGCTCAATATCATTCTCTATCTATCTGTAAGAATTAATTCCAATTAATGGAATAACCGCAAACATACATATTTACTTGCTAGTGTCCATTTTGCAACTTTATCATTTACTTCATAATCATTGCATGCACTTCTGAGTAAGTGCTAAAAAAATGTTCCAGAAGCGCATCCCATAGTTACGTCGCTGATGGCTCCAGAATGTCCAATGATTCCATTATCCATTCATTCCATAGGTTGACTTTGCCTCAAAATGGAAAACTAAATCTAATTTTTTGCTTAATCTCTTTAATTATCTATTCCATTTTCATAATTTTACTACCTATTTAATCACACCTATGCATTGTACCTACGTCTGCGTAAACGCAAAAAATTCGAAAGTCAAAGTCTAGGTAAAACATTTCGAAAAATTTGAATTAAGTATAGCCTTCTAATTTTGACTTTAACAGAGTAAAATACCCCTGAATTTGGATTTAAATCAGTTGCTACATGTTAGAGCCAGTATAGATAGGTATATGAGACCCAAGTCAACTTGGTAACAGACACCCTTCTTAAGGCACTTAGCTAATATCACTTGTCTCGAAAGAGGCTCGTTGCTCGCTTTGTCTCATTATTGTTCGTTTTTATCGATACTGTTTTTACACGTAAATTATTGTTTCTTCTTATAAAAAATTCAACTATAATTAGAAATGTTGTTCGTAATTTTTACACAAAACAATGTCTCTGAGACTGCGAACTCAGGTTGGCCCGAACATGATGATACCTTGGTGGTCAGTTTGTAAATACCTGTATTTCGGTTGGGTTTGCGAAATACGTCACCTTTGTTCTTTCGAATGAGAATCCTCTCACTTTGGTTCTATGAGAAGGACACATACATTTTGGCGTTATAAGGAGAACCATCTACACTTCTAGTCAAGTCAAACTCGAAGCACATTACATCATCGTTTTGTTCCTTTCAACTGGATTATCACACACACTACATAAGCTCATCATTAAAATTGACAAAATAAGTTTTTCAGTGTGGAACCCGAACCAGACTCACTTTTACTTCCCCAAATATTTTTGGGCTACTGTCCCTTGTACTATTTCAGTTTTTTAATTAAAATTTTAATATCCATTAATGACTCGTTGTACTACTAAGATCTAGACACTTTCTCCAGTTAAAGACTTGATTCTCGCAGTGGGTTGGAAAGATTCACAGACCTAACAACACGAGAAGAGATGCATGTAGACTCAATTTCAATTAAAATTAAAAGACACTAGTTCTTCAATGTTTAAGTCGCATTATACCTAGGATCTCCCTGTTTTTACTTTATCAAGGATTTGTACTTGTAAACATCTGCAACGAAATAACCAGTATCCCCTTTATACATGTAATACGGATTAGATAATACACGCAAAAATTAAATTGTTTGTCCTCTTTAATCCCTCCATATTTATAACACTTAATAAGAATTAAAATTTTTTTTAAATGCTATTTTCATGAAGTCGCAAACTTTGAAGTGTTTAATAATTCGAGTGGACTTGATGTGTACGTCTTTGGAGCTTTCCTTCCCGAAACACATTGATTTATTCTATCATTTATACTTCTTTTCATGAAATGTTTTACTAGATAACAGACTTCATTTAAAATTTTAAAAGTAAATCAGTAGTCAATGAATTAGGTAGGTATAGTGATTTATACTATAACCCATGTTTTGCACATGGCCACTAATCTACACCTGCAATGTTATCAAAATCACTTTGCCTTTGAATGAAATAATGCCATTTTCTACAGTCCTTCGTCGCTTTTTTCGCCGTCTTGGCTGTGGCCAGCGCCAGTGTCGCTGCCGTCCTGCCATCGACCAAAATCATCCAAGGGCCCAGCTCCAGGAGTACCGTGGTTGGACCTGATGGTAGCGCCATCTCCTCAATTGCCCCTGGTGGACAGATCATCTCCGAAGAATCCGTAGGAGTGGTTGCCGAAACCGCCCCCGTTGTAGCGGCCGCCCCAGCTCTCGCCTACTCTGCCCCATTAGTCGCTGCCCACGCTGCCCCAGCTGTCGCATACTCTGCCCCAGTAGTGGCTGCCCATACTGCATACGCCGCGCCAGTGGTGGCCGCCCATACTGCCTACTCTGCCCCAGTGGTGTCTGCCTATTCTGCCCCAGTAGTGTCTACCTATTCAGCACCTTTGGTTTCCGGAGTTGCCACTCACTCTACCGTTGACACCGTCGTTGCTGGGCCATCTGGTACCATTGCTACTGGCAGGACTGTCGCTTCCCCAGTTGTGGCTGCAGCTCCCGTGGTTTCCGCTTGGTAGAGAGTTTCGAGGCTTTGTAGGTTTATGATACGGCATTGAATAAAACTGGTGTAGTTGATAATGAAGAGTCGTTTTTTATTTTTTTTTCTGTGAGCACCAACGCTGAAGTTCATTACCTCAATCCATAAATGAACCACAAAAGAGGAAAACGAACTAAAGTACGTCATATAACATGATATCCTACAGAATGTACCAATAATATATTACCATCAAACTTTAAGGGGTGATGAGGGACGTTAATGCAATATAATATCATGTATGGGTTTGCCGATGGAATAGATTTAAAGTGACAAATTTGGAAACGTATTCAAATTAAATGACGTTCAACGTGTTTACTAGTGTCCTGTTCAAGATTCACACTATCTTGTTACGCTTATTTTAACCATTTTAATAAAAAAGAAAAAATTTAGTTAATAAATATTTATAACCTTGTATCTAGGGAACAAAGCATTTTTCCTAAAATCGTCAAAGAACAAAAAATTCTTAAAATTACTCTGAGAATAGTCCCCTAAATTTTGCCTAACGTTTAGGAAACATCCTGTATACATTAATCTTAATAAAATCAGTCGAAAAGCAGGATTGGGAGTAAAGAAGTTCTTACTGCTTACCACATAAGGGGTGTTTAGTATTGTTACTAGGTCATTCTCGGTCAGATCTCCAGACGCCTCTTGGTCGAAATCATATAATTCATAGTCGTAGTAAGAAATTTCATCAGAAACATAATTCCAAATAACATCATCTTTCCATCGGTTCAACCTACGAAATTTCAAAAGTTCGAAGTTCAATCATTAATCTTTGTTCATCACCGAGTTTAATAGATAACTATTAATATTAAGGCATATTAGGAGCAAACATGAAAACTATGAGAAACAGTTGTTGCATTAAAAAGATATGTAACATGCTGTTCATTAAGATATAGCATTACCGCACGCTTTTCATTCATAATTTCCATACTTTGACGCAAATTTGTGTGATATAAAGGGGGTTTTCCCAGTACTAGAAATTCTATTTCTCTTCGGAGTTTACCCAAAGAGACCTGAAAAATACATTTTTCTCATAAAAATTCACCCTGTATATCCATTATGTTTATACCAATGTCTCAAAATGTGCTCTTTGCGATAAGATACTATTTGTTTTATTTTTTTCATTTTGACTTACTTGTAAACGTATGGTCCTGTTTCTTTAACAACAGGCTTGGCTCCTTTCAGTACCTCTTCATGGTTCACAATGGTAAATAGGTACACCTTGAAATTTAATGAAAAGGGAACTTTCATAAAAATTTTCCATTGGTCTGTGTTTTCTTTTAGTATTTTCGTCTGAAATTTAATTAATTCTCTTTAGAATCATTAACTTAGATTAGAAAGTCTCTAAAGATTTATTAACGACCATTTGCATCAAGTAATTATTAGCCTTTATTAATATTTATGAATGTTAAGAAACCCTTGAGCCAAAATAGTAATTTTTTTATAAAGTTTTATATATTTTTTTATGAAGGGCGTAAAACTAAACTTTTACTTTAAATTTTTTATTATAAAAATATTGATTAAATTTATTTATTTTTTTAATATTTATATAAATTATAAAAATACTAAATATTTACAAAATATCCAGCTGGCTTTTTTATAATTTTAAAACCCTAGAGCTTAATTATGTTACACCCTAGGGCATAAAAGTGACAAAAAAGCCTTTTGGATTTATTTCTCACTCGGAAATGGGGGCACACAATTGTGTTTTACATATCTGTATTTTATGGTTTACGTATTTTACACAAATAACATTATTATATAACTGTTTCATATGAACAAAAACACCAATAATATAATCAACAAAAACAAATTATGCGCGCATAAACGTGCTCTACACCCTCTTATGAGTGTGAGAAAAGCACTTTTCACACGATAATCACGGAATGATAATATTGTCTCTTAACAGATTAAAACGTCCAATGTAGTAGTATATAGTTCATTGGACGTTTTAAGTAAGTAAGTTTTAGTAAATCATATATTTGAAGACTTTGACAAAAGAACCGGGCAAGTCCATATTTTTTAATGATTGAGTTTTCAATGACACTATATTATAATCAATGTTACGCATCTTTTGGTGTATAAATAAGGCAAATCCGTCGCATTTTAACGGAGTTATTACACAAAAAGACTTGCCCGGTTCTTGGAGATTAATTGGTGAAGGACTTACAACGGGTGGGGCTGGTTGATCGTACTTTAGGCATGCACTAATCACAAATATATCATTGTTACTGTATAGAAGTGTGTGAAAACCTGATATATTGCGATTTGAAGAGTCTGTACAAATATGGATATTTCTGATGAAGAATCGAAACCGTATCAAAGTTCAAGGAGCGAATAAGTACCCGAACTCCATCAACTATCCATAAATAAAAGTATACAGGCTATGAAGATGTGACAACCGGTGCGTGAATGATCGCGGCTGGGAATTGCCTCAGGAGGAATTACCTCTTCGGGAAATCACTGTGTAAGCGAAAAAGAGTAGATAAGAACGAACAGAGTAGAAAATAGAGGAGCGGTGTGGAAGGTGGTTGTATTTCAGAGTTAGGGTGGTAAGTTTATTAGATCTTGTTAACGAGTTGTTCTTATTAAATGAGCTTAAGAATCCTATGATTTATTTGAATGCTTAGTGGGGTACCACAGAAAATTATTGTTCCACGTGAAAAGTCGAAATTCCGTATTAGGAAATGGCCGGAAGGCGGAGGGTACGTAAATAGAGGCAGGAAGCATCGACAGAATGAGCAGTGGGGCAGGAATCTTCGTAAAAATTTAAAGGCCAATAACAATAACTCTTTATCGCTGAAGGAAATGAAAATAAAAGAGTGCAAAAACCTTGTGGAAAAATATGTTTCAGCGGTTTACCAAAGTTACTATAAAATCGTTTTTGGAGAACTAACAGAATCACCAAGTATCGAATATGATACAAATGCAGAGGCCGAAGAAGAAACGAATAACGGCTATAAAACTGATTCTTTAGTTATTTAAACAAAAAATTAGTTTTAGTCATTATTTAATAAATAACATTCGTAAATTAGTTTGATATTTTTTTGATTAGATGTTAATTTAATGCAAGAAACAGGCAAGTCCAAATTTTCAAAATCACCACGGGGTGATTTTATACGTACACATTTTTTCGTTAACCAAACCACTAAATCATACTACAAGTAATTGTGTTCTTATTTTTATTTTATAAAACATCATTCCAAAATGGCAAAGTTTTTTTCATTTCCTGAAAATTAAAAAAAATTGGAGTTGCCCGGTTCTGGCACCAAGGTTTTCATTTAAACATTATTATTTTTTTGACCATATTAACTGTTGATGCCAGCACTTTAAATTCAATACCAACATTAAAAAAACTATTTTTGTTTTAATTTTTATCAGTATAATGGATTTATTCCGATCAATTTTGAATAATTTAGGACAAAATTTATGAAACAGAATCAAGATTAAATCTTTCCTAGTTTCCGCTATCATAGAAAAAGTATAATGTAAAATTCGTGCGAAACGATTAGCTATTTCCGGTACTAGTTGTACAATATACTAATCTGGCTTAAGGGTACAATATTGAGCGTAGTTAAAAATTGTTTAATGAATACCTATAAGAAATATAAGCTTTATAGTTATGGCTAAATTAAATTTTACTCCTTTAACTTTTTGTGCTCATAACGGCAAGAATCAAAACATTGTTTCATCCATACAGCGTGTTAATTTGAAAACGAACCACCCTCGATATTTCGGTCCTTATACAAAATATGTAAATATGCAAAAAAACGTCGATTTTATTTTCAAAAAAAACTATCTTAAGTCGGTTTTCTATTAAATTGCATGCGCCCTTTAACGGAGGTAGAAATAATCACTAAAATCTTAAATGGAAAGGAGGGTCAAGTTATATTTCATTTAAAAAGTGTTTTAATTACCTTTCCAAATGTATCTGTTTTTTTTCATTGAGAATTTTTCGAAAAATCATGTCCAAATCATTAACAAGCTTAAGTATCAATCATATTGTAGAAAAATTGTTTATTAATATTTTAAGTATTCAAAATGTTGTCCATTATTTTATAAAAAGTAATAAAGTCTGTTTTCAAACTTCACTCTAACATATGCACGAAAACTTCTACTTGAATTTCTTTACACGCAGCTGTAATTCTTCTTTTAAATCCTTCCAAATCTCAAGACTAGATTTTATAAACAACAAATTTAAGATGCCCCTAGAGAAAAAATCCAGAGGTGTTAAATCAGGTGATCGTGGTGGTCACTCAATTGATTTCCTTTGACGAATCCATTTGCCAGGACACCTACTGTGTAAGCACTGTCTAACAGGATGAAAATAGTGTGGTGGGCCTTCGTCTTATTGAAAATAAAGTTACGAATGTATTAGCAACAACATATAGCAGATCCGGCTATAGAACTTCCATATATACTGCGTGACAAAGAAAGGTAAACACCCATTAAAGTTAATTTTATTTTGATAATTTTTTTTGTACGTGTTCAGTACCACATACTTAGTCAATGATTACATTTTCAGCAAGATCAGAGGAAGAACTTCATTTTTTTTTCAATAGTGTGTTGAGCATCCACGGTTCCTTATACACTCATTGATACGCCTGGGCTCGGATCTAATAAGATTGTCAATGTCTTCTTGAGGTATCTCATTCCAGGCAATCTGAACTTCATGAGTAAGGGCTGCTAAAGTCTGTGGAGGGTGCTGTAAATTCAACAGTCTGCGGCCAATCATGTCCCACACAT
Source organism: Euwallacea similis (assembly GCF_039881205.1). Lineage (NCBI taxonomy): Eukaryota > Metazoa > Arthropoda > Insecta > Coleoptera > Curculionidae > Euwallacea > Euwallacea similis. Next base: position 173,822 of record NC_089625.1, read on the forward strand.
GTTCAATAGGAGACAGATCCGGCGATCGAGGTGGCCAGGGTAAACGGTTGATTTGATGTTGATCCATGAACGTTATTGTTTGCCTAGCAACATAAGGTCTAGCATTGTCTTGCTGGAAAATAGCGTTCGGGATAGTTCGAAAATATGGAATCACATATGGCTCCAACACTTCTTGGATATAGCATTGGGCAGTCATGTTGCCTTTAATGAAAACTAGGGGTGACCTGCTACCATATGCGATAACACCCCATACCATAACGCCTACAGTACGGTGGACATGACGCTCTCTGTCAAATTGTGGATCTCGCCTTTCACCCCGTCGCCTTCTCACCCTTGCCCGACCGTCGTTCATCCCCAGACAGAAGCGGGATTCATCACTAAAGATCACCTGAGTCCATTCTTGGTCCCACTGAATCCTCTCTCTACACCATTGTAAACGGTTAGATCGATGTTCGCGAGTGAGAGACAACACCCAATGCGGACGATAGGACAAAAGGCCAAAACTTCGTATTCGGCGATATACTGTACGCATACCAACCCTATTCCCATGTTCTTCAAACCACTGATTTGCAATAGCTCGACTGCTGCTAAATCGGTCTCTAAGAGCCAAAAGTCGCAATCGACGATCTTCGCGGTCTGTGGTTCCTCTGAGTCGCCCAGTGCCTCTGGCTCTGTGCCCATGGCCTTCCTGAGTCCACGCCTGGTAACACCGCACTATGGTTCCTAAGGATCTGTTAGTTCTTCTAGACACTTCTCTGACCGACAGACCTGCTTCGCACAACCCAACAATCCGCCCCCTCTCAAAGTCACTAAGCTGACGGATCTGTTCAATTCTACGCACTCTAGGCATAATGAGTAAAAATTATGACCGATTGCAACACACTTCACAAAAGTTGCGATACAAATGTGAACAAAAATGTTTAAACAAAATTTTATTTTTTAAGGAACGACCCATGGAAACTAAAAAAAAATTTACAGATAAACTTGAAATTTTGATCATTTCTTTCTTTTTTTAAGATAAGTCAACATGCAAAAAATTATCAAAATAAAATGTTTTTTAATGGGTGTTTACCTTTCTTTGTCACGTAGTATATTTCATTGAGTGGATTGATGAGTGCGATTTGCCAAAGGAACTGAACTTTTTGTATAAATTGAAATTGAGGTTGGAAATATAACAGATCATCCAGAAGGCTGGAGTATACTCAATTAGAGCAAATCTACTCTAATCTATATAGGATTTTTATACCCAGGAGTGGTTCGAAAAACGATATAAAATTTCCAGGCCTGTGTTTAATAAAATAATAAGTTAATGTTAAAACGAAAAGACGTATTTAAATTTGACCGCGTTATCTTGTGGCCAAAAACTACTACAATGAAGCCAAATTGTCCCAAATAACCGAAAAAAAAATAAAAATAAAATTCTAAACTGTCTTATTCTTCGTACTTTCTTCCTTTTTTGTCACTTAAGTACACATTTTTTCATTTTGTAACAAACGACTTTTGATTAAGTACTAAATAGTGAAACTTTCCATAATTTGATCGACTCTGTCTTTCATGTAACTTCCGAGATCCGAATAGTTACATGAAAGTCTGGGGCATCCAGAACATTATCATTGCAAACTTACCTCCAGCAATTTTTTATCAACCAATTTGGGTAAGAAACTGAATCCTAAATAAAGACCCACTATCAGTAATACTACCCCGCATACACCACAGATGAAAACAATCTTGTAATCTATCTTAATTTTCGGAATTTTCATTTTTAATTCTATAATTCACATAAGTTTAACCTAATTTAACTGAAACCATACAATGGATACTTCTTCAATTGACTTTGTACTCACGATCTTAGTAACCAACTATGAAGCTTTATCATACATTGATATAATAAGTAATACAAGGACAAAATTTCAGTCATAATGACTTTAGTGAATTTATCTCTATTCGACATCGCATACAAAATGAAACCATTACCTAACTACCTACACCTGTATGTATGTATCATTTGTAGAAATTATCCATTATTAAACCTAATTTCATTCGATTTTATCTCTATAATCAAGCAGTAGAATAACTATCGTGGTACTCTAGAGGATTCTTTATTATCTTTCATAATAATATTAGTAAATACGGTTTAAATGACAAATCAAGAGTTCTTAATTCTTAATTTTCCAATTAAATAATAATCTGGACATTAACTATCGCAAAAGATACTTTTATAAACATTTAAAATTATAAAGTTAATGAGATCTAATAATTAACTCGGTAAGTTAATTATTATATAATATTAACACCTCTTCACCCCGATGGAATGTCCGACCGAAATACACCCAGTGTTGTGATTGGTCCTGTGATAAATAGTAGTGTGTGAAGGGATGAAGAAATAATGTTTGTATTTTATATATTTGTGTATGAACCTCAATTTAAGTAAAGGCCCATTATCAGCAATACTATTATGCATACACCGCAAGTGAAAATAATTTTTTCATTAATGTTAATTTGCAGTAATTTTCATGTTTAATTCTACAAATCATAGAGATTATTCATCAATTTCAATAGTGAGATTTCAACAGTTTAAATTTAATTAAAAATGTACAACACGTTCTTTTTTAGTTGACTTTGAACTCCCAGGTACCTTAAAATTTATAACGATCCAAAATATAAAATCGATGACTAAACGGGTTTGGCTTTCAAACTAAATAATTACATAATAAAAGCATATTCAACTTCCCTTTATAATTACTCACTTGAAATGAACACAAAAATGGGATCAGTACCAATAATGGTTGCTGCAGTTCTTCAGAGATTTTATAGATTCAGAACGTACCTTGAATACGTTAAAATGTGTGCAATTTCCTTACGATTTGTTTATCGTAGAACAAAATTTAAAAAAAAATGTATGAATTCATTAGAAAATGTTACTTTTGCATTTCGCAACTGTTTACATATTATCTTCGATACATATCGATATTATATGTACATAGTATCTATATCAAAATTATAACTCAACATCCCATATATGAGTTAGAGGTAACGTCTTTCGTTGGTAACAATGAAATTTTAGTGATGCAAATCGCCAATTTTTTTAGGAGTTGAAATTGGGTTCTATTAATTTTTATTATACACGTATAGCCAAAATTAACAGGTTTTCTACCGAGGGTCATTTTATGGTTCGACCGGAGCGACCAGACTTTCACTTCTCATTAGAACTCCTTATTTCACATATAAATAAATTTTACATTTATATTTACGATAATTATCCTCAGTATGTAAGAGGAAGAAATGTGGTTGCTTCCGTCTCATATATGGAGCACTGTGCTATAACGTATTACCTTTAGAAACAAAACATGTGATTCAATAACGAGTTCGGAATAAAAATTAATAATATGTATAAAGTAGTAAATGTTTATTTCAACTTTTTTATAAAAAAAAAATAAATTAACAAGAGCCTCTGAATTTGAAAAGTTAGATAATTTCGGCCATTTTTACAACATACATATGTAAACACATATTATTTAACAATGAATAAAGTCCCAAAGCTATCTGAAGTTGACCCCTTCTAAACGTAAGAGCTTAAAATATTATCCCTTTGTAAGAAGTTTCAGCCATTAGACTTAAATTAAATATATTAAAAGTGCTTTTTCTCCGGGTACACTGATGTAGATGCTAATATAGATTCTTTTTCTCAGTGTATTATAGTTGAAGGCGTAGCCTAAAGCCTTTATTCGATTGGGAAAGTTCCACAGAGCACAGTACCCTGTCATGCCAACCATACTGTTTTATAGCATAAATTAGAAAGAGACAGAAACGTTATCTTTGCAGAAATCCTGTCTAAGGTACTTTGTTATTATACTCACGGAACTGTGTATCGTTCAGAAAATAAGGTTATGGATACATCTTGGGCGAACGAATGTCAATTCCCATAATAACAATCATATTTTAAACAATTTAAAACATTTTTGGTTTTATTTAATTTGTTGTAAATATCGGGTAGTAATGTTGATGGGCAATAACAATACTTACAAACACCATTGAAAATCGTTTTAACAATGCAGCGATATACACCCAACAGCCAATATGCTCTTCAAATAAGAGTATATTTTAAAAGGTAACATAGCAACTTTAAATTATCTTTAATTTACCTTCTAGTCTATTATATTTGATTTCTATTTATTGTGCCCACATAGTAACAGCAGATTCTCATGATAATGAACAAACCAACATACCAGGAAATATAAAATATAAACATTTTTGTAAGCTCAAAAGATGTCAGGTACAAATGAGTCTGAATAGGATATAGTATTGTAAATTTGATGCTAAACTTTAACAATAAATAGATTACATGCTCAATTAACTCTTCAGGGGTGGCATGGGTTATAGTATCCCATCTCACTGTTCCTTCTCACTCTCTCTCATGTATTTAATATATACCCGTGTGGGGGCCACCTATTGTATTTAAATGTTTTATATGCTTCACAAACCTGGAATTAATTTAGTTCTTGGTCAAATCATATAAGTTATATTACTTTTGTTTGCTTTGAAGTGCTATAGTAATATATCCAACCTGTCTCATTTTAAAATTATGTAAGGTCTCTGACATGGAATGAGATTACTAGCTCACTTTTTCTATTATTTAGCAACATTTCGTTTTCCAAGGAATAAGCTTCATGATTCATATATCACAGTGGTAGGATGAGTTTTATAATCAAGATAATGCATCATCTAGATCTAATTTAAAAAATGTATTAGTAATGTTGAAACAGTGGCATGGCAAAGAAGCAATAGACCTCTGTGCTCTATAAAGCCTAGGCCTCCCAAAGTTCTTGCCCTTGTTCAGTCTTACATTGAAACATACATATATTCTCCTGAGCCTTTGAGACTCACAGACCCATGTTTTTGGAACTCAGAACAATAGTGGGAATGCCACTATGTTAAAAATGTTTCCAATTAGAAGAGGCCATGAAGCTGAAAACCATGAAAATTGAATCAGAAGCATTGCAAGTTTAGATGGATTTACAAGTTGCCATATATTATTTAATATTGCTGAAATATTCAATGTATAGTTGAAATATATTGCTAAATATATTTCCAAATTCAGATTTATACTAGGCTTTTGCTTTGGAATACAATAATGATTCACTTAATTATTGTGGTACATATTTAACATGTCATCACTCAAATGTTAAAATACCTTGACTTGCTATAGCAAGCACATCATTTTTCTCTCTATAATAATGGAAAGTGACAGTGCCCAAAAAGTACTCCCCATTAAGATAGGCAAAATGCCCTTTGATCTAAATTGAAAACCTAACTGAATGGACATATAAGTACATAAGTTATAACCCTTCAATCAGTTATGCAAAATACCCTTACCCCCACCCCTAGATCAAGAAAAACCTTAAACAGCCATCTTCTCAATTATAATTTTTAACTTGAAAACTGTTTTTTAAAAAATCTGAAAAAATCACACGTATAAAAACCCTTGCGCATTCGCCACATTTGTTCGTTTTTTTCCTACTAATTCAAACCTAAAAACGTTTTTTTTTAAATTTCAAAATCAAATAACTTTTTTCCGAATGGGCTGCAGGTCCAGTTTTTTCTTCTAACGATGAGCATTTTTATGGCAAATTTTAGTATATATAAAATGTATCACTTAATGGGCTGCGTCATATTAAAACATGCAAAAAATTTAATTTGTTGGTATTTTTTTCAATACCGAATTAAGCATTCCGGCTTTTTTGGGCATTTAATGTATTTTTATAGATCTATTTGTGAATAGAAATTTTTTTCAATTCTATACAGGGTGATTCACGTAACTGTTTCATTAGAAACTTTTGTACTTGTAACAAATCTAAATTTTTCATATTTGGGGGTTAAACTAATATAGATACCCTCTACGTTTTTAAAATATTTTGAAGGTCATATCACTTCCGGTTATGCCGGAAGTTGAGGTCAACTTCCTTATTTCAAATGGAACACCCAATATATTTTTGCATTTTTGGAATCTAGTGATTAAGCTGATTAAATTCTTATTAGGTACTCCTATACCTAAACCTAACCGTTTTAAAGATATTTTGGTTTAAAAGAAAAATCTTTTCAAAACACCATTTCTATAAAATTTTAAATTCTCAGCTATTATTGAAGCTGGCTTTACGAAAATTTACTGACATGTTAACTAGGTATGGTAGATTAGGTTAATGTGAAAAGTTTTTATAAATATCATACAGGGTATCCAAAAAAACACGTCATATTTAAAGAACTTTGGTGGCAAAAAAGTCGCTTATTTCAAATGGAACACCCCATATATTTTCATATGTCTAGAATCTAAATTTAATTCTGAATCGATTATTATTAAGCATCTCTATACCTAAAATTAACGCTTTTGCTCTAATTTGCTATTTTTTAATATTGTACACTAATAATTCTAAGTATCTTAGTTGGCTTTGAAAAGACCATGGCTGCTTCCTGTAAAATGCGTTAATATAATTATCAATTTAATAAGTTCGCTCTGCAGTTTAACGCATGTTACAGGAAGCAGCCCTGTATGTACAATTAATATTGTACAATTATTATCGTACAATGTTAAAAAATCGCAAATTAGAGCAAAAGCGTTAATTTTAGGTATAGGGATGCTTAATAGTAATCAATTCAGAATTAAATTTAGATTCTAGACATATAAAAATATATGGGGCGTTCCATTTAAAATAAGCGACTTTTTTGCCACCAAAGTTCTTTAAATATGACGTGTTTTTTTGGATACCCTGTATGATATTTATAAAAACTTTTCACATTAACCTAATCTACCATACCTAGTTAACATGTCAGCAAATTTTCGTAAAGCCAATTTCAATAATAGCTGAGAATTTGAAATTTTATAGAAATGGTGTTTTAAATAGATTTTTTTTTAAAACCAAAATATCTTTAAAACGGTTAGGTTTAGGTATAGAAATATCTAATAAGAATTTAATCAGCTTAATCACTAGATTCCAAAAATGCAAAAATATACTGGGTGTTCTATTTGAAATAAGGAAGTTGACCTCAACTTCCGGTGTAACCGGAACTGATACGACCTTCAAAATATTTTTAAAAAGTAGAGTGTATCTATATTAGTTTAACTCCCAAATATGAAAAATTTAGATTTGTTACAAGTACAAAAGTTTCTAATGAAACAGTTACGTGAATCACCCTGTATATTTTGTAGTGATATTAAAACTATCTTTCTAAATAGTAAAAAACCATTTCATTTACATCGAGAAACAGCAAATAAATTGCTATAAATAAATACTATTGGATTAAAAAAAATTAATCAAATTCCCAAAGAAAAACGAAATGTTTAATTCGGTATTGAAAAAATACCAAAAAATTGAGTTTTTTGCATTTTTCAATATGGCGTAGCCTAAAAAGTAACACATTTTATATACACTTAGATTTGCCATAAAAATGCCCATAATTAGAAGAAAATGCTGGACCTGCTGCTCATTCTGAAAAAAAATTGTTCCATTTTTGAGATTTAAAAAATCGTTTTTAGGGAAAATTAACAGGAAAAAAAACTAAAAAAATGTGACGAATGCGCGAGGGTTTTCTATATATGTGTGATTTTTTTAGATTTTCGAAAAACCAGTTTTCAAGTTAATAATCATAATTGAAAAGATGGCGGTTTAAAAGTCTTTTGGTGTAGGGGGTGGGTATAAGGGTATTTTGCATAACTGATTGAAGGATTATAACTTATGTACTTATATGCCCATTCAGTTAGGTTTTCAATTTAGATCAAAGGGCATTTTGACTATCTTAATGGGGAGTGCTCTTTGGCGAATGAATGAGGTTCCAAAATTTAACAGATATCTAGTACATTTGTGAGGTATTACGAAATTCATTTTAGAATAGTATATTCATTCGTTTGAAGTACGGAGTAAATTATAATTAGGTAGTAGATAATAAAAGCACGCAGAATGATGCAATTACGTGGATCGAAAATCAGGATTATTTCTATTTTGCTATATGACGTTGAGAAATATTTCATTATTGCCATAGGACTATACAGCTTAAAATGAGTGGTGTCCAAATAATGAAAATATAGTGAAATTAACGAAAATTCCCATCAAGAATAGTATACTATATTATTTTCAACCTTAATTTTTTGAATAACGTTCAAAAATATACTTGAATATTATTTATGTAAAGTATTCCATACTGGTTGAAATATATCCAATGAAGTATTCTCACAGAAACATCAAGAAGGACTCAAAATTTATTTATTTTAACCTAATAAAAACCTAGACCTAAACCCAGATATACTAATGCGTAATTAAGCCTAGGATGAGGCAGGAAAATAGAACTGAAAGTAGAGGATAGTAATGGCCACAGTACATAGAAATAACCTGTTACTAAAGACGATTAGATATTCTCTCAAAACACCTATATATATATTTCTTAATTTTTCATATAGAATTGTTAATTTACGCTGTGCTTGGAGTTTTTCACTTAGGTCAAAGTTCAGTTTCGGTCTGGGGAGAATATGAGAGTGGTTTTTAGTTAGGAGTTAATAGTGGTTATATCATGATTTATTTAGTGGGAAACTTATATTTACCTTGTGTGATAGATAAAATAGTTTTTAATGTCATCCAGTGTATAATCTAAGTATAATATCTATATAATTATTATCTATATTTTTTGTTTTTTCTCGTCTTTTTAGAGCACTTTCTAGTTCATCTGACCAAAGCAATACCAAAACTGAAAATGTGATTCCTCCACCTAGTCAAGCCAAAGTTGTTATATGTGGAGGAGGAATTATGGGGGCATCTGTTGCGTATCATTTAGCCAAATTAGGATGGGGTCCCCAAACAGTTCTTGTTGAACAAAACAGGTTGGTAATGAACAGGAATACTTATCAATTAAATAATTATTATAATATGTTATTTGTACTATCAAGAGATATCCGTCAGGGTTTTAACAGCCCTCGTGCATGGTTTCTTTGATGGTTGTCGAATTTTGCCGTTTTAGTAATTATTAAAAACCCATTATGACGATATTAATTTCGTATGTTAGATTTTATGAAAGACATTCCATTCTAAGAAATTACTATAAAAAATTTTAAAAATAAATTCAGGGCCATGATGGCATTATAAATGTTAGTTCGCTTTCAAAATCTCCCTAGAATTTGATAATGCCAAAAATGCATGTGAAATAATTTCCCTAATAAGTCAATTTCAGAATTTTAGACAACCTTTTAAGTTTGTTTTTTTTTTTGAATTGTTGCTGCGATGATCTGGATCATTGTCGGATTTTGGATTGGCCACAAATAATTAATAGTTTTTTTACAAATCTATTGGGTCTCTTAGGTAAGGAAAGATTATGCTTAAAATACTATATAAAGATATATCATGGGGTTTGTTGCATTTTTCTCTACAGAGACTGAGAGTTTAGAATTCTTGATTAGAATGATGGTGCTAATAACCTGATCGAGAACAACCTTAATCAGTACAAAACGTAAAATCTGTTAAAAGATTTAAATTATGTTTTCTTTGTCTGGTTAGTTTTTATCTGGAAAGGCTAAACATAGTTTTGAAAATCTTTTGTTTTTGAATTACAGAGTGTTAAAGCTATGGGTATAGTTACTCATATGTTTTCCAAAAATGTTATTGCAGATCAGAACAGTATTTAAAATATTAATCCTTTTTTATAAAAAAAAAATTTTTTGTGCACCAATTAAAACGTTCTATCGGATATGGAAAAAAAGTGTGTTTGTTAATTTGATTTATTTTTTTTATTTAGAGCAGGAGGGGGAACCACGTGGCATTCCTCAGGACTTATAGGTGCTTTTAAGCCAAGTACGTCACAAGTAACACTCACCAAGTCAAGTATTGAATTGTACAAACAATTAGAAGCCGCAGGATTATCCACAGGATGGAAACAATGTGGTAGCTTAAATTTAGCTAGAACACGCGATCGACTTGTTAATTTTAGGAGATTGAAAGCCCAATCCGTGTAAGTAGCATTCCTGAGACTTAATTCCGGCTGTGCATGAAAGTAAGGGTATTAATAATATTTTTTAATAAAAGGTAATTACTACGAATGAACCTTAACTAGGTAAGGAGCAAGAGCTTTAAAAGCTCTTATACATGCATATTACATAATATGTGTTCATTACAAATGCATCAATATTCAATGTTATAATTTATTTACCCTTTAGGATGACAAAATATATCAAACAATAAAAATGAAAAAAAATTAACAATAGAAATTTCCAATATTGTTCCTATAGTAACCATATATTATGTATGTGTCAAAGACCACTATACATGTTGCAGCGCCTTCTATTTGTGGTATAAAAAACATTTTTTCTAAATTAAAACTAGGTATAATATACCTAGAAATAAGTCAATCTTTACTTTACAAATTCTGACAAATATTGATGTTTCTAATAATAATATCCGTTAAATCTAAATTTTCTAGAGCCTGGAAATTAGATTGTGAACTTTTAACCCCTTCTCAATGTAAAGAAAAATGTTCACTTTTGAATATTGACGATCTCTATGGGGGTTTGTGGATTCCTGGAGACGGAGTAGCTGATCCCTACGAGACTTGTATGGCATTAGTCGGCGAGGCAAAAAAAATGGGTAAATAATAAGCATAATTAGTAAAGAAATGAAACTTCATATTTGCCAGAAACTATTGCAAATATGTCAATAAAATTACATATGTTAATGATGGATGATGATGTTATGTGTAAAAATGTAGACTTATTACGATATCAAATTCACATGAGTTTTAGCTGTTTGTTTTTTTATTTTAGGAGTGCAAGTAGTGGAAAACTGCTCTCTTACAAAAGTTACTCAAACGGGCGGAAAGATTTCTTCCGTGGATACTAGTTTAGGGCCTATAAATTGCGAATATTTCGTTAATTGTGCAGGATTCTGGGCTAGAGGAATCGGTCAATTGTCGGAACCTTACGTTAAGGTGCCCTTGCATGCTGTAGAACACTATTATCTTCATACTAAGCCAATTCCAGGACTGGACCCTATGACCCCAGGTAAGTTTTAGCATATAGTTTTTTAGTTTGTCTGCTACCATCTGTGAATCAATGGCTTTACGTCGGATATAGTTTATATGTATAAAAAATAAATATTAATTATTAATTAACAGTGTTTCCTAATGGATCACCTTGTACATTATATCCTAAAAGGAGAGCTCTTATTTTCATTGATTTCAATATATACGATTATATACCCAATAAATTTTTTAGTGCTAACATTTAATGACATCCAATAATCTTCGCTCCAAGTATATCAACGACTGGAAAAGCTCTGAGACAGAAAATATCTAGCAAAGGAGTATTCAAAATTAGTAGGATTAAATGCTTATTTTATTTTAGAACTCATACAGGTTATCCTTTAATTAGAGTAAAAGATTTTAACAGAGGAATCCGCCTCAAAAGATAGGTGTAGTAGGAAATCCAAATGACCATAACGCTTTGTTACTAAAACGCAGGATGTTAAACTTTAACTTTTTAAGTTCGTTTGTTGTAGCTCTTGACTCTTAAGTATTTCACATTACACATTATTACACATTATCTCATATGTAGACGACTTGCAAATTATTCGGTAAATCTATAGAGTGTTTCTTTTTCTAAAGTCAGTGTTTCTTTTTTTTATTTGCAGGGTTCACCCACTTCAGACACGAAATTGAAATTTGAATTAAAATACTCTGTTAAAATTAATTACACTAATGTTTGGATACCTAAAAAAAATAATTAACATTTTGGATAATCATTATCAATTTCAGTTGTAAGAGATCAGGATGGCTATGTATATTTTCGAGAAAACAATGGAAGATTATTGGCTGGAGGGTTTGAACCTGTGGCAAAGCCAGCTTTTGAGGATGGCCGAATACCAGGTAAGCAAATGGGTTTAATTTTGTTTGAAAATGGGTAAGTTCAACTATTGGGAAAGATATTGTGGCATTACCAGTTCATTCTGCTTTGCGCTACACGTGCTGGTACGTTGGTCGTATTTACTACGTAGTAAAAAAGTGTCGAATTTATTAAGTTGTTGATTTGCATATTTGGATGCCTTATATACATATATGTATGTATACATATACTTATGTATATCTGATGAATGTTAATTTTGTTATTTTTTTAATTACCGGACAAAGCTCGTTCACACAATTGCCAGCCTTCCATCAAATTCCTTCCGGTCCAAATTTTTTAGGCAGAACAACGCTATATAGCAGGTTAAGATGTCATTTTCTCATCATTGTACAATATATACAGGGTGATTCACAGCAGTTTGTAGATTAAATGTTTATGGAAAACGCAACAAATAATCTTTCTGAAAATTTGCAAATATAGGTAATCAGTTTTGCTCTATCTACAGGGTGTAACATAAGTGATGACTTTAATTTTAAGGAGTGATTCCTTGTCATATTTTAAGCAAAAATGTTCATATAAACATATGTCCTAACGTGTATCACTTTCGAGATACAGGGTGTTAAAGTTGAAAAAATAAATTGCGTTTTCTTTAATAGTTTTCGACTGCTTCGAAATAATTTCATGAAATTTCGTATACAGGGGTTTATTGGGATAAAAAATTCAAATTTATAGTCGATTTAGCTGTATTTTCTAGAGGGCGCCACCAGCAACGATTTCAACCCCCTGAAATCGTTGCAACTTTTTTGTGCTACCCTGTGTGCCATTTTGGAATAGAAAAATCGATTCTCTCATCTTTTCTGCTTAAAAAAGGTACACTTTATTGAAGTCGCTACGAGCAACGATTTATGAGAAAAATGCATTTAAAGTTGATGATGCATGCACATTTTCGGAGGGTCAAAATAGCTTTATTTAAATCAAATGCTCAAAATGAGAACCGCGACTGTTAATACAAGCATCTAGTCTTCTTCTCATCGACTGTCGCACTCGTTCGAAAATTCCTAAAGTGTCGCGTATGACATACATTTTTTCAACTTTAACACCCTGTATCTCGAAAGTGATGCACGTTAGGACATATGTTTATATGAACATTTTTGCTTAAAATATGACAAGGAATCACTCCTTAAAATTAAAGTCATCACTTATATTACACCCTGTATATAGGGTGTTTCCTAAGTATCCTAAAATAATTCACGGGGTGATTGCCCAGCTCAAAACCTAAAAAAAAGTTTATGTGATCATAGGTCTGCAAACGTTTTGTCTCCAAGATACAGGACGTTAAAAATTAATATTTGTTTTCCATATTATGTATCGGTTTAGAAAAAAAAGAATAAATAATATTGCTGTATTAGTAAAAAAATGCAACATTATGAGAAGGAAAGAATATGAAATAATAAAATAATTTAATTGTACTAAAGAAATTGCTGAAAATGACTTCCATTAATTATTACACATGATTCAGCTTGTCGCCTAAGAGATTCCTGTACACGTCCCCTTGGACGGGTGATAATCCCGGTATCCTTATACCGAGGTTATCACGGATATTGTTGAAAGCTTGTAATATCCAATTTCGTAACTTATTTTCGGTGGAAATTGGAGTAGTGTATACTAGCTGCTTCAGGTGCTCCCAAAAATAGAAATCCAAAGGATTTAAGTCCGGTGATCGCAGTGGCCAAGGCTGAGGACCTCTTGGTCCAACCCAGCGATTTGGAAATGTATTGTCTAGGTGCTCTTGAATCTGTAAGGAAAAATGAAGAGACGCTCCATCATGTATAAACCAGAAACAGAGCTTTATTTTCAGTGACACATCTTCTAGAAGTTCAGGTAAGATATTTCTAAGAAATTGGTAATAGGAGTCACCATTCAGTCAATGTGGAAGAAAATATAGTCCAATCAACTGCTCCCTAATAATTCCAGCCCATAAATTGACTGAAAATGTTACCTGGTGTTTTACTTCTGATATGACTTGCTTCTGAATGAGGATTTTCCTGTGCCCAAATATGATAGTTCTGAAAGTTTGTAATACCATGTTGAAAAAAATTTGCTTTATCCGTGAACAAAGTTTTGGTTAAAAAATTTGGAATGTTTACGTTTCTCTCAAAAAGCCAATTCGCCAAAGCCTGAGACCAATCTGAGTGAAGAGGGCAATCGTGAGGTAAAAGAGCATGAACACGTTGGACAAGGTAAGGATATAGCAGATTTTCCTTTAGGATGATCCAAACTGTTTTCGGACTAACATGAACGTCGTTAACAATTCTTTTAGTGCTAGTACTTGGTGCGTTTTCTACAGCGTGAAGAACATTTTCTTCCAATTCAGGAGTCCTAACTGGATGTGGTTTACCAGCAATATTTTTATTTCTCACAAATGAATCAGTCTCTTGTAAACAGCAATGAAGTTGTGTGAAAGTATCTGAACATGACAAATGTTTTTCTGGGTATCGTTCAGCATACAGGCGCCTTGCCTGTAAGAAATTTCCATTTGCAAGTCTATAACAAAAATGCATCTGAGTCATTTGTTCATTTGTAAAGGTCGTCATAATTGCAAATTAAACAAGAAATTATTCTGTTAAGCAAAATACTTCAATTGAAATTCAGAGTTTAATTCTTAATCCACATTTATGGTAACTGGGAAAACTGAAATCACTTGTTTAGTGATAGTCAACCACATTATTTATTGAAATATTTATTTATTTTTAGAAACGTTAAAATGTTAACTCGCAAAATTTAAAAATATTATTGATTCTTTTTTCTCCAAACTGATACATAGTACGGAAAACAAATATTAATTTTTAACATCCTATATCTTGGAGACGAAGTATTTGCGGACCTATGATCATATGATTTTTTTTATGTTTTGAGCTGGGCAATCACCCTGTGAAATATTTTAGAATACTTAGGAAACATCCTATATACAGGGTGTCCCGAAAATCAATGTCAAAAATGGTATCATGGGATTATTTGGGTTACAACATTAAGATGTAGGTCAAAAATTATTTGAAGAAAGTTTCTCGTTTAGATGCTATTGGCGGTCAAAGTTCTTGAAAAAAAAACATACTTTTTGCTATACCTCGAGAATGCTTCAATGGATTTTAATGGATCCCATTGTGCATTTATTCATTAGTACAGGGATTATTTTCATGTAACATTCATGTCTTTTCGCAATGTGAAAGTGGTAAATTCTTAGCCATCTTCGTACAAAAATTATCAGAACTTTTTGTTAGGCAGCTGCATCGTATCGGTTTTTTTTCTGATGATATATTAGCCCTTTCTCTAACTTTTCTATCTCTTGGAAATTTGTCGTACGGTTAACATTTCACGTCGAAAAAAATTATTTTCTTTTCTCATGCAGAACACCAACTTGCCATTCCTTCGATAATTATCGACACTTGTCGATGTGAACGCTGACGTCACTTATGGAAAATATCATAAAAATTAATCAAGAGAGTGAACTCATAAAAAAACAATTTAAATGAACTATAAAAAACGATAAATATGAAAAATTCAATAATTAACAAAATCATAGCAGATGTTCAAAGTGACCCTCATTTTCTTGAATGCATAATTGGACTCTTCGTCGGAAATTAAATTGGACCCTTCTTAATACCTCTGGATTATTCTTCAAGGTGGTAAATTCGTGAATAATCCGATGACGTAATTCATTTTCAATGTTTACGGGACTCGCATAGACCTTTACAAATTCAAAAGGTCTTAAAATGAATTTTTACTAATTACTTATCTTACATTAACCTTGCCACTCGCGCAAACGTTCGGCGATCGGGTTTCCGATTATTTGGAAAGCACGCCGCATAAACTGAAACACTAGATGTTAAATTATCTTCGTAAAAACCCATAATTTTAACCATATCAGTCATTTCTTCATTAGAAAAGGCCATTATTATACTTACAAGAAACAACTCAAAAGAAACGTCAAAAAATTTTTATTAATATTTATGACATTTTCCATAAGTGACGTCAGCGTTCACATCGACAAGTATCGATAATTATCCAAGGAATGGCAAGTTGGTGTTCTGCATGAGAAAAGAAAATAATTTTTTTCGACGTGAAATGTTAACCGTACGACAAATTTCCAAGAGATAGAAAAGTTAGAGAAAGGGCTAATGTATCATCAGAAAAAAAACCGATACGATGTAGCTGCCTAACAAAAACTTCTGATAATTTTTGTACGAAGATGGCTAAGAATTTACCACTTTCACATTGCGAAAAGACATGAACGTTACATGAAAATAATCCCTGTACTAATGAATAAATACACAATGAGATTCATTAAAATCCATTGAAGCATTCTCGAGATATAGCAAAAAGTATGTTTTTTTTTCAAGAACTTTGACTGCCAATAGCATCTAAACGAGAAACTTTCTTCAAATAACTTTTCATCTAAATCTTAATGTTTTGACCCAAATAATCTCGTGATACCATTTTTAACATTGATTTTCGGGACACCCTGTATAAAATATTTTTAGCAATGCGACGTTGCCAATTATACAGGGTTATTCACGCTATACGGCGCGGAATATTGTGGCTAAAACACGAGGCTTTCAAAAAGTTTTACTTTTGGGCTATATGGGGATCTATTATGGCTACTTTTTAAAATTATTTTCATATTATACAGGGTGTCCCAAAAGCCCTAAAAGTATCAAAGTTGTGTTTTTTTTAATGGAACCCTCTGTATATTATTGCATGTTTGGATTCTCTGATCAAAATAAGTGTTTGTTTTAATAAGGTTTACTATACCTAAAACTTAAGGATTTTTAAATAATTTGAATTTTATCAAAATTTGACCTAATTTTCATGTTTTAAACACTTAAGAACTATTTAAGTTATGCCAGTGTAATTTACAATGTAGTGTAACAATAGATCATATTTTATATCCCAATCATGATAAACTTGCCATTTTGTACAGGATGTACAAAAATTAAAACTAATCAAATAAAAACTTTAAGTGGCTATAACTTGATTAATTTAAATACAACGCTATATTTTTTAACTTACCAGGATATGTAATTTTTAATTACCTATCGAATGGTATTAGGGTGTTCATAGCTAAGTTTTCGCGTTTTTACAGATTACGCTAAATAATTGTTCTTAGCGCCATTTGGTGTTATTTAATTCAAAGTTCTAAATCACATATCAACTATAACATAAAACAGAAACAAAATATTTATAATAGATGTTCGAAATGTCTACCGTCCATTTCTAGGCACTTACAAATTCTTTTTTTAAAACCACTATTAACTCTGGAAAGCATTTGCGGAGTAACAGTTTCAAACGCGCTTCTTATATGTGTTTTCATATGTTGTGAAGTTGTCGGAAGCGTATTGTAGACAATTCCTTTTATGTATCCGCACAAAAAGAAATCTAGTGGAGTTAAATCCGGGGATCTGGGGGGCCAATTTTGAAATCCATTTCTTCCAATCCACCTTTTTTAAAGTTGGTATTTAAAAATTGCCGAACCTCGTGATGATAATTATGCGGAGCTTCATACAATTAAAGCCACATGGTGGTTCTAATAGTTAAAGGAATTTTTTCTAATAATACTGGAAGTTGGTGTAAAAAGAAATTTAGAAACATCACACCATTTAAAGGTCCTTAAAAAAAATACGGTCTAATTAAATATGGGCCCAGTATTCCACCCCACACATTAACGGACCACCTATTCTGATTTCTCATGACTCTGTATTCATAAGGATTCGAATCAGCATAGTAATGAAAGTTGTGTCTATTTACAAGACCATTGTTATGGAACGTACATTCATCACTAAATAGAACTTCATCAAAAAAATTTTCATTTTCTGCCACTTTACCTAACACCCACATGCAAAATTCAGTTCGGTTGTCAAAATCATATCCATAAAGTTCTTGGCAAAGCTGGATTTTATAAGGATAAAAACTATGTTTTTTAAGAATTCTTAAAACACTTGCTTGACTAATGTTCGTAACTTCGGATATCAAATTTTGACTAATATTAGGATTTTCGATAACTGAACCAACTACCATATAAACATTTTCGTCATCTTCAGTGACAGACTTCCTTGTAATGGGTTTCTTGTAATTGACACTTCCTGTCTCTTGAAACTGGTGCAATAATCTTTCAAAAACGGCTGGCTTAGGATGTTTTCTTTCGGGAAACCTTTGAGCATAAACTCGAGAGGCCAATAAACAATTCTTATGACATTCTCCAAGAATAAAAATCATGTCAATACGCTCTTCTTTTGGGTAAATTTTCATTTTGACTATGTAACACCACAACAATATTTCAAATAACAAACGATCTAAGCGTCCAAAATTACGAAAAATAATACCATTCTAGCAAAAACGAAAAACAAACTTCGCAGACTAAACTGACAGATTAAAGAAATTATCTGACATTGAAATATCATATATTACTAGATCAATACACTATCATATACAAACTAGATATTATACATTGGAACTTTGAACTAAAGAATACCAAATGGCGCTAAGAACAATTATTTAGCGTAATCTGTAAAAACGCGAAAACTTAGCTATGAACACCCTAATACCATTCGATAGGTAATTAAAAATTACATACCCTGGTAAGTTAAAAAATATAGCGTTGTATTTAAATTAATCAAGTTATAGCCACTTAAAGTTCTTATTTGATTAGTTTTAATTTTTGTACATCCTGTACAAAATGGCAAGTTTATCATGATTGGGATATAAAATATGATCTATTGTTACACTACATTGTAAATTACACTGGCATAACTTAAATAGTTCTTAAGTGTTTAAAACATGAAAATTAGGTCAAATTTTGATAAAATTCAAATTATTTAAAAATCCTTAAGTTTTAGGTATAGTAAACCTTATTAAAACAAACACTTATTTTGATCAGAGAATCCAAACATGCAATAATATACAGAGGGTTCCATTAAAAAAAACACAACTTTGATACTTTTAGGGCTTTTGGGACACTCTGTATAATATGAAAATAATTTTAAAAAGTAGCCATAATAGATCCCCATATAGCCCAAAAGTAAAATTTTTTGAAAGCCTCGTACTTTAGCCACAATATTCCGTGCCGTATAGCGTCAATAAATCTGTATAAAAAAATTAGTGGCTTCGCTACTTCAAAATATTAAACGGGACACCCTATGTATTATTTCATTTTTATATTTACTCATTCTTTTTGATAATTCCTGCATAATAGTCCCTATACCTATCTCTAACAATTTTCAAAAAAGCCAATTTTTTTTGTTTAAAATAAGGCTCCAATAAAACCTGTTTCACAATGTGGTTTGAATTTAGGACATTTAAAATATTTTATTAAGAATTAAGGTCATTTAGTTCAGTAAGAACTATATAGAGTAGCTAAATAGTTTCTACTGTACTAAACTAAAAGCTGAATTCATAGTCAGATTGTTAGCACTAGCGCAAACATGCGTTAGTGGTCGCGTCCTGCAAATAATCAAATTTTAATAAAGACATTTTTGAAAATTTCCCTAGTTACAGCAAGATATCGCCACTCTTAAATAGGATACTTTTTAAATATGGAATTTTGATATCGTTCTTTTTTATCTTAGCTAGTCCTAAAGAGCGACTACTCCCCGAAGACTGGGACCATTTTCACGTGTTGCTTGAGCAACTTCTACATCGCGTCCCAAGTTTAGGAAACGCAGTTCTGGATCGGCTTTGTAATGGCCCCGAAGCATTCAGTCCAGATTGCAAATGGATTGTAGGAGAAGCTCCTGAGGTCGGTATTCTTATTTTCTGTATTTTTTCTCCGATTGACCAAAAATGAGTCTTTTAATAACACAAAATTGGCTGTAAAATGTCACTTTTAATGCCTAAACAGAAAAGTAACCCTCTTACTGCCTACTCATTAAAATTGACAATTTGTAGCTTGATGTTTTGTGTTATTGTTCCTTCTTCACTCAATTACTTGTTTTTTCAATTGGAGAAAAAGTAAATTTGCTGCTTTAGGATACTTCATAAGCGATATCAAAAACGAAAATACCGCTGTTGTAGTAAATTTGCTACTTTTCGGCTTTATGAAATAATTATTTTTGTACAAGCTTCTATTCATTGTTAAAAAAAAATTAATTGGTTTTTAATTTGATTCGACACATTCAATATAAATTTAATGTATTTGTATTACTGATCTTCAACAGATTCGCAATTATCTTGTAGCTGCAGGAATGAAGACAGTAGGCATTTCGGCGGCAGGTGGCGTGGGCAAAGCCACTGCTGAACTAATCGTAAATGGAGAGACTGATTTTGATATGTACGAGTTGGAAGTGTCCCGCTTTTTGGGGCTTCATAACAACCGAAAATTTTTACGCGACAGGGTTAAAGAAGGTAGGCAAATTGACTACACCTATCAATTAAATAATTCCGGAAATCTTCTATTAAATAATTATAGTACCGGGCTTGCACTACGGATTAACATATCCTTCTTCCGAATTCCAGACAGGCAGGAATTTAAGGATGTCTCCAGTATATCCGAAATTGAGGGAAGCAGGAGCGGTGTTTGGACAAGTTATGGGTTACGAGAGACCTTCTTGGTTTGATCCCGATCAGATGAGAGGCAAGAATTGTTAAATTGTAATTAACATAAGGAAATTATTTCATCACTCAAACAAGAAATAAGTTTAAGTACATTCTTTAGTATTTTAGTAAACTGTTTACCTTTATTCCGTCTAAAATGATATTTCCGATTATTACTAGATTTCATGACTATTTTGTCTCCGTCCAGCATTGAATAAATATACTTTTGCTGACTTTAAGTCTACTTAGCGTATTTTCGTTTATTTATAGAATATGCATTTTTGTAGATCACGAGGATTTTGATTGGTCCGTGCCTTACAGAATAGCGTACACCAACACTTTCGGAAAGCCGCCTTGGTTTGATTTTGTTGCCAGGGAATATGCTGCTTGTCGAGAAGGAGTTGGTATCAGCGATTATTCTTCGTTCACTAAAGTTGATCTGTGGGTAAGTATACAGCCGTTTGCAGCTAAATTATTAAATATATCTAATATAACCCTCTCAAAACCTATTATATAATTTTAAATGGAATTTAT
This sequence comes from Euwallacea similis, assembly GCF_039881205.1. Lineage (NCBI taxonomy): Eukaryota > Metazoa > Arthropoda > Insecta > Coleoptera > Curculionidae > Euwallacea > Euwallacea similis. The sequence continues at coordinate 194,808 of NC_089625.1, forward strand.
TCTTTGTAGAAAAAAGTAACCCACTTGAAAAACCTGTACAATTTATATTCCAATTGACATACCGGATAAACCAAAATCAAATTAATCCTATTTTTAATTTTTTTGCTGGATATCGCACTTATTAGTGAATGTACGCGATGCGGTGTTCGTGAAGGTTACTACTTTTTATGTGAAACAAACGAAAACAGTAAAATTTGTTATAACCCTCTTAGCTTTTATTATAAAATGTAAATGTATACATATATAGGACGGGAATGAATGGTAATGACAGAAGACTGTTATCTTACAATTGCGATTTATAAAATTTTTTACACATTTGGACGAGTTAAAGAAAACCGTAAAACCTTTGCATTTAACATTTTTTCTATTCCTAATAGTAGATATAGTCTATAAGTGAAATTTTAAATATAATGAGACGCCCTATACGTCAAATTTGAGTCCTCTCGTATGTTAAGCATTATTAAAACAATGTTTGAACTTTTTGAATTATTCTGCAAGACTGGTGATATCATGCTTTAAAACGATTAATACCTGTAATGAGCAACTTACATCACAGTTCCATACAATATAAATGTTTTTCATTTTAGTCTAAAGGAAATGAAGTCGTTGATGCGCTCCAGTATGTGTGTTCAAATGACGTAGACGTGCCCATCGGCAGTATAATTCACACAGGGATGCAGAATAAACGAGGAGGGTATGAAAATGATTGCTCATTGGCAAGATTATCCGAAAACCAGTAAGTTTGAAAATTATTTACTTTCTTTTTACAGTATAGGTTCTAATTCGAATCACTTGTTTGTTGCTCATTTGTAGATAATAATGCCTAGCCACAAAATCTTTAAAAAAATCTGTATGTTTACGTAATAACAGAATTCGACAGACTGAATTTTCCAGAATTATCAAAGCGTTATAGAAAAAAGGTTAGAGAAAAAGGACAACAATTAATATGAAATAGAGATAGAAAATAGTATGTTCTGTGGAGTTGAAAATACCATGAATGAGCGAAAGGTTTGTATGGATTCGCGAATGCTGAATGAAATTTCTTTATTTAAACTAAAAAGTTGATGATGATAAAATTAAAAAACGTTTCAAAATACTTTAATGTCCGATTTGATCATAAAAATGTCTTTGTGATACTGTTTGATGACTATAAACTGCTACTATAAAGTACTATAAAGCAGGTAACAAATGTGTTTACTATGAAATTGACAGTGACTGAATATCGACTGGTGACGATGAAAACAGGGTGATTAAGCTTTTTTTATCGAGGAAAAATCTTCAAAAGACATCCAGCCTATTGTTCTGGCGGCTGGATATTGTAGGATTCGCCTACTGCGCCTATCCACTAAAAAACCTCAGGATTCCACTTGTATTCTGCGTTGACCCGAAACTGCTCCGTGGATAAACAGCAATGAAGGCGTAGTTTTCCATGTTGTTATTTTTTTATTTCTCGACGTGGTGTCCTTTAGATAGATTTTTTGCGAGTTTTTCTATCCCTTCAGAGCCTAGAATCTTTTCTTATACATCCCCGATCGGGATATTGCACCCCCTTCGTGAAATCTCATTTTCTCATTTAACTTGATAATGCCTTGGCCCTCTCAGTAGTTTTTCCAGTTCACTCCATCTTTGAAAAAAAACTTGGAGTAACTTTATTTTGGCCTGTCTTTTCCCGCTATTTCTCCGTGGAGGGGACGGCCAAGCGATATTAAAAACTCCACTCGTCAGTTGCTCCCGGAAAAAAGTAAGTTATTTTAGGTCCACCTAAGTTCCTCCGGAATTTTACGAAACTCACTTAATAACTTTTTGAACTAGTCATCGCTGTTTTCAGCTCCAACCCCTTCTTGGATTTATTCAATTTAAGTCTTTTTTCCCTTACTAATTCTCAGTTTACAATGGTGTAAGTGAATAAATTTCCTTCACCATTTTGTATAGGAAGTGCAAGTTTTCCCAAATTAACTGAGTTTTTCCCAGAATTTTGAGAAAAAACCATAACTCACTGGCCCTCGAATTGCCCATTCCGATGCGGCTACAGTCTGCCCACTGTAGGTCTCACATACACATCAACTCCTCTCGCTGTTTTGGAATTCCAATTTATTTGTGTTTGGGGCCAATCCTGCGATGCCCGTGTTAAAGTTAAGAAGAAATAGATGATTGAGCTGTTTCGGAGGCAATTTAGTAGTGACTTAAAATATGTAACGTTGATTTGGAATTGGGAAAACATTTTGTACATATTTTCTAATCACCGTGTTCAACCCCTACGCAGAGGTGATATCAATCTTAAACATTTTAACTGGAATGACTCATCGAGTGGTATCTCTTTTTAGAAGTCTTTATAGTCTGTTTTCAAAACTCTTTAGTTTTGTTAGCTTGGCCAAATATTTTGCGAAATATTGCAACTTAAACTGGAATTTTGTTTACTTCAAAAATGGAACAAACACTTAAGGATTCAACATTAATCAATCGAAGCTCCATCTGCAAAAAATTACCGAAATGTCCACATGTCTCATTATTTTCATCTGGTCGAAACAATCGTTTAATTGTACCTTAAAGAAAATAAATTAATAACACTATGATTAAAAATCTGAAATACGAATATTTTCAAAATAATTACCTAATATAATGAAGGTTTAAAGTGAGCACCACCTGCTTACATGCAAAAATAGAGATTTTGTTCAAAACGTTGTCGGACATGTCGCAACACTTCAAGTGTTATCTGGCGGCATTTATTCACAATATTTTGGCGTAGGACCTTTACTGACTCTAGTGAAGTAGTGTACATTTTTAATTTTAAATGTCTTCATAAAAAAAATTCAAAGGTAACAAATCCGGAGAGCGGGCTGGCCATTTCATAAAGAGTCCCCTTCTTCCAATCCAGAGATCAGGAAACATCTCATTAAGATATTCTCGAACACGTACAGCGTAGTGTGGTAGAGCACAGTCTTGTTGAAGAACGAGAAGATTTTGGTCATATTGTTCACTTTGTTCAATTATTTTTGGAAGTCTAGGATTAATGGCCTTTTCCAGCAGATCAAGATAAATATCGTCGTTCAAATTTTCCGGTAAAAAGAATGAATCAACCAAAGAGTAGCCAAAGATTTCAGTCCAAACATTCAATTTTTGAAAATATTGTGTATGGACTTCACGAAATTCTCTAGAATTGGCATCAGATCAATAGCGACAATTATGACGATTTACTCTTCTGTTGAGAAAAAAGTACAGACACAACAGTATCAAAAAAGCAGATGTTAAAAATAATATGCTTATTGAAGGCAAGTATTTCACTCAGACTTTCAAAAAATTGTATACGTCTGTCAAAATCATCGTCGTTTAATTTCTATGCCAAGTAAAGTTTGTAAGGGTGAAACTTGTGACGCTTCAGTATCCTCTGACCCTTATTACGACTTATTCTTGTAGCTGCTGCTAATTGTCTAACACTTGTTGTTGGTGCAACATGAATCTAATCCAAAACTGCAATTTGCATCGTTTCATTGTTGACAATGGCACCATGTTGAACTTCTCGTTTTCTATTTAGAACATTTTCAGATTCTCTAAATTTAGCGACTAATTCAATACGTACTTTTTGTTCATTTGTTTTTCTGGGCGATCGTCATTAAACAGCTGTCCAGTTCTTTTAGTGCAATTGTTATTAATAAAGAAAAATTCAATTATTTGAACTCTTTCTGCAGTTGAATTGCTAAATATGTGAGCACGCTATATCAAAATATTACAAGTAACTTTAATACATCGAAACCCTTCAGACATTGAAATTCCGATTGATTATTGTTGAATTCCTTAAGTGTTTGTTCCATTTTTTAAGTAAACAAAATGCCAGTTTAAGTTTCAATATTTCGCAAAATCTTTGACTAAGTTAAAGAACTGAAATGTTTTGAAAAGAGACTATAAAGACTTTTAAAAAGAAGTATTACTCAATGGGTCATTCCATTTAAAATTTTTAGGGTTGATATCACCTCTGCGTAAGAGTTGAACACGGTGATTAGAAAATATGCGCAAAATGTTTCCCCTTTCTTAACTAACTTTATGTGTTTCAGCGATTTTTCATTTTCAACCGGCAAACATCCTAAAATTACTTTGTTTCGTTTTCATTGGGACACCCTGTATGTAACACATACGTAATGAGGTTTTATTCGACTCATCCATTAATCCATTTATGAACTCGCTTGGCTATAAATTGATTTCTCTCATGATATCTTACATCACGTACTTATTATATAAATAACCATGACACACTCTTTATTACAAATGAAAAAAACTGGTGACATTGAAGTGAAAGGTGACTCAGAAATTAAGAGAAATATAAAACATACAAATTGAATAAAAAAATGACATCGAATTTAGCCAACCCTTTAATTTTCTATTTTTTATTTAGATTTTATTTTGAAATGCATTAAATGTTTTCATTTAGTTACATGATGATTTCCCCTACAATTCAACAAACCAGATGCAAAGTGTGGCTACAAAAGCACCTTCCTCCTAGCGTGGCCATATCTGATGTGACCAGTATGTTTACGGCACTATGCATAATGGGGCCCTTTACAAGAACTTTGCTGTCAGAGTTGACAGACACTGATCTGGACCCTAAGAATTTTCCATTTTTTACATTTAAAATGTTGGATATCGGGTTGGCAAACGGTATTCGCACCATGAACCTCACGCATACTGGAGAATTAGGATACGTGATGTATATCCCAAATGAGGTGAGTGGTGCAATATAAATACATATTGAAATTTAGTAGTTGTCTTCATCAGACAGTTCATTAATTTTTTTGTTTTTACTGTAAGATACCGCACACATACTGAACTCCTTTATTAGCTAAGCGATGATTTAAAACTACAATACTTTCTTGGCAACATGGTTATGAAGATGCTGAATTTAATTTTTTTTTATTTCTGCGAAACTTATTAAGGTATTTTAATGAAATTCAATTTGTAGATATCAGTAGATATAGAAAGAACGTATTTTGATATAAGGGAAATGTTTTCAATTCCACACTAGTGGCGTGTATTCCAAATGAAAACTACTCTTAAATTACTTGTTCAATACGCAATCTGCCAACTTTCTTTTTAAGAGCCATTAAATGTTAACTCATTTGAATACGTAGAGGAAAATGCGACCAAACGTTTTATTTTAAATAGTTCATCCAGTACATTATTTTTAATTTTTGCATTTTACATTTAAATCTATGAAAATTTCATCGCCTTGCCAATTCCCAAATTTCATAGCAGAAAAAGTTTTAAAATAGTTGCAAATACTGATTCAAGTGATATTAATTAATATATTATATTTCTTAATAACACCTCGCATAAAGCTAATTTTTATGTGGATTTTTCATATAGAATATGTTAGTAAATAAATGCGAAATATTTTTATGGGTGATTGCTGAGGTTTTTTAAGCAAAAAAGCTCATATAAGCCCAGGTCCGAAAACGCTTAGTTTCCAAGATACAGAGTGTTAAAGTTCTTATACGGCCATGCCATGACATATTTTTAAGAAAAAAAAGGTACGCCAACGATTTTTTTCAAATGTTCCATTAATTGTATGCGGCATGGCCGTATAAGAACTTTAACACTCTGTATCTTGGAAACTAAGCGTTTTCGGACCTGGATTTATATGAACTTTTTTGCTTAAAAAACCTCAACAATCCCCCTTAAAAATACTTCGCACTTATTTACTAAAACCTTGTACATTTTTAGTTTGCCCTTCACGTTTACTCCAGTTTAATAAACGCTGGCGAAAAATACGATATAACACATGCAGGTTACTACGCCACCCGAGCGCTGCGAGTTGAAAAGTTTTATGCCTTTTGGGGACAAGACTTAGATACTACAACAACCCCACTCGAGTGTGGAAGAGTGTGGCGAGTTAAATTCGATGTAAGTTGCGTTTTTTAAGGCTGTTTCAATCTGTATTCTGTATAATTTTAGTATAACTATTGGTTAATGTATAGAATATCCCAAATTCGACTCTCACTATAGGGATCTCAAAAAACATTGGAGATACAAAGTCGGTTAAATAGACGCAAAATTGTGCTTTTATGAGAATAATATTATACCTTTTTACTACACTGTAAGGGGCTTTATATCTAATAGTTTTCAAAATCCTATGTCGAGAGCGGAATTTATCATAGCTCAGCATATATAGGGTGGTGGTTTATGTTTCACTCAATAAATGTTTTAGTAAATATTAGTTTTACAAAAAAAATTATATTGACAAAGTTTAAACATTTTTGATGTATGTGCAGAACCCAGTGCTAGAAAAAAAGACATAAGAACTTAATCGAAATATCACAAATCTGACATCACTCGCTTCTCTCGCTCGTTAAATGAAACAACCTCTCTCTATTTTATTAGTTATTACAGATTCGCTTCCAAGTTTTCATTTTGTAATTTTATCACTTCATATTCATTAGATCTACTTCTCAGTAAGGGCTGACAAAAATGTCTCAGAAGCACGTCCCATAGCAACGTCGATGATAGTTTCAGAATGTTCATTGCTCTTTTTACCTCATTTCCTCAATATTATTCCAAAGATTAATACGATAAATGAACTTTTCCATACTTTTAAGACGCACTGTATTAGTTACTTTGAACTATTCGAATTTCGTTTTAATGTCATAATTTAACTTAGAAAAAAGTCGATTTCATCGGAAGAGACGCCTTATTGAAGCAACGTGAAGAAGGAGTTAAACGAATGTATATCCAACTGCTTTTAGAGGATCATGATTTCGAAACAGACTTATGGCCCTGGGGTGGGGAACCCATTTACCGGAATGGAGAACAAGTGGGAATTTGCACTACCACTGGTTACGGATTTACATTTAAGAAACAGGTATGAGATTTATCCTAACGGTAAGTTCTTTAGTATGATGTTAAAATTGTATATGAAGTAACTTACAGTCAAAAGTATCTAACCATCAATCAAAGCGTCTGTTAATTGCGGAGGTGTTTCATATGGCTACCCTCGTTCCAGCTGTTGGTTAATTGATAACAGTCACTCCCTAATATTGATGAACCACTTCTAATAAATTTACGTAAAAGTGAAAATTAAATTGTATTAGATTAAATGGCAGCTTATCGTATTAAAATAGTAAAATCTGGAAAAGACTAAGACTCTAAAACACTGACTTGAACTAACCTGAAAATTATAACCACGAAAGTTAAATATGTATTTGTCGGAAATTTATTAGTTCTAAGTTTTGTAAATGTGACATTAGAAGAGACAATAAGATGAGGGACAGGCTGACAGAGCCTTCTTAAGAAAAAGCATTGTCGAGCGAGGTCACTAATATCACGACACTCCTAAGTGACCATGTGTTCTAATTATTTGGGTAACATTAAACTGTTGGCCCCTTTGTAATAGGGACTAGCAGGTACTCTTCTCACGGTTCTGAAAGATTCACCAGAACTGGGAAAGTTAAGACAACAGGGACAAAGAACAGGCAGTTAATATTGTAGATTGATGGGCAGAAGAGCGGTCGTGAGGTAGTGAATTCGCTAATCTGTCTTTTCATTCTTTGGCTATTAAAAAATACCTTTCCTCAAACATGGAAAAAGTGTCCAACACTATTCCGACATATTCATGTTTCACTTACAATATCGGGTGCTTCATTTTTTCTGGCTTCTGTTAACATCTTTCTTCTCATTAAATCGAACTTTTCATGTAAAATTGTGATATTTGAAATGATATTAAAATATAAAAATTATTAAAATAAGGAAAATGACAGTGTTTCTGTAATTAGCTTTTCACAGGTTTCGACAATTTGAATAAAACATCAAAGCTTTTACATACAATAGATGCCATTTTAAGTAAACAGCCACCGTATACCTACATGAATTTAACGCACGACTTGGATTAGTTCTTTGCAACTGGAACAAATCCATATAAAGATTTATAATAAGATGGAATAAATATTTCTTGTCCATTGTACACAAAAATACACTCGTTTCTTCTAACTTGTTGCTGACGATCACATTTTGATCTTGTAACTAACAAATTCAATCATTTTTCAAGAAATTATAATTGTTTATAGCTTGCAATTACTATTGCCGAAACATTACAATGATCCCTGATCTATTTTAAACCTTCTAAATTAATTATTTCAAATTCATCTTTATTTTGACTACTAATAATGTTTCGCTATTTTTACAGGTATGTCTAGGATTTGTTGAAAATATTGATCAGAAGGGGGAAAAACAGAAAGTTACCCACGAGTTTATAACCAGCGGACACTTTGAAGTCGATATAGCGGGCATACGGTAAGATAATGTTATATTCTTCAATATTCTACGGGACATATGGCTTTTTGAAACTTTCTTTCACTGCTTGCACATTGCTTGTTTAATCATTGTGATCCCGTATTCTTTTGATTGAATATATATGAGATAAGTCTAAGTTAAAAACAGTTACTGTACCGTTGACTTACAAATGCGTAATTAGTAGAAGATTTGTCTTTAATATTATCTCTAAGAACATTTTGAATGTCTAGTAAATTTAAAGCGAACTTCAACACATGAAGTTAATTTTACACTACTAATACTAAAATTAACACTAAACATAAGATTTCTTTTCTAAATCCAGCCGAATATTAATCTCGATGTTACTGTAGGGGTAAATTTGTCAGGAACAGCCAAATGACTCCCTATGGGTTTTTTATGTTCTTTACATAACCCACATTTCACTTTTAACACTTTGCGCGCGACATCGTTCACGTATGAATAAGACATGTTTTTTTATCTGAAAGCCATGTTATTCATAACTGTATGACCCATACTGTATTTATTTCACAACATTTTAAACGATAAATCGTTTTATTATTCAAATTTTATTGATGCCCAAAAATTTTTTTTTCGTCTAAACCTTCATCTGTATTCAATAAATGATACAAATTAATTCACTCCTACAAATTAGGGTAGAAAAACTACTTAAAAACTGTTACAATCTTCGAATTGCCTACAATTTCCAAATTATTCTTCACTATTCATAGGATTATGCACGGTAATCATGATAGCATTTTCTTTCAGATATCATGCTAAAGCGAACATCCATTCGCCGATTTTGCCCTCGAAATATCCGGATAAAGAACGTGACGTCTACCGCGCAACTCGCGGAAAAAGTGAGGAACACAGAGATGTCAACCAAATTGTTAAATCTATTTAAATTCTGCATGGGCCATACAATTTCCCCATTGCTATATACCGCAACACTTGTAATACTGCTTTCTCCAATTTCTCCTTTCTATTTAATGAAACCAATTGAAGTCAGAACTTGTTATTTCGGGGCTTCCTTTTGATAGTGATTTTCACATTGAAATTGTATATATATGTATTTCATAACTATTTCTAAGATTGTAAAAATATAAAGGGTTCATATGTATGTTAGTCTCATTTATTTGTATCTTGCTACTTTCTCAAACGACAGTATCAGAGTTTCTCCAGTTCTTTTTTTTATAACACTGCTTGCTCAGTAGTTTGATAATTTCATATTTTCTGGGTGTAGAAACGCACCCAAAATCCCACGTACTCCAAACAATAATCAACTATAAACTTTCTTAACAAATAGGAGTCAAAATTATACTCGTTTTATTTCTCAATTTTCAAAAATCAAATTAATTAATTAAATATTTACAATTTGACAATGTTCTTAACCGAAACTTTTAGATGTGGGAAGTAATTTTATCAAGCTTTCAGAAATAGTTATTGCCATCCACAGGGCTACAATATACGACTAGGTAATCAGGAATCGTTAGTCATATCCAAAACCAAAGCAAGCAAGTTCGGGACACTTTAAGAACGTTGGGCGGTCTACTACCGACAGTCGGAACAATAAACTGTGCTAGTGGACGTAAGGATTTCCCTGAAAAAACCTTGAAGATCAGTGAAAACCAGTAGATCATAAGGCTAGAAATAGTGCCGATCTAGCAGTAGTAAAACATTAAGTCAAGCACCAGCAAAGCTTAACAGACTAATAGGGTAATAAATCTCCTAGGACAGTGATAATTGAGATGTTGGGTGCAAAAACGCCTCAACCCACAAAATTTAGTATATTAAGTTACGTTTATAGGGTGAGTATTTTTTATGCACAGTGAAAGATCTTCGAAACTAAAACAGATAAAGAATCAGTTAAATGGGAAAAGGTTTGCAGTTTTGTGAGCTGAGTTTAAAGCCACATTAGAAGTTTCAAAAAAAGTCATGGCTTACTAGATATTTACGAAAAAACTAAATCGTCTGTAGTTTCTTTATCATCCACGGTATCAAAAATGTGTAAATACAAAAGTTATAGATAATTATTCTGCAAATGTGATAAAATACATCACTTTTTTTAAAAGTGATTGGTCATTTTCAAAATTTGACATAAACTTACATTTTTAAAAATGTAAACTACATTAAAAAGTGGGCTTATAAAATACCATATTTTTTCTCCTTTTTAATGATATAAAAATCGATGTACTTATTTTCAAAGTGCAACATCTTGCAGTTTTTATCTAATTTATTGTGCCTAATTCATGTGTTTTTTAATTTAAAATTAATTTTTCTAATTTAGAAAAACGCGATATTGTAGTGTTACATTCAATGTCATAAGAATGGAGTTAAGGCTGCAGAACGGTATTTCCAGAGATATTTTCATCGTTGGCAGCCCAATTTGTCTACATTTTAAAGGTTTTATGATAACTTAAGATAATATGGTTCTTTTGTGAAATCTAAAGTACAAGAACGTAATAAAATTCATAGTTTCTTAATAAACGTTTTGACTTGCGTAAACTAAAACTGATCTATTTCGACGAGGGAAATTGCCAAACTTGCAAGCACATCACAAAGAAGTGTTATTAATATGTTAAGAAAACATAAATTTCACCTTTACAAATTAGCTGTTTCCCAAACACTTTATCCTGGTGATGAAATGAAACAAATGAAGTTTTACTCATAGTTTAGAACCAAGCGGCAGGATGATCCACAATTTCCATTAAAAATCTTTTGGATAGATGAAACAAAATTTACGAACGCTGGTATGTTCAATTGACATAATAGACATGTATGGTCGAAAGAAAAACCTTACGTTGTTGAACCAAAGAGACCACAAATTAAATTTGGCTTTAATGTTTGGTACGTTGTTATGGGCTCGAAAATAGTTATTCATCTTTTTGGTGATAATTTAACAGGCATAAGATATTTTAACTTTTTACAAAATGATGTAAATACTATGCTAGAAGAGTTACATTTAAATGTATTTAGAACGTTAAATTGGTTTCAACATAATGGGGCTCCTCCTCACAATATTTTAATGGTAAGAAACCTTTTGGATCAAACTTTTCTTAATTCTTGGATTGGGAGAAATGGGTCAATTCTGTGGCCCGCGCGTTCACCTGACTTGTTAGTTTTAGATTTTTATTTATGGGGAACCGTTAAAAATAAAGTGTACAAAAGAACCTATGAAACTATGAATGACTTGAAAATAACTGTGAATGAGGCATTTCGTAACATTATTAATAAATGTTCTGTTAGAAGTCACAAACTCTATTTTAAAAAGATGAAATGTATTAATAAAAATGGCGAACTTTTTGAACATTATTTATGATGATCATTGATTATTATTCTTCCAGCCATAGTCGAGGAGCAAAAGCAAAATACACATGAAAGTACTATCTTCAACTTTTTCACGGCACTCTTTCAATTAGGTTGACTCAATAAAATCCAAAATTACAGCTCTAATTTTCTAAGAGATCATCTCAATGTTTTTTTCATTTCTTTTTGTTAATATTTCATAAAATGAAATCAATTTTTATTATTACTTGTTATTGTGTTTGTTTTTGTGTCCAGTTAATTCGGCTATTAACGAGTCCTACTAATAAAGGTACAAGATATAAACCGAAAAATCAATAAATTGTTAACAAGCTGCCTTTTTCGATTAGCAAGAAAATGTAGCAAACCTTAATTTTAATCTATTTCATAATTTTATTATCCTGACTTTTAACAGTTGCAACGACTTTAATTTACAAATAACGACGTGGATGATGTTGTTTGTCTGTTTGTTAATGTACTGCTAATCTAGTTATGTCGTGACTCGCACCAAAAGAAATAGTTAGCAATAAGTATCACATCAACTGAACTCTGTTAGCCCCCTAAACTGTTTATATGTTGTAACCCTGATGAAGGTACTAAATACTGACGAAAGTTTTGTAACTTAAGAGCTTTTCGTATGTATTGTTCAATCTAGTTACTTAAGAACTTTTTCTCTTGTTTAATTTTTTACAACATAAGGTAATAAACATTCAATTTAATTGGCAGATATTATCCTAGTAATCAGTCCGGCTGCAATAGTCACCCCTCCCACTCTTAACATAACCCTTCCCAACTCTTTACATTCACTATACAACTCCAAAGCTATGGGCTTTGAAACTGTAATTTCAACAATGGCACTGGAATTCTTTCCTAAAAAGCGTGGATGCTTCTTCTGAACCTCTCCTGTGCTTTTATTTAACTGAGAAGTAAGTTTGCTTATCACAGCGGGCTCAGAGAGAGACTGATGGTGTAAAATAATCTGGAATTATAAAATAAACTTGCAAAAACAACGAACATCAATCATTTTGAACTTACAGAATATCCTTTCGTAATTGGAATTGCAACATTGAAAATTACAATTCTAGCTTCAAATTTAGTGGAAACTGGAACTGAATTTTGAGGATCACACAATATATTACCTATAGAAACATTCTGAATTTCTATTCCTGACAATGTTATTATAGCTTGATCGCCTGAAAAATTATAAATTTCAATAAGATTGAAGGACAATAATGAGGGAGAAATTACCAGCAAAAGCTACAGTTTTTGGACTTTCATCGATCGACATCAACTTGACAACAGCCTGTTCTTTGTTCGGGCATATTAATACTTTATCACCAATGTTTATGACTCCCGTTTCAACTCTTCCATCTACGCAAAATCCTGAACCTGTTCCCTTGAAAACATCATTAACTGAAAATCTGAATGGTTTAGTCACCGGACGTGGAGGAGACCTGAACTTGTCTAAAATTTTAGTTAGTTTTGAGTTAAGTATTGCAGAATTATTCTATGAAGACATACCAATGACGGCTAAGAGACATGGTCCGGTATACCACTCTAATAACTCATTCTCTGTTGGAGGTTTTACAAGATTTTGACCGGTTAGTCCACTACATGGGACGAAAGTAACATCCGAATCTTTAAAACCCGCTTGTTTTAAAAATTGTTTCAGTTTTTGGACTATTTCGTCAAATCTAAAAAGATAATTTTAAATGTTTTTTTTAAGGTTTACATATACGAAATTATTTTACATGGTCAGCTCAACAAATTTGGAATAAATTCATTTAAAATACAGACTTTTTTTAATATACCGAACTATTCAGACTCTTTAGTTAATGTTAGGTACCATGGACATTCGCTTCGACCGCTATTTTACCACCCTTAACAATATTTACTGAAAATATAGGCGAAATATCAGGTTAGTTTTCATTCAATTTCCTTTGATTTGAAAGTTCGAAAAACATATACTTTAACAAGATTTCAGTTACTTTATGACGTATTATACCAACTAAATAAAAAAAGGGTGCGGTATTCTTTACATAGATTCTAGTGGCGTATTGATTTTTTCCAAGTGTGCCCACATTTGAAAAGTATACTAAAGTTGTATTTTTAAGCTTTATGAAAACCGTATTCCTCTGGTTGTCCTAAAACCGGATTGTATAGTCAAATTTAAACCCGATCTGAAGTTGAAGCTCGAGATTTCACATTAGGTGGGGACCACTTCATAGAATTTATTCCATTTATATGTTCCATCCTATAATATTAGTATTTACAAAACATTGTTGCATAAAAGTCAAAAATACTAACAAACAGCTGAGTACTTTTATTTAGTTAAGTATTATAAACTATCAATAGACATCAACAAAACTCGTTAAATACCTCAAATTCAGCACATTGTTAAACTTACCTTTCCTTTGACCAAGACACAGTATCTAGCTTATTAATTGCCACAGCCAATTGATTAACTCCCAGAGACCGAACAAGCAACGCATGTTCTCTGGTTTGACCTCCCAAATCGAAACCAGTTTCAAATTCACCTCTCGTGGCATCCACAACCAATAAACCCACATCCGCTTGAGCCGCACCGGAAATCATATTCGGAATGAAATCTTTATGGCCAGGAGCATCCAAAAGAGTCACCTGAATGACATAAATGTTCAAAAATTTTTACATATTCAATAAGATATCAAAGACAGTGTCTTTTTACACACCTCTTTAGTTTTTGTTTCGAACAAATATCTTCCTACATCCATGGTTATCCCTCTATCCCTTTCTTCGCCAGTTTCATCAAGTACCCACGCGTACATAAAGCTCTGTTTTCCTACCTTCTTACTGTCTTGTTCATATTTGTGCATTGTCTTTTTATTCACCTAAAAAAATGATTTAGATTAATGTTCTTGATTCGTTCAAAAAATTAATTTTACTATCTAATGGTTTTCTTATAAAAAATCATGAGCAAGTATACATTTGTAGTTACCTCAGAAACCTGTATATCGCTGATTTTAGCTAAAGTAAAGTCATGAAAACATTTTCTCTGAGAAATTAAATTATTGAAACGTTCCAAAATGGAGATAAATATCTCAGTCTGAAGTCTTAAGGAACTAAATTCTTTGAAGGAAACAATATAAATAACAATCTTTGTTATTATTAAACATACAATCAGGGACATAAAAAACATCTAATACATAAAAGACATCTGAAAGAAAATTCGGGTTAAGTAGGACAAATTATTGGGGACAACGGACATCACCTTTATTAGTTAAAAATTTCACCATATATGATAACTAATTTTATGATTCATATTAACACTTAAATTACAATCCTGTATTAACTAGAAGTAATAGTTTTGGACTTATTGCTTTCGGTCAATCTGAGATCACTAGATGGATGATTCTCGCATCTGACTTTAAAAGTTTAATAGCTCGCAGTTCTCAGATTTCAGAAAAAAATGCTCAGAAATCTAGATTCAATCACTTTCGATTGATTAAATAACACATTCCGCCAGGAAAATGAGATTTTTTTCGTGCGTCAGCAACAATTGCCTCTAAAAGCAATAAGCAAAACTTAGCATTGAGTTACTTGTTTCAGAAAACAATTTTTTTTAAGGTAGGTAAACAAATTTTCAAAAAAAATTCCGCTATTTTGGTTTTTACTGGTTATATGTATAACAGAAATCGACTATAAAGCAGAGTTTAGTTGAATTACCTTCCCAGGTGATAAACAGGAATATCGTTTGTGCATCTTTTCTTTTTGTAACCGTTAATAGATACTCATTCTCTTTTTTTACGTTTATATATAATTTATTGTCGAATGTTGCGGTATCAGTCCCACACTTAGAGAATATCTTCAGGTATGGAATTTTGAAATTCTGAGAGCCTGGTTTAAAAATAAGAAAATCCTAGAGTGACACATTTGTATGATCTTGACAAAAATAGCAAATAACACTGGCTTCAAATTAAATCTGGTCGCTGTATTTTAAAACTTGTAATGAACGATATTTTCAATATTAGATTGTGAATTTAATTGAAAGTCCCGAAAATGGCATTTTTCGGTGTGCTTGCAGAGAAGATATATTTTCCCATGGGGAAAGTGTATTTTGAGCACACTTGACTGACTGGGAAATATTCATTTTTAACGTCCTATAATAAACAAAAAATTACAGAACAATGTGGTGGGGATAGTCAAACATAGTTGATTTTGAACGCACCCAACTACGTTCGTGTGCGGTTGATCAAAGTCTGATGTTATAAATCACTTATATAGAGATGACAGATTAAATTTAGAGCAGTAAGCCCAGAACGCTATAATTACTTAGCCCTATAAACATTTACATAACAAAACTTTTTACAATATTCCTGATTACTTCTGCCACGAAAAAACTCAATAATTCTGCTGAAATAATTCCCAATCTATTGTAATCCAAATGATATTTACGTTATTACAGTTTGTTAGATAAAAACATAAAAACATCCAAACGCCTTACCTGCCCTAACTCACACAGCAACCTCCCCATCAGCGTGCTTTTTCCGGCATCGACATGACCAATCACTACCATATATAAATGCTCTTTGCCATTACCCCTTTCTTTTCTATATTGAGATTCTGGATCTATTTTCGGTTCTCTTCTTCCCACTAAACAGGAGTAAAAATAGTCCATAAAAAATTTTATTTCGTCTATTACTATGAAATTATTATGTAAATAAAGCAGGATGATATGTTGGTAAACTATATAACACTACTAAACTTATTCAACAGGTTCTTTACAATTAACTGAATCTCATTAAACTTGCGATAAATATAAAAACATAAACAATGATGGAATTTTTAGAAGGAATTCCACAGCTACTTGGAAATATACATCACTCTGAATAGATACAATGTTGCACAATTACCAAACACATTTAATTCTTTAAACATTTTTATTAGAAATAGGCAACTGCGTGCTGGTGTTTGCCAAATATTGCGCAACTAGAATAAGCTAAATATTGCAATTTATTTCATTATCAAGATAAGGCGGTACCTATAAATAGGAGTATGTGCAATATACAGAGTGATCATTATCAACTCCTTGTATGAATATCTTTATTACTAGTAAACGCACATATTTGGTTAAGTAGAAACTCCCGAATTTTGCCACAATTTAAAATTTTATGCAGAATTAATATAAAAATGTGCCAAAAATTCCTGAGGTCGAAATACGATAATCCGACACAACTTGTCTTAATTCAAAAATTGACAATTTTCACAATAGAGACCACCAAACTTATTTTTTAGAAAACTTTTTTAATATTATTTCGTTCGTAGTGTTTGTCTTTCAAAAAAATCTTGTAGTGGCAAATCGAATTCTGTTTCCATTTTTTAAATAAATTCTATGGGGCCCCACACTACATTGGACTTATTTAAAGCAGCGTAACTTTTTCAACATCCAATACAATACTTTATAGTAATAAAATATTGCATTCTGCAGCATTTTTCATTTAAAAAGTACAAACAAGTTCACAGGCAAGTTCACTGAACAAAAGATTGGGAGAAAATTTGTGCTTTTCTTAAATCACATAAAATTGATGATAAAACGTTAAGTATACACAGGTAGAATTTGTCACTATTTCTAACGATTTTTACATTTTCACAGACAGAGATTTATTAGAAATGTGTATGCATTACATGAAAACCAATGTGCCGCCCAATGGGCATCCAAACAGATCCTTCGATACTCACAAAGAGATAGCTGAAGGTGATCCTGGACGAACATTACAGAGATGCTTGTAGCATCGCGCCTCTGCAAAATCTTATCTAAGAACCTTAGTTCTAGGTTCCTTAGGCAAAAACAAGATTTTTTAGATATAAACAATTCTGATATGCCCAAACGGGAACTTCTGTTCCAAGCACACTTTCCAAATTCTCAACTTGACGATATCCTGTTAACAACAATGCACAGACCCGAATAGGGTACTCCACTGGGTAGAAAGTCTTAAGGTATGAGAAGATGGGCTGACCCATAAGAACAATTTTCTGCTACAGCTTGGCCTGAACATACTTGCAAGGATCTTTGGGTTCTGCTTGATATTGGTTTACGTAGCGCAATGGTAAAGCCCATTCTAAGATTCGGGGCTGTTATGTGGTGATTCAATGTGGAAAGAAAGAACGTACTTGTACAGATGAAGCTGTGATTATGGCTCTCACCAAAGCATTAAAGACTTTACTTAATGTTACGCTTTTTGACTTGGTGATAAAGTAACGTAATAAGATCGGAATATAAAATGCCTACTTTCAGCCCATGCGTTCATTTGGCCACTGACATATAGTTCTGGGCTATTGAAAGAACCGTGGTTGTCTTGACAGAGAGTGACCTTTTGCCAATGACACTTAAACCTCCTGGAGGTTCGCATATTTGCCCACGAAATATGAGGTACAGGTTTTTTTCCCCAAACATGGTCCGCGATGGAATTCGCCGATACACAGATTGGACGGACTAGAGTGGGTCTATATCCAGACGCTGACAAAATAAAAAGACACAGAGTTTTGCATACTGGATTGTTATGCCATTTTCGCATGCAGGCTCAAATTATTATCTGACTTGCTAAGAGATAGCAAAATCAATATATGTATACTCCGACAGTTCTGAAATTGGCCTTGAAGTGTAAAGGTGTCCTATCTCCAAGGAAAACAATAAAATTCGTCTCCTTTGATTATCGGGATATTTGGCGGTTTCAGACAATCAAGAAGCAGATTGTTTGGATAAACTGTATTCTGGAACAGTGCCCTAAGGATTGGAACCGTGCGAAAAATACTTGAGACCGTCAATCGTATTTTCCAACGAAATCAAGAATCAATTGACTCGTCGGTTCCATCAAGTCGATGAGACTATAAGCTCAATTTAGGGATATTGCGGGGCCAATAAAGTCTTATTCACGGTAAAAGTTAAAGGTACTTTCATGCCTTCTGTCGTTTTCTTATTCATGCATTCATTCGCGTATTTACCTACTTTGAATAATTAGAAAAGCTGAACTATTTATGAGAAAGTGTCAATTAATCAAATCCTGGTCATAATTTTTAGATATAAGATTGATTACGAAATTATTTAATTTTAACACAAAATATCTCATAAAGGACGGTTCATGGAGGCTTTTATAAGGTGAAACTTTTTGCAGGAAACATACGTTGAGTATAAATTTTACGGGTATGTACTAAATTATTTACATTTTTGTGTATTAATAAAAAAGTTACTCGTACAGAGACAATAATAAATAATGGTTGCTTTGTACTAATAAAAAATATTTAAATTTACAATGAATTATGTACGTAAATTTTCTTGTTTAGCTATCATATTGTGCAATATTGTAGCATAACGAATTATCCGACTAATTGTGTGGAAATGTAAAAATAACTATGTAAAAATTTCAATGTTATTTTTAATTTAAATTTTCAATTATCGAAAATGTCCTTAGATTTAAAATTAAACACAAAACAATGGAAATTATTTCCTTGTCTACTACCACGCCCGCAAAATGAAAAATGAACAAAAAATTACCTCTTGGTTCTTCTCCATCCCCAATAGGTGTACCTCTCCCAGAGGCAGGACTTTGTCCCCTGCCAGAAGCCGGACTTTGCGATCTCGGGGTACCATTCAACCTGTTGGCAAAATCGAACCCTTTTGATGAGGTAGGGTTGGTTTCTGCTTCTCGCTGAGGTAAATTAAAACCTTTTACTACATTGGTGGCTGTCGAGGCTACAACTTTAGCAGTTGGTGTTGACAAAGGTTCGACCACAGTTGGGGGAACAAAGGGCGGTATAGCTTAAAAATATAAAATTTGTAGAAAAAATATTATTGTAGTGGGTTTATCTAAAAAAAATTCAATATAGAATTTCGTTCAGGTTAAGGTATTGAGTCAGAGAAGTTCAAAAGTTTTCAGTATTTTCGAAGTATGTACCCATTTAGATTTAAAAAATGGGTACTCGGATAAGTTCCTACAAGAAGCTAAGTTTTTGTCCAAATATAACCGTTTTTCTATGTACTGTTATATCTCCTATTTTTTCCACAAAGAACAGGGAAACGAAATTTTAGTTTACCGTTTGTTTTTATTTTTTTTTCCTCTTTTTTCCTAAGTTTTGAAAACGTTAGCAAACTTAATAACTAGTGAATTTCATTCTTAGTGAATTTTAAATCAAAATAGTGAACAATTACACTGCTACAACAATTACTGGTGGATGAGATATTATTCTCAATTTTTTTTTATCTACTTGTAATTTTCTTACGTAGTCAAGAATTACAGTGACATTAATTGCATTTTCTTTCTATCGTATTATTTAATTTAATGAAAGAAAAATTAAATCCCTTCTAATTTAAAACTTGTAATGAAGATGGAGTAAAAGCCCGCAGAGGATTTTTGCACGCACTTTGTTAAAATATAGAAAATATACTTAATTTATTTGAAAAACTAATTGTTGCTTGTTCAAATTAAGGACTTGCAAATTACTTACCATTCAGCTTTGATGATCGAATGGATGAAAGAAATTGGGTATAAATCTTGGTTTTTAAGAGAACAACATATCGAAATATTAAAAAACAGAGTACGGATTTTAATCGCGCGGGAATGTTTACCCATAAGTATCCGAAACATCATCATTGAGAGATATTTTGTCTTCATGACTAAAGTTACGGAATAATTGTAAAACTTAATAATTAAAACCACCACAACTACCGAATAAAAAGGTCTCAAAAAAAGTTAATGAATTAAGTTCATAATTATTTATAAATGAAATGTTTTGAAACACATACAACCAATAAACTTTTAATAAAATTGTAATATCCATCTGAAAATAACCTGCATTTAAATTAAAAACACGCAAAATGTCCTGATAATATAGTGCACCAAATTGAGCAGGTAATACTGGTTAAATTTCGAAGTTCGTACAGGGTCTTACGCAAATACAATGCCTTCACCCTTAATCGGTAACGTGGAGTCCGCATGTGGGAACCTCAAAACTCTATTTTTTTTTCAAACATGTCTCGAATATATTCTACTTTAATCCCCCAGCTGAAGAGGAAGATCCGAATTTTAATTTTTGAATTATGATCTTACCATAGTTTAAAACACTACTTGTTAGTGTGAATGATATATACATTGTTTACATCATAGACAATAAATGTTCAAAAACCAGTACTAATTTTATCTAGATCGTGAGGAACAGTGCAATCGGTGGTAAAATTATGTGATTACATTGCTAGTAACAACATTTAAACTGATATACTCAAATTTACCGTTTGCATAATTGTTTACAAAACTAATGTTTTGGGTTTTTTACTAGGCTAGCGTTTAATTAATTAGTGTATAAAACAAAACATAAAAAGCAACTATAGTTTTTATATTTCACAGACTTCTGAAGGTATTTTTTGTTATTTGACATTTACAGTATTTTTAATCGATACAACTTTTTACTATATGTGACAATATATCTCAGTTTCTGATGCCTAGAGGGAAATCTAAAACATTTATAATTTAAATAAAACTATTTTTTAAGAAAGTGTTGTTATTTTTTTTAATAATATGTGATAACTATGGTAATAATACAGCAAAAAAATAAAATCGAAATTTGATTTTTTCAATTAATTCCAGATATTTTTAGAAGAGATTGAAATATAATATTTTAAATTTCTTTTTAACAAAATATTCGAAAATAAAATGCACAACTTTGTCTACATTTAACCAACTTTTTGCATCATGTACAAAAATACAAGGACAGCAATGCTAATGTATCAGATTTGTAACATCCCCAATTATATCAATAACTGTTTCCTCTAAGATCAGGTTTTCCTCATTTATGTTCTGGAATTAAAATTATATCAAATTTAATGTTTAAACTAAACTTAAAGGATTTGGCAAAATGGCATTAAAACAAATTAAAATAAAATTGAAATGATATAATCCGCAACGAAATACACATTTAAAATTTGGTTTCAAACACTTGCAGCCTCATCTCCTTATATGGGAGCTTATATAATCATCAGGCGATTTAGTACTAAACGTAAACACTTTAATCTTTTTAGGAAGAGGACCTTTATACAACCCAGTAACCCTGATACTTTCCCGTTTGGTATGTTGGTACTTCTTACAAATCGCTTTTCCAAGCCTTGAAGGCCCCTTCCAAAGACCGACCTTAACACCTAACAGATTCTTAACATTGAGAGTACAAGGAAGTAACTTCTCCTGGACAAGTAACATCTTGGCTCCCTTTTTAACATCAAAATCTCCATCAATGAAAGGTATGTCAAAAGGAGCAGAAACTACATTTTCCTTACTTTTGGAAAAATTTGGCAAACTGCCTGTAGGTTTTAAAGCCTTGGATAAGTCGATACTAATGCTACTTCCTGGTTGTGTAAAAGACGTAGATTTGTTGTCTGGTATTAATTGAATATACGGAAGTCCTTTGGAAATTATTTCTAGGGATGAATTATCACGGTCTAAACATGTATCTATCATATAAGGTGTTCGCATTTTCAAATGACTAGAAACTAATTCATTCAAAGTGCTAAAGTTTTCAGGAGTAATATTTGTAGCTTCCAGCTGGGCTACTCTACTAGGAGATGCCCCAAAAATGTTGGGAATATTGAAAGTCCTGTTTGGAATTGTATTAGTAGCATCCACCTTCGTGTTAAATATTTTGGGAATCGTGAAATTATTTGGCAGTTTACTGTCTGAACTTTGCACATTACTACCAAATATATTTGGAACATAAAAATTTGTAGACTTATTCTTCTCAAATGGAATCTCAGACTTTGA
This sequence comes from Euwallacea similis, assembly GCF_039881205.1. NCBI lineage: Eukaryota > Metazoa > Arthropoda > Insecta > Coleoptera > Curculionidae > Euwallacea > Euwallacea similis. Next base: position 217,163 of record NC_089625.1, read on the forward strand.
CTTTGACTTCAATACACTTTCAGTACCAGGTTTATTGGGTGTAACTGATGAGCTTGCAAAAGGACAATTTGGCTTGTTCAAAAGTAACTTAAGAACATTCAAATTTGTACTATTGGAATTGTTTGTATTAAGGGGGTCCTTGACTCTTATGCGAAGATTAGCAATGTTTTTAAATAATAACTTTGAATCATCTTACCTTCCGAAGAAAACCAGATGGGAGCAGCACATGAAAAAGAAGAAATACACTATTAGAAGAAATGACAGATTTGAGGAAACTTCTGAAAACAAGTGTAATTATTTTGAAATGAATAATACAGAGTTTTAGCTATTTTTCTAAAGTTGCATTAACCTAACGAGCATTAATAGTTTCTGCTACAATTTGAGTTAAATATTTTTAATGGATGTTTAAATCTAAAGGTAGCATGGTACAATATTTATTCTTAACATGTTCATTGTTAGGTAACTGGATAAAGTATAGATTAATACTTATTGTAATACATTGATGTGTTTTAATAATATGATATTTAATTTGGTGCCAAAAACCCCAGAAAAACTGGCAAATTAAAAACTAATCTGGTCACCTTTTTCTATTGTGTTTCAAAAATCATATTTTCTACCTTCATCAATTAATTTAAATAAGAAGAAAATCTTGAGAGAAAAAAACATTCTTCAGTCTATTGTTTTTAAAACAATTTACATTTTTACTTTATACAGAGATAGAAAGTATGTTATAAAAATTAGAAAATTTAACATACAGTATCTTTGGTTTAATCATGTTAATATTTCAATTTGTTTTCCTGGTACATTGTAACTAAGTAGCTCAAAACAGTTTTGGAAGGTCTTCAAGTACCTACAGAGAAAAGTCACAGGGATTTTTTAAAAATTATTATACTTAAAAAAAATCTAACATGATTCAATTTTTTAATTGAATCATGTTAGAAAGAGGATCACCTTTTTAGGTGATCCTCTTTTTAAAGTATACACACAATAGTCACCTTTTTCTTTTATAGCTCCACTAGGACCAGCATACTTGGAATCCTTGAGTATTGCATTAATAACCAAATCAGTCTTGAACTTGTGTTGCAAAATCAATGCTACCAGTTCACTTCTCGGAATACTGATACTTTCCAGTATACTTGTAATCTGATCGATGCAAGAATTGAGCTTGGCTTTTTCCACATCTGACAACTCGTCTATTTGATCAGCCTCTTGAATGTCATCCTTATGCTCAAATTTTGATTCCCGAGATGTCTCTCGATTGTAAATAAATTGTCGGTTACTAGGGGAAATGTAATAGTCGTCGTCTATAGAATGGCCGTAAACATCGTCGTATCCATCGTATTCTGCAATACAGGTTTTTGAGTTGTACGAACGAGTAAAATTTTAAGAGCAACTGGAAACTTACCGTCCTCGTAATCCATATTTCGTATATCGCGGTGTCGGGCCATGATATATAATATTAAAAGAATTTATTACAAATTTATAAAAGTCCACAAGTTAGTTTAAACTCATGTTAAAGGTTTAATTTTTTAAGAATTTATAAGGAATTGGTTAATAAATAATTAAGAAATTAAACGAACCCTAGAATCAGCTGCGTGCTGAAGTTGATGACAAGACGAACAACGAAGAGCATTGACGAGGAAGAAAACAGAAGTGTTAATGTCAGATGTGTCCCTGTCATATGCTTGGCCATTGATTTATATGACAGCAGCGAAGCAAAAAGACAACACCGCGCCACTCTACTATCACTGCAACACAAATATCTTATTTACAGGAAATATATTTAAAACAAATTTGTAATATGAATGTATTGTGTATTTTTTGAATGCCTCTAAAAAATTGATTTAGATCCATGAATTTACTGTTCAATCGAAAATAGGACTAATATAATGCTGAACAGATTTTCGAGACATAAAAGTATAAGGATTTCTTCAACTGCAAAGCCTAATTTTAATTCGATTTTGTTTTCTTTTTTAAGGGAGAAAAGACACATCTGCCAAAAAAACCCTTTAAAACCCGGAGGCTAACGAGGAGGTTAGTTCAGGTTAGTTGCACCTGCTACCAGGGTAAAACCCCCGATAGCGAGACGGGACCAAAGTCGAAAATCAGCTGAATAAATCCAACAGACAAATCAAAATGTATTATAATTATTAGAAACTATAGCTCATGGCGACATCTATGTAAATGCTATACGGTGAGAGGAGTTTATCAACACTCGTAAATGTTTATGTATTATGCCAGTGTTGCCAAACATGAGGATTTCTGTTTAAATACCTATTAAATAATAAAAAGTATAGTAATTTTAGTAATTTCTCGACAATTACGGAAAGTTTCATAATTAATCATTGATACAAGCATAAGCTCACATCCAATTCTAACATGATTTGCTAATAAATTTCAATTCAACGTTTGTGCTTTACTATTCGTTGTACTCACGTCCAGGTCATACAATTTTGAGGTTATGTTTTCTCTATCTTTGTAAATTAAAAAAAACAGCATATTTTAGTTTTTAATACATTGCCCAAATAAAAAGATATAATTAAATCAGTGAGAGAAAAAACAGTATAAATACAAAACCCTGTGCATGAGGGTTGTTCAAGTGGGTTCAAAGAAATTGCAATCTTCTACTTGCACGAGATACCCTACGATTTTATGATATCTTGCCTGTGGAAAATGAAAAAATAAGGTGAAGATGAAATAATGGTAAAAACAGAACCACGTTTAATGGGGGCTAATTTTATGCATTTTATGAAGGCAGCTAAATCAAGCTTCACATGTACCTTAGAAGTCTTGCTACAAGTAGTGAATCAGTGACTCTCTATTAAACATACTCGCAAAGCTGTTTGGTAGTTATTTAAAATGCGTTTTTAAGGATAAGCTACACCAATATCTATCCGTTTAATAATCTACATTCCATAAATATAAAAACAGAGCTATTTAGAATTCTTCAATAATTTAAGCATTAAACTCCTAGTTTTTCTTCTGCTTTATTAATTTTTTCAATCAGTCTCATGCTGGCATCACTTTATACCAAGTGGGGAAAATATCTGAAAGGAGCGACAAGAAAAATGACTAGTAAATTACCATTGGTAGTCATTCTTGGCTCAACTGGGTCAGGAAAAACTAAACTGTCCTTAGAATTAGCTACAAAATTTGGTGGTGAGATTGTAGGGGCTGATTCTATGCAGGTGAGGATTTTGTTTGCATACTTATACATGTAAGAAATTTGTGATAATTAAGAGACCTGGTGAAATTTCATTTTATGAAAAACTACACTCTAGATATATTATTTTTTGACATACAAAAATGATATGCTTAGTATGGATAAAATTTCCTTTGCCTTAATATATTTTTGATTCATTCCATTGTTATAGATTTACAAAGGGCTTGATGTTGCCTCTGCCAAAGCTACTCCACAAGAAATTTCTACAGTCCCACACCATATGATCAACATCTTAGAACCACATCAAATGTTTACAGTTCTTGCATACAGAAATATGGTTTTGCCTATAATAGAGGAAATTTTTAATAGAGGAAACTTTCCCATTATTGTAGGTGGCACAAATTATTACATTGAATCAATATTGTGGAAAATCTTGGTTCAGAACCCAGGAGAGGAGGTTATTAAGGATTGTGGAATATTTCCAAATAAAGAGCATGAATTGCCCAATGAAGTTTTGCATGAAAAGTTGAAGAAATTGGATCCTGTTATGGCCAACAGATTGCACCCAAACAATAGAAGGAAAGTATTGAGGTGAGTTGTTTTATGTAATATCTGCTGATTTATAGAATACCTATTGGTAAAAATTCAATGATGTACATGGTGATTCAATGCAAATTTTTCCTCAAAAAATGTTAGGTATTTGGTATTTCATACCCAAATCAAATAAATCAATCATAAAGGCCATCAACTGCTTCTCCAGAAATTTTTTTGCAATGTTTCAGTCCACAATACAGTTTACAGATTTTTTATAACATAGAAATTTGTAACTTAAATCTTTATCCTCTTGAAAATTTCTTTGACTAGAAAAAAATTCCCTGAAAAGTTATAAAAATTGTTTTTATATGAAGGGCAGAAAGTAAACTTTAAAAGTGAAAATTGTTTGGCTACTACTTATTTTGTTCTGTTTTTGAACATCTAAATTAGCAAATATGCTAACAAAAAGGCGAAAGCGTAAAGTGTATCATCAAGGTAAAGTCAGAGTGATGTAGATGGTAGTTTGAAGCTGGATTGAAACATCGCAGCACAAGCGTATCATAAGAAACTTGAAAGTTTAGCATCGCATAGTATAACAAGAGACTTAACCACATTATATGTCTTGTACTAAGCTAATTAGAAGTCTAATTTCAACTGTAAATCAGAAATCTGCCATATCAAGCACTACTTATAAGACAAACAAGATATACAGATGCGAGCAAAAAAATAGCGTCACCTACTTTCCGTTTTTGTGTTTTTTTGTAACTTTCCTCAACATTTTCTTTAATATACGACGCACCGACATCAAATTACTTGTAGATGGTTCTTAAAAGTGTTCAAAGAACGTGTTGTGTTTATGATTTCACTCATCTCAATTGATAGAAAAATATTCAACTTAAAGCTACGAGCGCATAGGTGACGCTATTTTTTTGCTCGCATCTGTATATGTATAATAAATTAAAATATATAGTGTAACCTCGCTAATCCGAATTAATTCGGGGAGAAGGTGTTCGGATTATCGAAATTTAAGATTATTGGGGTTTATCAAATAATTTAAAAATCTGAAAAAAACATGAATTTATTATTGAAACGTTTAACAAAAAATATATAACTAACTATAATCATTAAATAATAAACAACTTAAACAAAAATTAATCGAAAATATATGACAGTAAAAAAACTACTAAAAATGTTCTTTGATGGTGTGTTGTTTCATTTTATTAAGCCGTAGGACTGCTTGGTCTCGCAGTTTCGAAAGAACCAGTTGGTCGCTAGAAGACCTTTGATTTTCGACAGCCTTATTGACACAACACCTTATTGAGACAATTTATAGCTTCCTGGTAAAAAACAGAAGATGATGGCAGATCTTCGGAATCAGTTTGGACATCGTCATTTTTGCTTTTTCTAGCAACAGCAATCAAATCTTCATCGGAGAAAAAGATCTCGTTATTTTTCTCTTTGTTCGCACCCCATTGATTTACTTCGTCTTGTGATAATTTTTCCCCCCTTTGATAGGGTATTCAATTTCATTTGTTGTCAGCTTAAGTTTTAACTGTGATAAGGGAATGGTGTCCTTTTCATCCCATTTCTCTGAAAGCGAATATGTTTATTTCCAGCGATAAATTTCGCCATGATTTCTTAATAAAATCGATTGTTACATTTGTCCAGCCTTTGTCAAGAGAAAACACTACGTCTCGCAGATTTATATTTTTCAAAGTATTTGTAATATTCACATCCTGTGCGACCAATCGGAAAAGCAAATCTTTTCAATAGGATAATTTAATTGCCTGTATAATATTTTTATCTATTGGTTGGATCAATGGTGTACTGTTTGGTGGCATGTACTATCGGCCACAAAAGTGGTCGACCAGTTTCAAATCAAAATCGCTTGCGGTACTGTGGGTCGGATACCTTTTTTTGTCACACTTGACCTAGATTACTTTTTGTTGGATCCTCCTTTTTGTGTATATACATCAATATTTTGCACAAAAACATGTATTGCTGGCCCAATTCATTGAGACAATTTTATTTTTTGGTATTTTCTCAGTTTATCATTAAGGCGCAATGGCTTCGAATCTGAGCAAAGACATTAAAAGTAATATAGTACTTTTATATGAACAAGACCATAATATTTCCGAAATTAGTCGTGAGTTGAATATTACGGTACGTAATCACATTGTCTTTTTTCAATTAAGGTAACTTTATCACTGGCTTAAATTTGGGGACGTTTTTTTTTATATTGTTACTTCTGACAAGAATTTCATCTTGAGTTGAGCGAAAAGTCTGTGAGATGTCGGCTGTGTTATACAGAGTGTTTCAAATTCGATGTGCTATTATTGCTATCTCTTAAACGGGAAGAGTTACAGAGTCGGTTAAATTGGAAGAAATGTGCCAAATTTAATACTCTTCTAAGAACCGAAAACAATGTTGCCGAATGATTTTTAGTTTCTGAATTGTGAGTGTGAAAAAACTAAAATTAGGTCGAATTTAATTTTTTAAATGAATCGATAACTAAAGGTTTTTCATCAAAACGTTTGATACAAGAACTTCGTAGTTTTCTTATGTCTACAAACCAGTAAATTTCAAAATTTTAAATGTTTCTTAGCTTTTGAGATAATGAGACAACAACTTGAGTTTTCCAAATACGGACCTGTCCATGTTTTGGCGATTTTTAAAAGTTCTTAATAACCCCTTTACAACGATGTATCACAAGATAGAATTTTTTGTCTTAGTTTAAAAGAAGTAATTCTGCTTTTTTCTCTCAATAAGCTAGGCCGGTCTTGGAGTGTCAAGCAAAAAATGCAATTATTATGCCTCAAAAATTTATAATCGTATAGCTTGATTGATAATTAATTTGCCTGCATAACATTTTTGAGTCCCGGCGAACTGGCAAGTTTTGAAACAAGGGCGAATTCTATTGAGTACGTTCGGATGCTCGACGAAGTTATGCTTTCTTCTGTTCGTACTTTGTATCCTGTGGCAGAAATGCCTGTCATCAATTATGTTGATGACAACTCTAGGATACATCGCGCAAACATCGTGAAGGACTGGTATCACGAGCATCCAGACATAAATAATCTTCCCTGGCCTGCATATTCACCAGACCTAAACCCCATAGAAAATTTATGGGGCCTAATGGTTCAAAGGTGGCACAATAACAATGAACGTACTACCGAAGATTTGGTGGCACATTGCAACCAAATCTGGAATGCGGTTAGAGATTCACCCTTGTGTCAAAACCCTGTGGGTGTAATGGGCCGGAGGCTACAAGATGTCATCGACGCCAATGGGGGAGTAATCCGCTATTAGAATTGTTTATTTTTTATTTTGTCATTTATTTATATAAATTTTAAGTTTATTTTCTCTGGATCGTAGTGTATTTCCGAAAAAAATGTGTCTTGAAATTTTTCCTTTTAACGTACGCATTACAAAAAACGCCGTTTATGTCATCTTTTGTCTAAAGAACTTTTGCGACATAAAAATCACTTGATTGTTAAGTGAGAGGTAGGAAACAGTCGGACTAATTAATTTCTAATTCCCAGCAAAATATTATTGTTAATAAAAGTCTTGAAGTTTAGTAAGTTGTTCTACAATGTTTTGTAAATTGTTGGTCTTGTTTATATTAGGTCGTGTAGTATGAAATGAGTAGAATTGAATTGAAACTTTAGTCATTTTTTTTTCATATGAAATGTTTTTATTGTCAATCGAAATATGCACCACCATTATCAATACACTTCTGCCATTTAACGGGAAGTTCATTGATTCCCCTGCTGTAAAAGCCTGCAGGCCGGGAGTCGATAAACTCTTGGAAGGCAGCTTTGACAGCCTCGTCGGAGTTGAATGTTTTCCCTACCAAGAAGTTATCCAAATTTTGAAAGAAGTGGTAATCAGCGGGTGCTAAGTCGGGTGAATACGGTGGATGACGAAGAGTTTCCAATTACAACTCCTGTAGCTTGGCCAAGGTGACTTGTGCGGTGTGTGGCCGAGCGTTGTCGTGCAACAATAGCGGTGCGCTTCGATTGACTAATCTTGACTGCTTAACCGTCAGTTGCCTCATCATTTCGGTCAGTTGTCGGCAGTAGACATCAGCCGTAATCGATTCACCAGGTTTCATGAAGCTGTGATGGATGACACCTGCGTTGGGCCACCAAACGGACACCATAAGTTTCTTTTGATGAAGTTTTTTTTTCGCACAATGTTTTGGTGGTTCATCTTGATCCAACCACTGCGATGAACGTCTGGTATTGTCATATAGGATCCATTTCTCATCACAAGTAACAATCCGATTCAAAAATGGATCGTTATTATACCGGCACAACAAAGAAACACAAGCTTCGAGACGTCGTTCTTTCTGTATGTCACTCAACTCATGCGGTACCCACTTGTCCAGCTTTTTCACCTTACCAATTTCAGCCAAATGAGTCAATATTGTTTTTTTGGTTACACTGAATATTAACGATAATTCGCTTGCACTTTGACGTGGATTCGCTTCCACCATGGCTTTCAGATAATCGTTATCCACTTGAGTTTCAGGTCGTCCACGTGGTTCATTTGTTAGGTCAAAATTGCCAGAACGAAATTTCATGAACCAACGAGATACTGTTTGCTGTGAAGTGACTTCAGTACCAAACACATAATTAATATTGCGAGCCGTCTGAGCTGTTGTGGTTCCACGGTGGAACTCATATTTCATTAACACACGAATTTCACTATTTTGCATGGCTGCATAAAAATTTTTATAAAAATAAAAGTTTTCAATAATTTTTAACACTTTAAACTCTGATCGAAAGAGGAAGAATGTGTCTTTTCCACATAAAAAAGTCAAGTCCAAATATAGATTTAAAGTGAAGTTATTCGCAGTTGAATGTGGCATTTTGAGAATCTACTCATTTCATACTACACGACCTAATAATTGAATTTACCATGTATTTTTTTAGTTTTCATCTTAAACAATTATATAGCCATATCAACTTTTGCAATTTACAAAATTCAATGTTAATATAGTGATGTTTTCATACAATTACTAATCGAATTGATTTATTTGAAATTAGCAGCCTGAAAATATCCTTGCAAACTTGATATTAGATGTAAAATTCTGAATTTATTCGCTCGACACAACGTTTTTATTGTGGATCATTTTTTGTGAACTGATAAGGCGCCTTCGCTCGGAATACGCGTCAAACGATTTTGAACCTTAGCATGGTCGACCACTTTTGTGGCCGATAGTATATACACAAAAAGGAGGATCCAACAAAAAGTAATCTAGGTCAAGTGTGACAAAAAAAGGTATCCGACCCACAGTACCGCAAGCGATTTTGATTTGAAACTGGTCGACCACTTTTGTGGCCGATGGTACATTACCGTGATTTGACCATATTCGTTTACTAATTTTTCGCTGGCAGGATGGCTTGGAGCATTATCCAGCAAGAACAAAACCTTTGGAGGTATATTCCTATTAGTCAGATGTTGTTGAATTGCCGGTATAAAATTTTGATGAAACCATTCCTTGAAAATGTTTTGTGTCATTCAAGCATTACTACTGTTTTGATAGATAACAGGCAAATTAGCAAAACAATCTTTTAATGCTCTTGGTTTCACCGCCCTTCCGATCACAAGCAATTTTAATTTATGAGAACCCGATGCATTGGCTCAAAGCATGAAAGTTATCCCATCTTTACTTATTTTTCGTTCCAGTGCCGATTTTTCATTTCTGTGCAAGAGTTTTATGTGGCAAAACTCGCCAAAATAGTCCACTATCATCTGCATTGTAAATCTGCTCGAAACAGAGATCGAGAGATCGCATTTTCCTTTTTAATATTTTTTGAAAGGGCTCGATTGCATAAAAATCAATGGAGAATTTTTCACTGCTCATGGTTAGTTTAGGTTAGTTTAGGTATTCCGTACCTTTTTTTAAATCTGCGTAGGCACCCTTGACTTCCTATAAAATCGTCTCGTCCTGTTATATTTCTATAAAAATATTTCGCTTTTTCTCGTAAGATATCGCCAGAAATAGAAGTTCCTTTTAATCTTTGTTGTAAAAACCAAGAATGTAACGTTTCCAATACTTCGGGGTTCCATGCTCTCTTTAAAGTGAATCTCGCCGTGCTTTTACTTATTGATAGCTGTTGCAATGCGTAATATAAAATTTCTTGTCTCTTCTTGATATCAAAAATTGTCAACTTTCCAACACTATATCGAGTGGCCAATTGTGTCAGGAATTGTCCATTATCGAGATTTTTTATAAGTTCTTGTTTTTTTTTCAAGCTTAGAGTGTGATGTTTACGCTTTGACATTATGCAAGCTTCAAACGTAGTCAACTGAACAGAATGAACACAGCCTATAATATACATATATGTATAGATAATTCGGAAATTTTAAAGAAAATTCTTACAAAAAATCAATTTCTTTGAGCCATTTACCGACACTAAATATAAATAAAAAAAACTCTGTGATACGGTTTTAATTGCTAAGTGTCAGCAAATGTATCAAAAGAATGTAAGTTTTTCTGTGTCGGCATTTTTATTTATGTTTAACGTTGGCAAGTAGATCAAAGTACGCATTATTGTTGATGGAGACTATAAGACATTATACTAAAAATAAACCGTTTGGATTATCGGAGGAAAAATCGTTTGGCCATTCGGATTAGCGGGGTTACACTGTGTATCCCGCTAATCCGTAAGTACATAAACTTAAAATTACTAGAGAAGAAAATATTTAATAATAATATATAATAAAACATCTACATGCACGATTAACTAGTACAAAATCAAATCTGTAAATTGCATTTGACAAAATGCTTCTATGTTATGTTATGTTGCTTCAATTTGGCTTGAGTAGTTTTGGCAAAAAGATGAATGGGATGAATGTAATTGATTTGGCACTTTAATTGTTAAATTAAAGCTAGGTTATTCATACTCTTTTTTGTGATCCCTACAAGAATAATGTAAAAATAGTTTAAGTAATTTTCTGGCAATAAAGGTAGCCAAATCAAAAATTCAACTTTTTTATTTCACCGTGTTTTTTAGAAACAGCATAATATTCTATAAATGAGCAAGTTGCTATATCATTCCTAATAATCAAATGATTGACTATAATGTCATAGGAATAAATTTGTTCGAACTACTATGTCTTATAAATACATCAATAAAACGAATTTACTAATAATATTAAAATCAATAAATTTTATTTTAATCAGTTTTGTAGAGTTTGCAGTGTGGCCCCCTTCATGAAATGAAGAGCTTAGACGCCATTTAAATGCATCTTGTATTGAAAAGAAAATTTAAAAAAATCTATTTCTTCTCCAGAAAAGCAAGACACTTGTCACTATATGTAAGCAGAACATTCTTTTGATCCTTATATCGCACTACTGCTCCTGACTGAGGGTGAATTTATTTAGTCTAAATGTTAATTTTTTTAAACCCTTGCCGTGTTAGGATTTTCTCAACTTTGGACTTACCACTCGTATAAATAATCTTGTATTGTTCAATTACAATTTGTTTGTTGGTGGTTTCTGTTAAAATAACACCACACAATAGCAAGCAATATTACTTGTTCTAGGTCGTTAGAAGTGTTGTATCAAAAAGGAAAAAAGCATAGTGATATTTTGGAAGAGCAGTGTTCGAATTCCAAATCTGGTGGAGGTCTTAGATTCAAAAATGTTATAGTGCTTTGGCTACAGTGTGATCAGGTATGATACATATTGCAATAAGTCATACATGCTGAAAGAGATTTTAAATTTTGAAACATTATAATTGTTCATAAATCTGATTTGACATTTATTATTAGTCACCTTGAACTAGTTTACATATTTCAAGAAACTTAGAGCAGTAATAGAGATTGATTTTTAAAAAATGCACATTTGATGTAAGAACAAGACAATATGATTTTTGTCAAGATTCATATTAGATTTTTCATTTCTTATTTACATTTTAAACACAAATATCAAAAAATACCTTAATCTCCCGTTCATGCATTATCATTCTGAGTATTTTTTAATAGTCTATAATACGTTTTTTCTAATATTAATTTTTGATTTATTCGCTTATTACAGAATATCATTCCATAACAGATATCAGTTGATCACAGCAATTTTATTTTTACTTCATCTATTTAAAACATCTGCATAATAAAATACAGTAATAAATACACAGAAAAAGATTAAAGAATAACGATTATGACGTAGGGATGTCAAATGGTACTATTCAAATAATAAGTTACGTATATTGTGTTAGATAAAATTTAATTTAAAATTCATGAAGAATAATAACTATTCGTCACTAGCGAATCCGTACACGTCGTCTTCAGCTCGTCGTACAAATTTTTCGATGGTGCATGATATCTATTCCATACTTGTTATAGCATATATTGTTAAATGTACAAGTAATTATCTTATAAACTTGATGCATTGTTCAGTAGGTTTGTCTTGATCAGAGACTAGATAGCAGAGTAGACAATATGATACAAGAAGGACTGCTTGATGAACTTTTACATTTTCATAAAGAATACAATGAGAAAAGATTAATGGACGGAAGGTAAGTTTAGTCATGAAAATGTTTTAGGTATTAATCTATTAGGTTGGCAACTTAGGTTTCCGGCGTTTTCTTAAATTTGAATATTCCACATATTAATAAATGTTTTAAATCATTCAAAAGAGAATGTTTTGTTTTTTTTTGTTCGTGTTAATTTATGTTAGTTTTTAAATCGTTAAAATGGAATGTCAAATTGAGAAAAATTAGTATTTTCAACACCTCCTTTTTGCTTTTAATCAAGGTTTTCATCAAGATTTAAAAAAGCTGTTTCGCGACATTTATGCTGTATATAGAAAGAGTACCATAGCTGGAAAAACCGCTCGTGATTGGTATGCCAAGTTTAAAAATGTGAAATTTAAGCTCAAAGACGCACCTTGTTCTGATCGTGCAGTTGGTTCGATGAAGAGCGATAAAACCAATTTTTGCACAAAAATTCGTGTCAAACCATAAATGAACTGGCAAAGAAAATGGAATGCTCCTACACTGCTATAAAGAAGCATCTCCATTCGATAAATTTTTAAAAAATTTTAAAAACGGCGGGAATTTAATTTACTAATTTTTTTAACATTCAATTAATTTTATGAGCGAAAAATTAATTTTTCGCATGACTTTCTTCTTAAAAGTTCCTTTTTTCCCTCAGTAGTGCTAGAGAGTCTGAAGTATGGCTTTGTTCCGTTTTTATTTTGATCGCCCAGGTTTTACTAAGATTTTCTTAACCCTGAGCAATTATTGTAGAGATTCAGATTATTCCCGAGGCATTTTCCAATCTATAGGTTTCAAGGAATTCCATTCTTACTTAATAATGTCAAATAGTGAAAAAGAATCTGAAGAAGGCCAGAAAATTTTACAACAAGCTGTCGATCAACTGAAAATCGTTACAAGGCGATTCTCAAAAAAACAAACCAAATGGACCATGAATAGATTTTTGGGCAGGAGGGATAGAGAGGTGAGTTACAGATGCCCTTAAATAATTATATTGAATACCTGAAAAAGTCTAATGGGGATAAGTTAATTTTTCAATATAATTCTTGAATTAAAAAGTTGGGCATCCAAGAAATATCTGTCTTAGTTTTCCAATAACTTATCAGAAAACGCCTTATTTCTATAATTGATGGCTGGTTACTATAAAATATTAGTTGGGACCTAGTTGATGTTTGAGGTACCTGAAAACGAATTTAGTTTAGTAACGGGTCACTAAATGTGTAATTGTGAATCAGCCTGTATTAAAAAAATGTAAATAAATTATTCTTACGGCGTGCCAGGCTCTCAGGACCAAGTAACTGATGGCTTGTCATTCATGAAAGATCTCAGTATAGAAAACGATGCTTGTACAATAAATCTTAACAAATTCGTCCTGAATACTTTCTAATCTTTGTTTGTAATAATCATTACAAAGGTTCTATAAAATACGGTGACACTTGTAATTATTGTACGGAGTGCTTCAAACATCGCTCTTCATGTCTTATATGAAGAAATGGAAAATAAAATTAAAGATTGCAAGGTTTCAGAGAAGTACTCGCGAGCTCCGTTTTTATGGTTAAAAATGAATCAAAAGTTATCAGAAAAATCAGTTTTTTTCCAATATTAAAAAAAAACGTGTGCTTATGAAAAGAAACTTATTTTTGACATCGTATCCGCTATTTTGAAAAATAGAAAAATAAATTATTTATATAAAAAATGAAGTTCAGTGATACTTCTTTGAAACCCCGCAATGCAATCTTCAATTTTATTTTCCATTTCTTTATACAACACACGAGGCGCGAAGTTTGATTTCTCTGTATAAAAATTCAATAGCTTTAGAATTATAAACTTCAGTACTAACACATCAGTCCATCTAGAGAACACATACCGCAGCAGTTTCAAAAATTCAAAAATTTAAAGCAGGAGCCTATAACAGACTTATTTAAAAACTTTTGCAAAGATTCAGAATTCAATTCAACTACACTGCACGTCTTTTGAAGTGGATAATTTAAATTTCTCATATTAAAGATATTTAAAATCTTGTTAATATTGTCACAACAGTTTCGATCTTAGAATAATTTCCTTTACTTTGTGCAGGTGCTTGCATAACTTACGGAGGCATAATTTAATTTTTTTGTTTAATAAAGTGTGGGTTTCTAATTTTTGGACTAATTAGAATTATTCACTTAAAAAGACGCGCAGTGTATATAACTTGAATTTAACTAAAAAATATGTCAAAAATATGAACCACGATACGAACTATGAATAACAAGAATTTTGTTACTACAGGTGTGAGAGCTAGCACAGCACTTTAGTAAGAAGTATATAAAAATAAAATGTACTCATCCCTATTGGACATATTCTGAATTTATAAGAAGAAATTAGCTTAAATAAAATGTCAACAGTGTTTTGAAGCATGTTTTGAACAAAAGAGAAAGAAAAGTGGTTGTGATATTTTTTTAAGCAATAATAAATAACTACTCATTTTCCTAATAACTGCGGAAAGACCTTTTTTCCAAGAGTTAGGAACATTTTATTCTACGACTATATCGTTACCTCGAATACTTTGTTTAATGAACAGAAGTAGTATTTAACTCGTTTTTTTTTTCAAGGTTCCTCCCATATATGGCCTGAACACAACAGACATTTCCAAATGGTCGGAAAATGTGATTCAACCAGCAGTGCATATCTTGGAAAGTTATATTTCCGAGACCAATTGCAATATCGATCCTTTGCCGATGAGAGACACAAATTCGGTTCCAAATACACTCGACGAAACATTTGTTTGTGAAATTTGCAATAGGGTTTTTATTGGGACGCTCCAGTGGACGACGCATATAAAGTCCCGAAGGCACAGAATGGTGTTGGAAAGAAAAAAAAAGCAAAACGACGAAAAAAATTCAATGAAGAATTGTGAAAATTTAACTACTGAAATTGAAAGGGTTAGTTAAAATATAGTTTATAACAAAATTTAATGAGAATTGATTGCCAGTTGTCCATTTTTTCCTTCATTCACTGATTGCTTGCAAAATATTATAGTTTAAATTATTGTTTAAAACGACATTTTCATTTTTATTCAAATAGAGACCTGGATTTTTATTTTTTTTTAGAAAGATTCGTTTTTCTCGGTCCAATGATGTACTAGTCTGATACTATTTTTACACGTTACATCTAAGTTATTTCAATAAAAATTTCAAAACTTTCTGATTTATTGGTGGATGATACGTACGCCTGTTATTGCTGCGTTGATACTATGATATTGTTTTCAAGGAAAAGACAAAAAACGTGAGCGACACTTCATCTGTTTTGTTTCCAAGCTATAATTTTAAACATTAAAAAGAAGTGGAATATTTGTTTTTGCCGAGAATCGAAAGCAATAGCTATTGAATACACCTAACATGTAATTTCTTGTGGAAATGTGGTTATCATATACATAACCCATATATCAGACCAAATCGAACGACTAGGAAATATATACATTCAATATTAGAACTAATTTTAGGACAAAAACACTACATTCAAATCTTACAAAAACAAAAATGTCTGAATAAGTCAGGTATATAAAATCGTTTGCCAATGTAAGAAATTTTATACTTGTAATACATCTAGACAAAAAAATTGAAGAACACTAAAATTAATATCTAAAATCAAATACCACTTCAAGTCAATTGTTTGTTCGCTCTTAATTGTTACTGAAAAATGAATTGACTTCAGCTAACGTCATCCTTGCTGATCTGCGAAACTTACCTATAAATTCCATAAAACAATAATCAACATCTTTTTTAATCTAAACCTCAAATGCATCTTACCCCAATCTTTTACTTATATCGCCATTTTCGGAATGTGACTCCATCCAACGACGTCTCTCTTTACTAGAGTGCTCTCCTACCAGGTCCTAGTCGATGAACTGTATATTTGCAAAAAGTTTTAAAAAAATTTTGTATATCTGAAACACTATTAGGTTTTAGATAAATCCAAGAAGTGATATAGTTTCGAAACATATTAAAAAAATTACAGTCTTTTGTAAACGTACAATTCACTGGTCTTAAAATGATACGCGGCACGAAAGAATATATGCACGTATTTAAATTTTAATATTTCTAGATATTAAATATATGGAATATTTCAGTACATTATGTGTTTGGTTAAATGGGAAAAAAACTACGGATTCAAAAAACTAGTTTCACAACACATATCAACAGATCTTTAAAATTGTTTTTGGTTTTTCAGATATTTTTTATTTTTCCTCGAGTGATGATAAGAGATAGATAAAAATTAAAACCACTTTTCCATTACAGTTTATCTATAAGTTTCAACATGGCAGTCCTGATTTCATTTGTCAAGAATAATCATCGAGTATTTTTTTCAAATACGACCTTGGTAAGTTTTTTTGTTGATTTTAAAACAAGTTTTTATTATACATTTGTTGATGCATAACAGCTAGCAATTGATGCAATAATAACTAGGGACAAAAAATTGAAAGTTTCGATTTTTTGCCAATTCTAACTAGATAATAGAACTCGAATTTGTGACACCCTATATTAAAAGTTTCATAAGAGGTAAATACTACTGTATAGAGGTTGCTGAAAGGTCATGTCATAATTAACGGGGCATAAATGGGAGGTAAAAATAATATTAGTACTTTATATAAAAATAAATGTCTATTTCTCTTGCTTGCACTAGGCAAATAAAAAACAATTTTCGTAAATATTGGTAGCTCCTTTACGTCTTGTCATTTTCAGAACGCCCTGTGTGGTAAATAAAATTAAGTACAAAACTACCTTGGTCTGCCATCTAGTCAGCGTCGTAGATATCAAACATTTACAGGAATATGTATAAATCGATGTACAAATTGAAATAAAGTAGAATGCGATGTAGCCGGCTGTCAGATTCACTTTGTGATTAAAATATCCCATTATAGATTGGGTAAGTCTTATAAGATTTTAGCATTGTTGACATTGCGGACAAAATTGCGGTTTGAGATAATTGAAAGGTCATTACGAAACTATTAATGAGAATGGGAGCTTATGTTCGTCCTTATAAATAATTGTGGAATTTTTCGTAAATTGTGGAAATGTGTATTATTGAAAATATGGCGTTTTCTAAAATGTCTATGTTAGACTTTGTGGCATCTACTACTGTTTTCATCCAATTTCAACCACAAGCCGGTTCGCATCACCCAAATTTGTGCTGATCAAACATACTAAATGAGTATTTTCCTGCTGAACTGCAAACGCATTTTACCATTTCTTACCGATAACCCTTTTTAGTACACTACTAGGTTCCTTATGAGAAATTGTCATACCTGGCAACGATGTGTAATGCGCAAGCTAGTGCTTATTAACTTTTGTCACTACATGGTGTTTAGATGTCGCCATGTGTCATAGTTTCTAATAAATCATATTACATTCTAGTTTATCTAATTGAATGTATTTGTTCTTTGGTCCCTTTGAACTCTTTGGGTTTCACTCCGATAAAAGGTGTACCGAAACTAACCTTTTTTCCATCCAATTTAAAAGGGTTTTTTTGTCAAACTTATTTTTTTTCCTTCAACATGCAAATATAATTGAATTGAAATGAATACTTTGCAAAGATGTTACAATGTTAAATTCAAAATTCACCACACTAAAACGGTTACAGTAAAAATGAACGTATTGATTTTGATTGCGTGTTGCGTTTTAGTGTGGGATACTATGTCATTATGGACTATGTATGTAGGTAGTGAATGTGAGTAGTTTCCGGTGGTGTATAGTATAAGTTATTATGGTTTATGGTTACAGATAGTAGTATAGTAGGCTGTGTTAATTGCTAGTTGTATCTTCGTCATCGTTGTATAGAATAGGCAAATTTCGATGTTTATATAGGCAACCGTGGTAACTTTAGGGAATAAAGAAAAACGAATACAGCACTCGTTGTCTTTTGGAAACAAGTTGAGTGGAGTGATGACATCATCACAACTTGTTCCAGAAGCGCAACAGATACAAATTAACTCGATGGGGTCTTGACGTTTATGCATTAAAATTCGGGCCTAAATCGATACATTTCCATCTCAAATCCATTGTATTTAATATAATATTTTTCTAAGATACAACTTTAGTAAAAAGCTCCAATTCGAGTTCCACATTTTCCACGGATTTGTAGCAATTTCCTTTATGTAGTACGCTATTTTTTAAATCTCTTGAGATCAACCATGAGAAGTATTACCAGGTATATCGTAATAAACGAAAGTATCCTTGATCTTTGAGAAGCCAAAGGTCTTGGGGAATCTTCAATACTGTGCTTAGTTATATCTACAAGTAGCGTAAATCTAAAAATAAATGCACAGGTGTAAAAGAGATATTGGGAACTTAAAATCATTGATAGTTAAATGATATGCAAATGTTGATATTTACATAGGAATCTCGGTAACTATAGGAGATAGAGCAAAAAAGATAAAGCACTCTTGATGATATTTTTGCAAAAAAAAAATTTTTTGGATCTTATATTTTCAAGTTAGAAGAGAAAGTTCGATTTTGACCATTTTCAATAAACCCTCGTGATTTAGTTATCTTAGTTGCATAAATATAATTGCTACATTATCAGGACACTTCTTTGAATTAAATTATGTTTACAATTAAATCAGTTTTTTAGTTAGTGGATAAAGTTATGTTTTTTGAATTCTTAATAATTCTGTGCTAATTGTTTGGCATTTTTATCTTCAAAATGTCTTACGAAAACTAATAAAAATGCGATATATTGAGATGTGTTTTTCAAATTAATAGCAACTCCAATTTGGCACCTAAAACATGTAAAGAAAATGTAATGAAAATCTATCTGGCCATGGAGCTTTTAAAACAAGCCGAAATCATTCATTCGTTTCTTAATATTTTGAGGTGCATTTAAATAGCCGTCAGAATTCACTTTAAGTTTAAAATATCTCATTTCAGAAAGGGGAAGTCCGATAATATGTAGCATTGTGGACATTTTAAATTGCGGTTTGAAATAATTGATAACTTATTACGAAATTATCTGTTAGAATGAGAAGTGAGCTTATGTTCGAACCAATACTTAATTATGAAACTTTCTGTAAATTATCGAGAAATTATTGAAAATACTTTAATTTGTAAAATGCCTATGTTAGAACTTGTAACGTCCTCATCCGCAAATCGGTACACATGACCCAAAATTAGCGCTGATGAGCGTATTTTTCTGTAGCATTGCAAACGTATTTTACGAATTCTTATCGAAAATATTCTCTAGTACAGTAATAGGTATCTAAATAGAAATCTTCATGTTTGGCAATAGTGATATAATACTCCAGCATTTACCAGAGTTAGCAAAACTCCCCTCACAGTATGACGTTTAGATGTTACGATGAGCCATAGTTTTTATGAATCATAATAAATCCAGGCCTATTTAATTAGATTTATTCACCTATCTTCGACTTCGGTCCTATCTATGTAGCTCTCTGAGGTTTACCCGGGTAACAGGTGTAGTTAAAGTAGATTACGATGATTTTGAGAAAAATGTTTATAATTCGACAAATTTTTCAGTTATAACATAGTTTTATTTATTTATTTTTAAATATAAGTATTAGTTTGTTTAGGCATCACTGGAAACAAGATTTCTTTGCTTGAAAACGATTTGGACCAAAGTTATATTTTTTTAGAAAAACGACTATTTACAGCAGGTATATAGTGGCTTGCCTATGAATAGCGTGCTTTGTTGTTTTTTTAGTTAACAAATTGTTAAAAATTTTATCTTGATTATTTGGCCTCTATTTAGCTTTAAAATATCTTATGAAAACTAAAATAAATTTGATATGTTCAAATATTTTATTGAAAGTAGTAGTAAATTCGTCATTATGCTTGAATATATTTCAATTAGAATCCTGAAAACAAATAATCGGATAAATACATTTATTTAAGATTGAAAAAACATCTAGCCGATCATGCGGCATTAACCAAGATGCAAAACTAACGATATTAAAAGTTGTTAATGTGAACGAATAAAAACTGCAATTTTTACAATTTCTATAAACCTGAAATATAAAATAGGTAAAATTTTATTGTAAATGTCGTGCGATATTTTTGATATAAAAAATGTATCGTTTCGAAACACCGAATGTATAAAACATGTGAATATTGGAAATTAAATTGAAATATATATACAGTGTGGCCGTATAAAGAACTTACCACCCTTGAAAAATTTATTTCTTGACCAATTTTGACGTTTTTTTTTGTTAATTAGATAATCAAAATGCGCATTTGTCTAATGGTTACGTTGACTTTTTACCCATACTCATGGCCAATTGTGTGCATTTTTATGGGATTAAATTTCAAAAAGTGCTATTAGGGCTTTTTTAGGATAAAGATGAAGGCACATTCTCAATTAGAATGACCTAATTTGTGGATAAACGAGACAAGATATCTGCAAAATTGTACACTTGCTAAGTGACGAACAGATAACTTTAATGACAACCGTTTTGATAATTTGTTAATTAAGCAAACAATAAAAACTTGTTTATATAAAAAAATTAATGTAGGTTCACATAAATTCCAATTTATCATAGTTTATATATTTTTGTGAAAAAAAGGTCTCTGGAATATATTTCATAACATTAACCGTTTGTATATTGCAAAACGTTGATACGTGAATCCCTCATATCTTTTTTAATGCCAAGATGCACGAAGACAATTTCAGATTTATTTTCAAGATTTTATTTCATTGAAGCGAAATAACAAGATAAAATCTGACCTCCAGTGCCTAGTTCTATTGCCATTTTAAAGGCACAAGTTTTTTGTATAATTCTTGAAATAAAAAAAAAGATTTATGGGGATCCAGTGACGTGGTAAGTATAAATGCAAAGCGAGACAAGCATGGGCTTACCAGCTTAGTTTTAAAAAATGGCAATCGGCGTTTGAAGCTTAGCTATATGCCACTGCTCGAAGGATTCTAAGCAGATATCCATGTGGAGTCGATATTTTTTTTTCTATTTTACTGACTAATTTCACCACTTTCTCTATTAACTTTTACCTCTCTTATGACTTAGTAGATATTTTGAAAAAGAATATACCGTTACAAGTTGAGTTGACATAGAAACAATATACATATACCTATTTATTGTATAGTAAGTACTTCTAGAAATTTTGAAAAAGCATTGCAAAAATGAAATCTGTATCAATATTAAAAAAATTAAAGAAAATTTCCAAATGTCAATATTGCACCTTTTTTAAATTGAATTTGAGTTAAACTCAAATTGTCCATTTTGTAAAATATTACTCGAATATAATTGACAGTTACAACTATTTCTATATTCAACCTTGAACTGAATATTTATATTTTATTCATAAAACATAATCTTGCCTATTTATCACTTGATAATTCAGTACCAGGACAATAAAAATTCAGAGGAAAAAGTGTGTCCACAAAAATTGATTTAAAAAAATCAAGTAGTGAATCTCAAGGTCAATAACGGTTCGTTAATAACGTCTCCAGATGGTATTTTTAGGAAACGATACTACAATTCTTATTTAATGCTTATCTGGCGATTTTGTAATTTGTTTAAACTTTGCGATAACGGGGTTTCGATTTTTAAGGATCAAGGCCATCTATAGGAACACGCTCTTTTTAATTTTTATTTCACGTTATAGTGATAATTTATATCGATATCTAAATTGCTGATGGTTGCTTAATTTGATTACACGAGTAACACTATAGTTCTTAGACTATTTGCGCCAACACTCGCCCATATTTGATTGCATTTTTACTAGAACTACATACGTTGGCAAAAACGTATTTTTAATGTAGGTATCTACATAGTTATCATCATACTACATACTTAAGTGTTCAAGTTCTACATTACCCGTTTTTCCCATAGCTTATTCGAACTTTGTACTACTGACTTGTTTATACAGTTCAAGGTTTTCAAAAGATTAACAAAAAAGTAATTTTTCAGCTTACCACCAATAATAAACGATAAACTAAGTCAACATTAATGGGGCATTTTATTCAAGTGTCGACCCCGATTTATAAGTTTTCTTTTTTTTTAATTGAATTCAGGTATTGTATACGGTCCTTGATATTAAAAAAACCTAATGGAAATTTAGTTTCTAATTTAACATCTCATAAATGTATTAAATGTTAAATATGATTGGTGAAAACGAAAGATCAAACTCAGTTAATAGCTATTTTAAACTAATGATGTAAATAGGTGGACATTTACGGCCAATTACGTTTGACAATAAAATGTCAGCATGTTGAAATTCTGTAAAAAGATAATATTATATATACATATAATCAACATCATTAAAGTGAATCATGATGTAATGTGATTCTGACCCAAAAACTCCACAAATTAGAACGGGAATTGATGCCAGTGAGTGATATGCGAAAAAGTCAATATGCCATTAAATTTTCTATTGTTAGCAGTGTAGTAATTACATGTACATAGATAACGATTATGGTCAAATGGGGGTACTTGCTGCTCCAACCTCTCCAAGAAAAAAAAACTTATTGAGCTACATATTTCATTATTAGTAATGAAATTTGTATCAAAGTAAGTTGGACTGATTCATTCTTTCAATTTTAAAATATTTTCGTATTTCAATCTACGACTTTTCGTAGATGAAATTATGAGAATTCATGTTCAAACATCTGTTCGTACATGGAAAACAACGTTTTTCGCCTTTTAGACGGTTTTATGAAATCACACCCTTGCTTAGTTTGGCGGAAACCTATTCCTGTATTGCTTGCATGCAAATGGACAATTTTCATATATATACACCGTCAAAAGTCTTAGACCCCCTAATTATTATACAACTACGTGTTGATCATATTTGCAAATAAAAATTCTAATGCTCAACAACATCTTTATCTTCATATTTCTTATTATTTTTTGTTTGTAAAATAACAAACTTTTATTCATTATAAAATATAACCAAATAAACAAACTATAAATCTTGTTTATACAGAGGGTCCAAGATTTTTGACGGTGTGTGTACATATACTGTACTGATATAAAGGTTAGATTCTTCCTAAAAAGTAAAAAAAAATTAGCTCCGAAAATGCTTTTAGGAAGAAACTAACCTTTCATTACATTGTCAAGCATCAAATCAAACAAGATTTACAAAATTAACACAAGTTATAAATACATATTATGGTGGTAAATAAAATAGTATATAAACCACAGGTGGAAAATTTCCTTGCTATCTAGAGACTATAGCTAACCTCGAAGTGGCAAGCCTTCGTAAATTATCAAAACTCTCGACAGTAATGGAAATACTTTCCACCACGGAATGTAATATACTATTGCAGGTCACTAGTGTTCTATTTATAATATTTTATATTGATTTATTGTAACTGCATAAGTAATAATGTTTAGGATTGGGTTAGTCTAGGTTAGTTCGCTATGAAAATTTATGGATTCACTTTCGTAGGACGAATTGTATTTAACAACACACTTTCTTGAATCACATTCTCGAACAATACGGCTGCCAGATTAAAATATTTTAGTTTGTTACAACATTGCTGGGAAGAAGTTACCGCTGAAATTCGCTAGTTCGCCGCAACAATAAAGAACCAATATTGTATTGCTGAGATACCAAATTTGACAGATCAATGAAATTCTTAGTTTGCTTTGACAATAAAACAGTGATGTAATGTAAAGGCTATGTGAGTAAAGAAAGTTATACTTTTTTACACGGCCGCAGAAAAATTATTCTTTTCTTCCACTCTTAGATCGTTTATACGTTTAGAAACGCTGAATTTTGTTCACGTTGAATATACAGAGCGCTCATTTGAAAATCCTAAATCGTTCTAAATACATTTTGATTCTGCGAAAAGCCTGATTAGATAAAAACACGTTCATTATTGATTTGGAGGAGGAAATTTAAATATGAATTGAAAACATTTTATCACTCACCCCTTCTCTTTCAGCTAACTTCACTTTGAAATGTCAAACGGCAATTTACGCGGGATATATGGTTGCAAAAGACATTAAATTCCCTATTCAGCAGTGTTAAAACATCTAATATTAGTTGGTGCGTTCACAAATTACAACGAAAATTGTGTGTCAATAAAACGATTCATTTTTGAAAGCAATCTATTTATTAAAATAAATAACTAGTGTGCTTAAACTATGTCCCATTTTTGTTGAGGCAGTGGTACTCTCTCTCTTTAGAAATTCCTCTCAAACTTTACCTACAAAAATATTTCTCGGCTGTGTGGTTGCGTTTTAGTCATTTTCTGGTTTTGAGATAATCAATATTAGAAGTACCTTATAATCCTACATTTCATATGGCCCGAAAATAAAAAATCGAGGGATGTCAGATCCGGTGGTCTTGCTAACCATTATATGGCCAGTACTAATGCCGGGAAATCGATTGTTGAGGATAATAAGGGGGTGTTTCATCTTGTTGAACATAGAAATTATTCTCATTAAGTTCCAAACCTTCATTACCATCAACTTGGTTTTCTAAAGATCGGACGATAAATGTTTCCATAATATTTTCTAAGCGCTCAAAATACAAATGTCTTGATAAATTTTTATCAACAAGGCCCAACAATTTCGTGTCCTAAAAATTTTGCCTAAACCTAAGTATTGAGTTTATGTGGATAATGTATATGCTCTTCCCTGAACATATGTAGATTTTTTACTTTATCTCTTAGAGAGTAACAGAATCATCGATTCCCGGTAAATGAGTTGGTAGACGAAGTAACATGAAATGATCAGTAAAATCGCCAGATATGACACCCTTTTTCCTAGTTTTCACTTTTCTGAATTCACACGTATATCCAAAATTATATAAGAATTTGAAAATAGGCTTTACTACTGTTCCAGCAATAATGGCGCACAATTTGAACATTTGATAAATCAATTGTTCGATTCCGTAAATTAATAGTATTCAAGAATTTCGTCGTAATTTGTGAACACATCAACCAAT
The DNA here is from genome assembly GCF_039881205.1 of Euwallacea similis. Classification (NCBI taxonomy): domain Eukaryota; kingdom Metazoa; phylum Arthropoda; class Insecta; order Coleoptera; family Curculionidae; genus Euwallacea; species Euwallacea similis. The sequence continues at coordinate 242,272 of NC_089625.1, forward strand.
TGTATGTATTTTCCACTACTGAATAGAGAATTTTACACCCTTTGCAACCACATATCAATTTCATATTTCAAAGTAATGTTAGTTGAAAGAGTCTAGGGAACATTATTTTGCTGCAGCCCTTGCAGTTCCCTGTTTCGGAATTATACGGCTAGGGTTCTCCGTTCGGATATGGACGGCTGAGGTTTCCCTTTCAGACTCGAATGGTCGAGGTTCTCTTTTCCGATCAGTACTGATGAATGATAAAATTCTTTTAAATGTATTTCAGAAGTTTTTTTTTTAATTGAACTTTCCACAAAATTAAAAGGTCGGTCGTTTTGAAAAGTTCTGTATTCACAAAATGGTTATTTTGGTCCAATTTCTGACTAAATTTTAATTATAAAAATTAATTTTTAATTTATTATAATTTTGTAAAACTTTATTAACAAAATAATATTTTTTTTACATTTGCTTTGTAGAAAAAATATAAAAACACTAACAATATAATCTCAAAATCGTAGATTGTAAACTATCAATAACAATAAATTGTGTCGCGTGCTGATATATACATACATAAGTGTGAAACGTGCATTTTGCATTCACTAACCAAGCGATGATAATATTGTCTCTTCCAGATTAAAATATCGAATAAACAAGGTCCCAGTGTTTTTACAGTCGTTACTCAGGTGTTTAGTAATCTTCCTATTATGTTAAATTTAGACATTGTCGTCTGTTTAAGAAGACCGAATTTTACTTCTATCAAATTATGATATCTGTGAATTTTAATACCAATATTAAAAAAACTCAATTTTTTAAGCAATTTAATCATCTCATTCCAATTCAATGTTTAAAAAGTTGAAAAAATTTAGCCGGAATTGAGAAAAACCCTTTAATTAGTTCCGGAGTCGTGAAAAAAGCATAGTTGCACGAAACACGTGCGAAAATCAATTATTACACTTGTAAGATATTGCGCCACTCGCTATAGCCTCTAGTCAACAAAATATCTTAATTGTATGAAAAATCCTATTTTTCGCACTAGTTACATAATATGGCGAATGATTATTAAATAAAATTTTAAGATGTGCGTGCTGAACCGTATTTATATAGTGTCGATTAATCTATTAACATCAAACAACTGACCACAGATAACAGCATACATATTTAAGACGTGCCTCTGATATATCAACGGTTACAAGAAGTTTTTTTAATGATCACATTTTACTATTATTTTGATTCCCAGTCCAACCTTAGATTTTCATCCGTATGTGAGAAATCACCATGTATTGGTTACCCGGTTATTTTTAGCAGAATATTCGAAGAATATAGCAACATTATTCATAAGAGATTTTCTCATAATTATTCACAAGTAATCGCAAAATTTTCCCCAAATTAAACCTGTATTCCAACGAGGTTGTCCGCAGTTCCCATTATCTTTAATTCGATTTGGTATAAATAGCTATAGGCGATTATCTGACAATTGTTTACAAAAATTATAACATTTTCGCTTTAGAAAATACTATAAGTTAGTTGCTATAAATAACCTTCAGTTATTGAACTATAAAGGATCCTTTGTATTTTAACAACACGGGCGAGTTGCTTTGCGGAAGAGTCCGAATATGGAATAAAGATGATTTATAATAAATTTGGTAGAAATTAATTTTTTAGGCCTTGTGAGCTACATTCCTAATGAGAAATATGACTTCGTGAGATATGTCAGGTGTCAACACATTTCATGCACGAGACAGATCTCTCCATTCTGAAATAAGAGATACAAAGTCTTTAGCGTAGCAATAAAAAATAGTCGGTAGAAGAGGAATTCTGTAATCGATTTAATATTAGTTTTGTTACAGGATACTAAGCTGACATGAATTCTTGAAAAGATGGGAATAAAATACTCCTCCTTCTCTTTTTCCTTCTCCAAGACAGGCGCAAGATCTGACCTCCTGAAATCACGAAGGAATAGAATAACCTCCTCCTAGAGGTTGACTAGATGCCAAAATGATACATATTGTACGATATTTTATTGGCAAGGCAGACATTCAGATAAAGGTTAACCTTTCTCTGATCTGTCGATGACACAATGACTTTCGACACAAGAAAGTAGTCACCAATAGAGGTGCTCATTGAAGCAACAGCTATCACGCTATCATTCCATTGTGTAGATTAAAGACCTAAGAATTATGTTATTCAATTGCTTAAAGGTATAAAATTAAAATCTGATTTTGAATGACTTTCCGACCGTCTGAGCTTTCTTAATATGTGTTGTGTAAATTCCATGGTATATTACAGTTATTATGTCTTCCATATTAATAAACAGTAATAACAAATTAGACACAAGCACCTCTTGCAGTGGCAAGAATTCATGTGCACATGCACTTCCAGGTAATTATCGATCGATTTGTGTAATAATAATAATAATTGACACGCTTGCTTTATCGGTAGAAAGTGTTAAATTGTGTTTTTACGCTAACCGCACGCTACTTCAGAGAGCTGTACCGCTCGGCTGATAAGGTAATTAACTAATTAAACAAGGGGTGGGAAACGCAATTCCGCTTAATTTTTTTAATAGTGCTTTTCTTCTAATGCTCGAACCGAATTCAAGTTTATCACTTGTTATAATATATTGCCGTTTAGTTCTTGTTTTTGTAGCCGCTTAGATAGAAGCAAGGTGAAAGCTTGTCTTGAAAAAGGGAGGTATATTCGAGCTATAAATTCAGTAACATTTAAATTGCAGTAAATTATGAGTAATGTAGTTTTTAGGTGTTTCAAAAGTAGACACTTAATTGCCGTAAGTAAGATCGATTTAGAATGCTCATTTACAGAGCGCGACAATAAAGGACTTAAAGCTTTTTTGTGACAGATTTAAGTATTTGGGCTGAAAATTTTTTAATTAATGCCACTTTCATCTAAAAGATATTTACCTCTCACTTATGAATGGTCATGGCTTTTATTTACTGTTAGCGCTTATTTTCTCAATTATTACCATAAATGTCTTTTTTTTCTTTTTTGTTATTAACAAAGTTTTCAGAGGGCTAATACAGGGTGTTTCAAAAAGGTGGTCCTAGTTGAAAATAAGTCGGTTTGGCTCTGGAGCAATTTTCGTCTAAAAATGTAAAGTTTTCTCGTTGACACTGAAAGATATCGATATTTATACAGTTTTTATCAAAACGTTCCTATGGTGCTACAGGATGGAATGTGGTTCTAACATGACGGTGCACCTGCACATTTTGCCCGTCATTTGCAGGACCATCTATACCTATATTTCCTAGGCGATGGATCGGAAGAGCAGGATCTGTCAGTTGATCTGCACGACGTCCTGATTTAACCCCATTGGATTTTTTCCTCGGGAGTTACATCAAGTTCTTGATTTATGAAACTCCTGTATAACTGATATGGAGAATGATGGCAACCTTACTTTTTGCACAGCAGAATCCGCACATGCTACAAGAATGCGCGATTCCATCATGATCCGACTGACAAATTTATATAATGAGGTGAGAGGTCGCCATTTTGAACCATGATTATAAATTAATAATTTTTGTATTATCTTTAATAAATTACTTAAATATCGATGTTTTTAGTGTCAGCGAGAAAATATTACATTTTTGGACAGAAATTGCTCTGGAGCCAAAATGGCTTATTTTCGATCAGGGACTTACATCCAAAAATTTTCTACCGAGATGTCCACTATAATCTTCTTAAGTTTGGCACCACCCTGTATAATAAATCCAACGAAATTATTCACACTTTTTGGGAAGATTGTATGAATACCAATTAAGTTAAAAAAAAGTACGAGTGCAGTTATTTAACAAACTGTGAAGTTATTGAGCGCTTTACAAACATTTTACATCTAATAGCCCTTAAAATTTGTTACTTCTAGCTTGTGATTCGATATAATACTGCCCTTTTATGAGTGCATTTTACCTTTCTTACTTCAATACTAATTTTATTAACTCAATCAGTCATTGCTGCTTGCTCTAACTTTGCGAAAACTGGGTTTATAGCCTAGTTACATTAAGGTTGTCTCCACTCATCTATTTTTACTTCATTATCCATTGTATTCTTATTTAATTTTTTTCTTTCTAGATGAGTTCGGTTTAAATTTATCCAATATTTTTTTGTAAATCATGTGAACGCCGCGCTTTATAAACGGAATAAGATTACAAATTTTCAATTATGAACTGCATTTCGAGTTTATTTGGCTCTCATGGAAAAAATATGTTAACATAATATAATATATTAATAATTCTAACAATTAAAAAATGCCACGACAACATTTTTAGCGGCTGGTGCATATGGTGATACCCCCCTTGATGAACTAAATTTACAAATCAATGCCCTCATTTATGTTAAGATAATAGTGCATAAGCTCAAAGTTCGTAAGAAATACATCGTGTTGGCCAGTTTCGAGCTCTTAAATATCATTATGGCGTATCATGAACTTATTCAATATAAATGGTTTTAAGTGTTCGTGTGAACAGTCATGACAAGTACGTTGGTTATTTTTTATGTTTCGTGGAGGTCGGGTATTAACGATGATAATTTGTGAACTGTGGTCATGATTCTGGGTTTTTTTGACATTAAACTAGAAGGCGTAATAAGGGGGCAATGATTAGAAGATGGTTTGAGTTTAACAATTTTGAAAAATAATAGAGGCTTACAAAAAGGACGCTCTTATATAGATATTATTGGATATCGTATCGAAATGTACCTTTTTTTTTAGAACGAGGAAGTGTTTATTTACCAACGGGTTAGTAGCAGCTTTATCCAATTTATGAGGGGCTGATTAATCCACAATAGAGAAATATTCTTGTACTAATGGGCTAGCGAATCCAATTTAAGACGGCCCAATAAATCCATTTTAATTTTTAAGCAATTTTTAACGTTTACGCAAAAGTGAATAATAAACATAAAGTAAGTAATAAAATTACAAAATGAAAATTTGCAAGCAAATCTACATTGAGGTCATTTCACTAATTGCAATTGATTGTTACAGATAGACAGAGAATGAAATTGAGCATAAATAGTCAGAAAGTACACGAGATAATTGAAGAAATTAGGTAAAAATGAAATTTGGTTCTAAAATGTGTGTCAAAGTCAATATATCGCGTATAAATAGATAAAACCCTACCCATGTTTAGACAGAATGACCGTAAAATCACTTTCTGCAAGTGTGTAAGTGCATCTGCTTCATGAGTGTTCTGTAACTAAATTTGAATACTAAAATATTAGGTTATATCTAACATTATCTCATTTTTCAGAAGTATCAAAGTTTTGATAGAAAAACGATTAGAAAACATAGGACTGAAACAAATATAAAGGAAGTAAAAAATTACAGGATGGAAATTTGCTAGCAAATAAATCAAAAAACCTAAATCCTTATTAATTATTATCTCTTTAATTAATTCACGATTAAACTGTTATCTTCAATGACACATTAACACATTCTCATATATCGACCCGGAGACGACACCATTGAAAAAAGCTGCTCCATTATCATTTCAACTTCATAAATATTTAAAAGTGACAAAACTGACGAAGGTCGCCCGATAAATTCTGTTGAACTTATTCAGTTTTTCGGTGTACCCAAGTCCACAATCATCACTATCATTTTTTTAAAAATTATTGTCGTTATGTCAGTGTAAAATCAAACAGTGCTTACGTTGTTTTTGAAATTAATCAATGTAATATAATGATTGTTGGAAAATTTCACGATTCGAGATAGACTGTGTCAAAGTTGATTTCAAGAAATGTTAAAACTTGATATTATGGCTATGAACATGCAGAAGCTAAAAGACCTTTATTCTTCAGCATATGGTCACGCCTCCTTCAGACTACACTTTAACTCAAAGTTGCATAGCTCAATAGTATTAAACTTCAAGGTAGACAAATAGTTAAATTGAGGGGTCTCAAAAAAGCAAGAGCACTAAAATCAGCTTATTTGGGTGTCAATTTTCGAAATGGAGAATAGCGGATTCTCTAGAATAAGTTAAAGAGGTTACCCATCTAATCAATCCTTCAATTATAGTTTAGGATGAAATTCAGAATATTCCGAATTTAGATTATCCATGATAGTTTGAAGTTCCAAATATTAGAAATTCTCATATTTGATGCAAAAAAGCTGCCGAAACAGTTATTTTTAACGAACAGGTATTAATGGAAGTCAAGATTATTCTGCGCTCATTAATACTCAGTTGGAAAAATCAAATTATTAGTTAAATTAAAGTTCACTGCGTCTAATTCAGTTTCAGCTCAAACATTGCATTACAATGTCGCGAACCACAAGACAAATTGGCGTCATTGTTGGGAATTTTTCTACTCTCCATATCCAACAATATAGACCAAACGATATATTGGATACGGGATGACAAAAGGAAAGGGATGTGCACTTTTTTGTTATTTCAACCAAATATTTTATTATGTGATATTTTATGATGAAGTTAGTCCATGCTTTGGAACAGTTAAGATCAAAAACTGAGGAATCAGCCAATCAGAAAAGCCTATTTCTAAATTTTACGCAAGACGTCAAACGTCTTTGAGTTTAAGTATAATGGGCACTTAAGAATTCTACGAAAAAACTCTAACTCTCTCCAACCTGAACTAGGAGGAACGAGCCCGTCGTGGTCCCCTGCCTGTGTTGGCCCATTATTTAAATTTTGTAAATTACTTCATTTTATGCAATTCTTGTCTTTGGATGTTGCAAAGTGTTTATTCTGTGGGAAATTATTTCCATATGTATAAATTTTGTTTTTTTTTAATACATAATAATTATTTATTTTATAAGGCGAAAAAATAGCAAAGTTACTTTCATAGTCGGGAGATAAATTATTCGTTCACCTAGAAATATAGAATAAATTATGTAATATAGTATAATATATATAATATAATATAAAGCCGCACGCGGCTGATTACGACCATCAAATTCACACCATTAACAAATATCTATTCTTGTCAGATGATTAGTATCGGTTACTAATGAAGGTAAGTATTATAAATAAGATTTTATAAGGTAAAATGGTTAAAAAATAGCTAACTAAGCAGACATTCAATGCGTGATTTTGTTATATTCGACCATCGCTTATTCAAAAACGGTAAATTTTCGACATAGGGCATGCTACATGAAAAAATCGTTGAATTTGGCATACTATTAAAAAATGCAATAATATACAGGGTGTTACATAAAAAAATAAGTTTGACATGCCTCGCATTTCTGAAACACCCTGTATAAATATATATTATATATATGATTATCTACAACTTTTGTATTTAACTTTTTCTTCTCAGATTAAAAGAAAAACCTCTAGGTGGGTGGTGAAAATATAACCAATGACCCTGTACATATATTAGAGCAACTGTTGTAACTGGTTAGATGCAAACAGATAATTAACTCCGTGATGGAACACAAATAATGTTACCCAAACAGGCCTATTATAGGTGACCTCGTCAAGATTTCCTCGTAATATATTTGCAGTATCTGCTACCCTGGCTCGTTTGGTCAACATGAGTGTTCTATCACAGGACTGATTGACTGATATTTCTTAGTTGGATTTTATAGGCTACTGATATCCCTAAAGAATAATCGAATAAAAACTCTGATTTGGACTTTTTAGCAGAAGCTCTTTTCAGCGGTAATGCTTTCAAAGAGGAAATTGCTTACTGGGTTTTCCCTCTAAACATATTCGTTATTCTTTTTGTGATTACATACTTTATATCTTCAAAGAAATTGAGAAATAAATATTGACTTTAGAACTTTAAGTATATTAGGGGCATCTTAAGTTCGTAGTATTATTTGAGATATCAACCGCAAACAGATCAAACGCCAACAAAAATACAGAAAATAGGGTTTCTAATCGAATGAGTTTTATCATAAGTAAGTACACATACCTTCCTATAAAGGGTGCGGTAGAACATACGCAGCTAGAGATACTTATCATAATTTTGTTATTTTCTTAACAATAGTCGAAAGTGAAGTTTTATTTCAGAGTAGAAAGATATAGAATTTTGTTATGAAACGTTATTTGCCTCAAGAACACGCAGAATATTTATTGAAAAAAGTTTTAAAAATGCAGTTTAACCATCTTTGTGCATTCTTGGGGCAAATAGCGCTCTATAAAAAAATTTATCTTCTTAAGTTGATATAATATACAGGGTTATTCACGCTATACGGCGCGGAATATTGTGGCTAAAGTACGAGGCTTTCAAAAAGTTTCACTTTTGGGCTATATGGGGATCTATTATGGCTACTTTTTAAAATTATTTTCATATTATACAGGCTTTCTAAAAAGCCCTAAAAGTATCAAAGTTGTGTTTTTTTTTAATGGAACCCTCTGTATATTATTGCATGTTTGGATTCTCTGATCAAAATAAGTGTAGTAGTGTACATTGGAACTTTGAACTAAATAACACCAAATGGCGCTAAGAACAATTATTTAGCGTATTCTGTAAAAACACGAAAATTTAGCTATGAACACCCTAATACCATTCGATAGGTAATCAAAAATTACATATCCTGGTAAGTTAAAAAATATAGCGTTGTATTTAAATTAATCAAGTGGTAGCCACTTAAAGTTCCTATTTGATTAGTTTTAATTTTTGTACATCCTGTATAAAATGGCAAGTTTATTATGATTGCGATATAAAATATGATATATTGTTACACTACATTGTAAATTACCCTTGCATAACTTAAATAGTTCTTAAGTGTTTAAAACATGAAAATTAGGTCAAATTTTGATAAAATTCAAATTATTTAAAAATCCTTAAGTTTTAGGTATAGTAAACCTTATTAAAACAAACACTTATTTTGATCAGAGAATCCAAACGTGCAATAATATACAGAGGGTTCCATTAAAAAAAACACAACTTTGATACTTTTAGGGCTTTTGGGACACCCTGTATAATATGAAAATAATTTTAAAAAGTAGCTATAATAGATCCCCATATAGCCCAAAAGTGAAACTTTTTGAAAGCCTCGTACTTTAGCCACAATATTCCGCGCCGTATAGTGTGAATAACCCTGTATATAAAACTTTTGATAATTATTAAAGAAATACCAAAATTATAACACTCGTTAGCATAAATACTAATTTACTGATAGGTGAAAATTAGTAACTTTATCGGAATTTCTAACTGCATTCAGCTAGTGTAAATCAAATTTCTTACCTATTACAAGGTACATAGTCATCTTTAATACACGTTTCTAACGTTATTTCGCGCCATAATAGTTTTTAACTTCTTCCTTAACAATCAAAGTTTTCTCTAACTGTTACTTTCACATAATTTTGCAAGTTCTCATGTTTTTTTTTAAAACATAGACATGTCATCGGATTCCAGCGGAAATAACATATATCCATTACACATGGCTTTATTAGGTGTAGGGTTGAGGAAATTAAGCATATGGCAATTTTTTCGCCGGACGAAACTTATAATGATCCTTTTATGCATCATCAATTTTGCGAATTGTTCTCACAGAATTTTTTCCTACAGCCAAATAATGCAATATGGGTAACAGAGACTCCATTAGACGCCATAAGTATAGTAAAAAAGATAATAAACTGAAGATACATCATGTAATTTGATTTTAGTCATTCAGGCGCTGGGTAAATTAACGTTTGTCGTTAGAATTTAGTATCCGTATTTAACATTATTTGGGCTTACCACATACATATGTAGTTCAATCATGGAAATAATTGTTTAAAGCATATCCCAAAGCTGCCCTCAAAGTTTTAAAGCAGATTTTTTACTTCAGAATAATTCTTTTGAGTTCAATTTTTAGCGCTTTCTCCGAGTTATTGCAGTGAGAATTTAATTCACCACTCGTTTTCCACTATAAATTAGGCATTTCATTGTTAAGTAATAATTAGAACTACAGTAATAGACATTTATTGGGATTAAATTTCTCTCTAAGTTTGTGAATCAGAGACTATAAAAAGTTCACAAATATATAGCATTTGGTTCATAAAATTATCCTCCGAATATGACTCGCGCAGTCATGAAATCTGGCTCAGAAAAGAGCATTCATGCAGTACAGGCACTAATCCTTTTTTCACCCTAAATTGTATTCATGCATATGTAACTCATGTAATTATGCTATATACAGGGTAATACAGATTTTATTTTGATAAATTCAGGAATCGATAGAACAGGTTAAAATAATAGCCATTCATGATAAAAACTTATTTCCTATATCGCATCTTTTCGGAGATAGAGGGCGTTGAAGTAGGATTTTTTTTTTCGTTTTTTCCTCATAACTGTTGAACCACTGATCCGATTGAAGTGAAATTTGGAACATAAACATTCCACATGGCCTTACATAAGCTTGGTAAGTTTAGATCATCCAAAAAAAAGATATATAAAATAATTATATATACCTTTTTAAATACTATTTGTGCAACAAAAATAGATCTATAATTTTTGAGAATTTTTCATTTATGCAATATGTATTATCCCTGAATGCACGTCCCTGCACTCATGCATTATCCCTGAGAACAATAAAAGTAATATTTACCTAATATGAAGATTAAGTGAAATTACAAAATGGAAAACATATTCGCTTGCAATTCTTCCCTTTGAGGTAAGTACAATTACTTACTTTATCTTTAAGTTTCCTTACCTTGTGTTTATATTCATTATAATATCACTGTGAACTACTACACTGTTGTACTTCCAATCTGCTATAAACTCAAATTTTAAACTATACATGGTGGTCCAACTAAAATTTGTACCCTATGAAATTTCCGATTTCGTCCAAAAGTGGGAAAAATTCTAAAATATATTAATTTTAACTTGAGAGGGAACCACAGTTTATCTTGATTTCGAAGTAATTTCTGCATCCCTCTAGCGCCCAGAGCTACCACTTCAAAAAGTTTAAATGACAAGAGGGGTCGAGTGACACATCATTTTGAAGATGCTTCCATTCTCTATGTAACTTTGTTTTTTTTTCAAATTTCAGCGATTGGGTTTTCAGAGTACTGTTTGCATGACTGTGAAAAGAAACAAAAATGGTTATGAAAAAATATCCAGTTTAACAAATGTATTACTCAGAATGTCCACTACCAACTTCCACACAATAGCACAAGTGGTTTTGAAAAGTTTCTCTAACGTTTTGTAACATTTTTGGCGTAATGAAACGACACTTTGCGAGGATTCGTTCTCAAAGCATTTGTAGAGGTGTAGGTGGTGTAGCATACACCTTAGACTTTAAGCGACGCCAGAAAAAGAAATTTAAGAGGGTTAAAAATTTCAAACATTAGTGCAGATAAGGTAACATGTCTTAGTCCGTTCCTACCAAAAAAATTGTTTATAATTTGAATTAGACTGTACCAGATTAACAATGTTGAAAATTTCAATGAGCCTACAACAATTTCGTCATTCTGAAAAACAAATCGCTCAAACTTGAAAAAAAAAAATAGTTGTATAGAAAATGGCAGCAACTTTAAAATGATGTGTCATTCGGTCGCTTTTGCAATTTAAAGTTTTTGAAGAGGTGTCTCTGGGCGTTAGAGGTATAGAGAAACTACTTCGAAACTAAGATAAAATTTGATTCCACTTCAAGATAAAATTGATATATTTTAACATTTTTTCCAGATTTGAATGAAATCGGAGATTTTATGGGATGCAAATTTTAATTGGAACACCCTGTATATTTCCTACAGAAAACAACTCGATTTGAGCATCGATTTGCAGAAGAGAACCTATGTAAATCAAATTAACAAATTTGTAAGATTTTTTAAAAGAGGTAAGAAACGTTAAAAACGGATAAACGATTTAACATCGTATTATTACTTATTTGACAAAATTCTGTTTGTTTTCCGTGAAACATCTCATACACCTATTTATCCATATTTATAGTAAATCACTTTTTGAATAAAAGAGTTCTTGCGATGATATGTTCTAAAACTTAACATAACAGAGTGATTTATCAACGCTTGAACAATGATGAGGGCTAATATTGAAGCTTTTTTTAATAAAATAAGCTTAAAAGCAGCTATCCGAATTAAAAAATTCAAATATACTGCCATAACACTGTTTTTATTTCACAGTATGCCACTTTCCATTATATTACATTTTTGTACATGCTAACACGTGTCATTTTAAAATCCTCCTGTGGTCAATGTAAGAATTGGCCACGGTGATGTATGCAGAAAAAGACCTTAAACTAGGTGTAAAAGATATGAAAAACAATCGAAGAAACGAATAAAAGAATATCGGATGTTGTTTCAATATATCTTTTGATTCATTATATATAAATAATATTTATAAATATCATTTTTTACTATTGACTTAAATTCGGTGTAACTTTTCTGGTTGCCATTGGTATTATTGGCCTCTACTTTTCTATTCCTTAATGAACTTTCTGGCTTTTGCATTTGGTGGGATGTGGACCATTATGTTTTATATCGATGCAAACTGTGAAATTACCGATTCCAAGTGAATCGTAAAGATATAGGTGCATGTGCATTTTAATTCCAAACACGTATTAATAACCTTATAAGGAGGTAAAATACATATACACACCGTCAAAAGTCTTAGACCCCCTAATTATTATATAACTACGTGTTGACCATATTTGCAAATAAAAATTCTAATGCCCAACAACATCTTTATCTTCATATTTATTATTATTTTTTGTTTGTAAAATAACAAACTTTTATCCATTATAAAATATAACCAAATAAATAAACTATAAATCTTGTTTATACAGAGGGTCCAAGATTTTTGACGGTGTGTGTACTATATGCAAGTTAATACATTTTTACAAAAAAAATATTTACCACGAACTTATCATTGCCACAATCATTTTTATGACGACACACTCACACCTTACTGTTATACTCTCCTGCTTTGCCAGAACTTTATTCCTCTAATATTTATATATGTGTACAGGCTGTCCCGGATAAAAATACACTTTACAGGGATCTTGTAAACCATGAGAAATAGGGAAATGGTTAAATTAGCGAAAAGTTGCACCTTTCTGTGTTCTGCAAAATTATGTCTTCACATTTGGAAAATTTCACATGGATCTGAAGTTATTTGAAAAACCCGATTTTTCGAGATTCCTTTTTTACTGTTTTTTAATTTTGTTTCTAAAGATATTTTAAAATAAATTTAACATTTTCATTGCCACTTTTCCTCCTCTACAAGATGGTCTTCGTAGGTTTTCGATCCCTCGTTTTGTTTCTTCGAAACCATCAGCATCTTTGTTTAAATAGTCAACAAATTTTATTTTACACTCAGTAAATTCTACTTTTTTTCTGAATCCAATGATATATCACACTTATGATTTATTAAATGGTTTATTCCAAAAATCTTACTTTTATTAATCGGTAATATATGGTTCCAAGATGTGCTGCTCCCCATAATTCTAGACATAATATTAAATATTTAAGAGGCCGTTTTCAAAAGACTTTAATTTCTACGAAGGGCCTCATAAACTGGCCACCGTGATCTCTCGATATTACATCAATGGACTTTTTCTACTGGGAACTACTTAAAAATAAACTTTACTTAAATATTTTTCAAAATGATGAATTGAAAGTTGCAGTTCGACTTGCAATAAAAAGAATAATTCCAGAGATTTTAAATAGTGTTGTTGAAGAAATTGTTAACCGGTGTTATTTATGTTTGAAAAATGATGGGGGAATATTTAAACATAAAAAATAATTTAAAATAATTTTTTTGTGTTTATTTTCATGTTTACTAAGTGACAGATCTAAACAAATTATTTTCAAAGCCACTCATGATGTCGAATAAAAGTTATGTTGGAAAAAAGAGAATAACATTTTTCAACTAAACCATTTAATAAATCATAAGTGTCATATATATTGGTGGATTCAGAAGAAAATAGAATTTACTAAGTTTAAATATAAAATTTATTGAGTATTTAAAAAAACAAAGTTAATGATGTTTTCGAAGAAACGAAACGTCGGATCAAAAATCTAAGAATACCATCTTGTAGAGGAGATAGAGTGGCAATTAAAATATTAAATTTATTTAAAAATATCTTTAAAAACAAAATCAGAAAACGGTAAAAAAGAGACTGTGAAAAATCGGGTTATCTCAAATAACTTCGGATCTATTTAGAATTTTGAAATTTGAAGACATAATTTTGCAGAACACACAAAGGCGCAACTTTTCGCTAATTTTACCATCTTCCTATTTTTTATAGCTTACAAGATCACTGTAGAGTGCATTCTTATCCGGGACAGCCTGTATAGTATTTTTAAACCGCTTACAAATCTAGGACTTTTATTTAGGGCTGAGAATGCTTGATGCAAAGTTAAATCAACTTAGAGATATTGCACTATATCTCTCTTTTGAAAAAATATGTGTCGCTCGCCTTCGATTATCCTCCGTATATTAGGCCCTAAAACCTTAATCATATGTAACCTGAGTGATCCGAGGTACGAGTACCTTCTACGAATTCCAGTTTAGCCAATTGATTTATGTTCATTGAGTTGCAATGGAAATACCGTTTTCTATCTGTCTTACAGAAATCGGTCGAAACGAGGTTGAGTTCCTTTGCATTCTCAAGAGATCTGCTGTGAGGACGACTATACCTCGGATTCAAATAGAGAAAATGACTAGGTTTGGATGACCGTCAGTTCAACGGCTTAGATTTTCCATGAAAACCGTTTAATATATGTCAATAACAAGATTTTTTTCCTTGTTGCTTATCGTACCTTTCTCTTTAAATTAGGTGCTGCACCTGCCCACACCAATAAGAAATGCCTGTTTCATTATAATGTAAAGCGACTGAATATGTCAATATCTTGGCTCAGTTATTCTCTTCCAGGAACTACATAACATCTATAAAATTGGCCCTTAAAAATCTCGCATGGAAATTTTCTCCAGAGCCCTACAATTAGTAGGTAAATCTGACCGTGATCTTGACCTTCATAGTTTATGTTTGTTGTATTTTTAGAAATAAATTGTCTGTAATTTTCAGAAAATGTTATAAATAATGGCGTGATTTTTCTCATTTATTGCAGCTCGTTTTCGTCGGTTCGTTGAGAACATAAAAAACATGAGAAATGAAGTACGAGCACATAATCGACGATAAACTTTGCACTTATTTTTGTGCATTACTTGGTGCTTATAGTTGACACAATTGCGCATAATTTTATTTCAAATTTAACTCCGTATCGCATTGACCTTCCGACTAATGGAAATGTTAGATAGGTCAAACCGTACGTTCAAGTTCATTTGCACTATGTATTTCACTTTTTTGCAACACGTTTTTATAGGCGAGTGCCTGCAGATTTTTATAGTTTTCATTTCTAATGCCTGGTAATTATAGAACTAAGGAAAGTTCAAATAATAAAAGTTCCGCAGTGTTTTGAAACTCATTTATTCGGTATATTTGAGCACAAACTATTTTTTGCAAAACACTCTAAAGATTTTTTTATATTTCAACGCAAGTTAGTTTATCTTTACGAGCATTGTGCTTACCGTTTTTCATAAAATGTATAGACTGTTAACTGCAATTTTACCGAAGAGATAGGCACGTTTGGTATCAACTGTAATTCTAGATGTCGTGTCTTCTTCATTCGTTTATACTCATTTTAGGAAAATAACTTTCAGAGCCCCTTTATTTTGCTCCTTTTATATATTTAATTAATAATATATATTTATATTTTTTATTTATATTATACAGTGTGGTCCAACTGCTATGGCCCACTATTACTATCTTTTAAACCGTAAACGTTACAAGTTTGGCAGACAGTAGTTCGGTAACAAATAGACAAACGTTGTCAAATTTGAAGACAAGTTATGATCTCAAGGCACTGTTGCCAAAATTTGTTCGGTTTCGGAAGCATTGGGAAAAAACGAAATTTTTCCGAAAATATATTTCGTTTTCTTATAGGTTTATCTTTTGGAAACTATAAATTTTATTTTGTTATAATTCTAAAACTTTAATGTAGAACAACATAAATTAGGTGCCTCTGTTGAAATAAGAAATTAATGGCGATTAATCAAATCAATATTATTTAATTAATAGAGCATGGCGCTGAAATATTTCAATTAATTATAATACAATAAAAGCACGCATATTACAAATAATTACAAATGTTGAAAATGTTCCCCATTACTTTGAAGATAATTTTAAACAAATGTAAACATGAGATCCAGGTCATTGTTGAATTGAATCCAGATCCGTATTTAAAAAATTGAAGTTAGTGTCTATATGTCAGAAACTAAAAGTGCTATTTTTAAAAACTTAAGATTAGTGTGTAGAACTTTAAAAATCAATAAAATGTTGTAAGAAAAACTTTTTTCGAAAACCCTTAGTTTTCCGTTTATTGACAAAAAACCTTTTCAGCAAAACTTCGTTTTTTCCCAATATTTCCGATACCGAAGAAATTTTGGCAACTGTGCCTCGAAATCTTAACTTGTCATCAAATTTGACAACTTTTGTTTAATTTAACCGAACTTGCAACGTTTACGGTTTAAAAGATAGCAATAGTGGCCCATAGCAATTAGACCACCCTATATATACAGGATGCCCAAGATAGGGGGGGCCACTATGGGGATCTTCGAAACGGTAAGAGATACGGATTTGATTAAATGGGAGAAAAGTTGCATAATCAAGGGCCTAAAAAAATAGCGTTTAGAAATGCCCAAAAAAATTTTTCGTTTTTGAGATATTTGGGAAAAATTGGATTTTCCGATTTTACATATTATTTTTTTCTGGCGGGAATATTAAACCTAGACTAAAACTGAGGGCACTTCTCTACAGCAACTTTTAATGTGCTTTAACGTGGCATTGTCAGTTTTTTAATCCGACGATTCGTCATTGCGGAACCATCAATAACTTAATTTGTTTAAATACGGTCCGAATGTTCTGATATCAGATTCTGAAAGCCCTTTTTATTCTAAATTCAACGATGTATGACACTTTGCAATTTAATTGCGTTTTAGTTTTTTTCTTTGGCCCTAAACAAAAAAAAATATATTGTGCACCTGTACATAGTTTTTTAATTTTTAAAAATAAATAATTAGCTATATCAATTAACAGTTTATGTCATTTAGATGTTTAATGATAATCTTTATTAATAATCATTGAATATCTTTCAATGAGATTTCTAGAGAAGGAGATTAGCAGACATTCGAAAACAGCTTGGTCAGCACGTTCATCTGACCTAACTCTGCTTGATTTTTTCGTATGGGCGTTTGTTAAGAATCATGTTTATCAGCAAAATTTTGCTACAGAACAGGAACTGAGGGGGTTAGTTCTGGAAACATTTTCCATTATTACTCCACAAACGTTGATTAGGGTGTTAGAATCGACAGTTCCAAAGTGTTATTTGTGTTTGGAATGTAATAGAAATCTTTTAAAACATATGCTTTAAAGTTAGATGTTTTGTTTGTATTCCTTTGTTGTTTTTTTTTTAATTTTTAGGTTTTCTTTTAATAAAATTTTATTTGTATTTTGTTAATTCTATTAAATTAATGCATTAATTCAGCCATCAGATTATTATTTATTTTAAAAAATTAAAAAGCTATGTACAGGTGCACAATATTTTTTTTTGTTTAGAGTCAAAAAAAAGATTAAAACGCAATTAAACTGCAAAGTGTCATACATCGTTGAATTTAGAATAAAAAGGGCTTTCAGAATCTGATATAAGAACACCCGGACCGTATTTAAAAAAAGAAGTTGACGATGGTTCCGCAATGACGAAACGTCGGATTAAAAAACTGACAATGCAACGTTAAAGCGCATTAAAAGTTGCTGTAGAGAAGTGCCCTCAGTTTTAGTCTAGGTTTAATATTCCCGCCAGAAAAAAATAATATGTAAAATCGGAAAATCCAATTTTTCCCAAATATTTCAAAAACCAAAAAATATTTTGGCGATTTCTAAACGCCATTTTTTTAGGCCCTTGATTACGCAACTTTTCTCCCATTTAACCAAATCTGTATCTTTTACCGTTTCGAAGATCACCATAGTGGCCCTCCTTATCTTGGGCACCCTGTGTATTATTATTTATATTTATTTATTTAATTTATAAATCTTCTCGCCGAATTAGGATGATGTGGGAGCACTTGCTTCAACCTCAAGGTTCAACAGAAACCCGAATTATTTAATTTACTGTATTCCATTTTAAAATTGCAATCATAAACCGAAAACGGCGCTACACCTATGGAGATAGATCTTAATTGCTATAAGAAGTCTTCTTTTGCAGAATCGTTTTTTATATAGTTCACACCAGAAACCTTTTTTTTAAATTAATATTACTAAAACTAGTCTGACAGACTAACCATTAGTTTATCTCTAGATTCTTAAACTAAGTACTTAACATAAGATAGTAAAGTTCATCCAGTGATGCCTCAAAGTTTGCTCTGACCTGCCCTAGCACTATCACATGTTCACTATACTCTGCTATTACACCGGCACACTATACAAGCTCGAACGGTTTAGTCCTCTGCAGCCTTCTGACCAGATCTTGGTTGTGTAGGAGCTGAAGGACCTCTTCGTTGACGTGTTGATGGAGACGATATTCGTGTTTAATAGCGAATCATTTAATTTCTTGGTCTCCTTCAGGAATACCAGAGACTAATGATCTTATTGCGAATCTTATATCAACAGAAAAAAAAACAGTTATTAGTAAAAGGGTTTATTTCTTATGTGCTCACTAGTCCGGTACCAGCCTTATGGGGAGGAGGTTGGACGACTGTCCAGGACGGTAAACCAGGAAGGGCGGCGGACTTTCCTGGTCGGAAATTTTTTTTGGGGATAGGGTAATTAAAAATTTCGCTAGGACGCTAGACTTGCTAGGCCTAGCCGTGATTTCATCTAATCCTTGCCCTTTATAGTGTGTCCGTGATCCCCTTCGAATCTATTCAGAAAATTCAGTGATTCATTGAAGAAACTTGAAGGGCGTGACGTGTGGAATCCGTGCGCGTGTATCGTCGACTTAAAGGAACCAAACGTGGAAAGTGGTACCTTTTCTCACACCACTTTCTGGCATTTCTTTTGTTCCTAAGCCAACGAGGAAACTGATTCTCAGCATAAAAATGAAAAATATTGTCTCAGTAAAAATTTCACCCAGGGCGCCAGACTTGCTAAGGCCGGTTCTGCGCAAGTCCCATCAATAGAAGGAGGATTATATTGAATGTCTATGATTTTATATGGCAGTCAATATCTCAAAACCTCATAGAGATAGACGGACATTTCAAACACAAAAATTATGAGATGGGGTCGGAAGTATACGCTGAATATAACTTTAAACTTAGGGGGTCTAAAAAATTGTGTTAAGTTTCAAGTTTTTGATTTTAAATCAAACCCATCTAATTTGAATTTCAGCTGTTTTGAAAATATCAACGTATCAAATAAGGCACTTTTCGCACTTTGAAGGGTCGTAGTCGCCAGACGTTTTGGGCCATGGCAAAGTAACTTTTACATAGTTACCTGAATTTTTAAAAAGGAGCAAGGTAGTCCTACCAACTAGCTACACAATCTTAGGTTTTCATTCTTGGGCGGTAAAAAGAAAAACTCTTAAGCTATCAAATTTTCAATAATGTTAATTATCTTTTTCAGGGTTATGAGGTCATAACTATCAGATTTGAGCTGTAGGAGAAAATAATGAGACTTACTGCTAATATTTCCTCCTGAAATCAGGTAAAGATAAAAATTGCAGAAGAAGATCTTTAAAAATTGTGATTTATGATACTGTAACCGCTGAAACTGCCTCTTTTTCGCACAACATTGTACATTAATTTTTAAGTAGACAGAGAGTTTATTCAGAGGCACGGTTTAGATCTGTGTCTAGTGCTGAACATCAATCTTTACACTTAAAAAATAATGATTCTAATAATAACATCCTAGTAAATGATAATTGGTTAAAGAACTTGACAAACGTTGAAATTCTGGGCGACATAACTCGTTTCTTAGCACTTGGCTCACAATTTGGAATTCAACTTACTAAAAATAGCATCTAATGCACACGGGTATTGACAGAATTTGAGTACATTCTAAAAAAAATTACATCGCAAAAGGATCTATTGGGAGCGAGATTTATTAACGTTGTTACTAATTACTTGAGCAATCCCATTAATTACAGTTCTCTTGTTATCTTATACAGGGCGTTATTTAAGTACGTGACTAAACTTCAAAGGGTGATTTTTTGAGTGCTTCTAAGACGAAAAGTTTATATAGGGTGTTTCAGGTTTTAATACACAAACTTTAATCACGTATTCTACGTTCGAAAATAACCCTAGTTTGCTAGATAAACTATATTCCAGAAACGATTCGTTTAGGAAATACAGGGTGTTGAAGTTTAATTAAAATAACACCAAAACTCTATTTTTTGCAGAACTCTATCAAAATGAGATCAAAATAATTTAATTTAATTTTAATTTTTAATAGTATTCTTAAGTTTTATAAAATGAACACAAATAAAAGAATTTACACGAAAAGTTAGTCATATTTTACTCGAAAATAGGACTTCATATAAAATCTTCAGAATTGAATGTGAAATCAAAAAATATGTTTTATTTTACCAAAATGCAATGGCGTACCATTTTTTTTTAATGGCCAATTACGTGCCGCTTCGCGCACCATTGGTAAAACTAAAAAACCATTTTGTGTTGTAAAATATGCACCTTCCATCGCTATAAACAACCCTAAAATTTCATTGAAATACATCAAAAGGTTTTGCAAAAAATAGAGTTTTGGTGTTATTTTAATTAAACACCTCGTATTTCTTAAACGAATCGTTTCTAGAATAAAGTTTATCTAGCAAGCTAGGGTTATTTTCAAAAGTAAAATAAACAATTAAAGTTTGTGTATTAAAACCTGAAACACCCTGTATAAACACAGGTCTAGCAATGTTTCATTTTCAAGATACAGCGTGTTAAACTTTTTTTTAATCGTTACATATTTTTAAAAAACTCCTAAATAATAAGACGCAAACTAATATGATATTAAAACTTAGTGACAGTTTTTAATGTAATACAAAGGAAACCTTTTTGCTAGAAATGGTTTGTCTACCTTTGCTAGTGGCGTACACAGAGGTAACGCTGAAAATTTAAGAAAAATTAAACAAGAAAAACGCTTTATTAAAACTAAACTTAAATAAATAGTACGCAATTTTTTTGGTAAAAGAAAAAACTTTACTAATGAGTAAATGCAAAATTTCAACAAAATCTGCTAAGGGATTATTAAGATTTTTACGAAAAAACAATTTAAAAAAAGTTTGACGCCCTGTATCTTGAAAACGAAACATTACCGGACCTATGTTTATATACACTTTTCACCTTAGAATCACCCCTTAACGTTTGGCCACATAGTTAAATAACACTCTGTAAAACAAAACAAAATATTTCTTTAAGAGTAATGAACATCATGATCAGAGTGGGCAAAGGACGTGTAACCGTCCTCATCGATAGGACACGACGTCAGCAAAAATCTCTGGCAATTCTGTCTGATAACTCCCACTACGTTTTGCTCTAATCTATCCCTACGGATAAATACGAGGTGAAAAGTAATAAAATATCACATTTCAAAGATCGTGGGTTGATATCTGAGGCTAATGCCATCAGATCTATAATTATAGTTCTCCCAAACTCTATGGAGTCCAAAAATACATGCCTCAGCTTGCTCTCAGGCCTATAGGTTTCTTAAGAAACGTCCCAAACAGTAATATAGCTTCCTTATTACTGGATATTTTTACAAAGGCCTATGACAAAAATACCTCCATTGCATAAAAGACAGCTTTGAATTTACTAAAAATTTGAGTCTCCTTTTTGGTTTTATCCTGGTCAGTTTCGATGTGGTTACATTGTTAGGAGGCATCTTTCATGAGTTAATCGTTGAGATAAACAAAACCGATATTACTGAACCCAACAAAGCATGGGACACTTGCTATGCATTCATGGAGAAATTTTACAAACAAGTTTTTGGCTTCCACATGGGGGTAACCTTTTCACCAATAATTTCCCAATGCATAATGGATGATCTGCGTGATAACTGCCTGCCTCGGCTTAACTTTCAGATACATTTCCTAAAAGAATATGTGGATGATATAATAACTACTGTGCCGGGGGACCGGATTGACGAGACTCTTGCTTTACTTAACCGTTACAATCAACATATCCAATTTACTGATAATAACGACCGTGATGAATCTCTAGAAGACAGTGTCAGCATCTCAGAAACCTCTTTTCAACTCACTAATATGAATCTTACTGTTTAATTACTCCCTATAAATACTGAATAACACACAATGCATTTATTTATCCTTTTCATTCATCAAAAAAATGTTCGACAAAGTAGCGAAATTATTCAATAATACCGGGTGGTCCACTTAACTTGGTAAATCGAAATATCTCGAAAATTACGCATCGGATTGAAAAAAGTTCCAAATGAGATTTGTTTGTTTCGAAGGGGTCCACTGAATAATACCAACCATGACTTCTCAACTTTACCACCTGGGGGTGGGGTGGGGGTAACTTTGAACTTTTAAACGGCAACTCTCATTTTTTATTACAGATTCGAATTCTACGACGAAAATTACGTGGGGGTTTCTATAAAACTTTTTTTTCGATTCGCGACAGATGGCGCTGTAATATGTTTTATTCTGATTCCGAAAGAAAGTGTTGTGTCTTTAGTTTTTTAAACAGAAACCTGTTCTCTTTTTTTGGTGAATTCCATCGAGTTTAAAGAAAGAAAACCGTCTGTGAAAAAAAAATGTATTATTAAGTTTATAAATAAACTTTTAAATTAAATTTTCTTTCCAATGAACACAACAAATCAAACATTAAATTTCATATCATTTGCAAACACAGTAAAAAAATGATAAACTTTTTAGTGATGATATTTTTATCAGTGCACTGCCGATAAATAAAACGAAAAGTCTTGGTTTTACTTTTTATTTATAAATTTAATAAGTGATATTTTTCACAGACGGTTTTTTTTCTTTAAACTCTATCGAATGCACCAAAAAAAGAACAGGTTTCCATTTAAAAAACGAAGACACGGTACTTTTTCCGGAAGCAAGATAAAACATGTTTTTCCGATTATAGCGCCATCTGCCGCGAATCGAAAAAAGTTTCAAACAAACCCCTGCGTAATTTTCGTCGTAGAATTCGAATCTGTAATAAAAAGTGAGAATTGCCATTTCAAAGTTACCCCCGCCCCATCCCCAGGTGGTAGGGTTGGGAAGTCATGGTTGGTGTCATTTAGTGGACCCCTTCGAAACAAAAAAAATTTAATTTGTAACTTTTTTCAATCCGATGTGTGATTTTCGAGATATACCGATTTGACAGGGTAAGTGGACCACCCAGTATGCCACTGATTTTTGCCTTAAAAAAGATCTTAGCACTAGAGTAAAAGACAATTTCGACAGGATACGCAATCCAAGGTAGTATAATGGATTTCTTGTAATGGTCGTAATGAAGAGCAAATCTATTACACATTAAATGTGTTTATTAACGAAATCTCTAAACATACAGGTGATTGGACTATCTCAGCACAATGCTAACACTCATTATCCTAAGAATTTTGTAGAAGTCGAAATGTTGAACAACGAACCGAATTATCATAAAACAACGTTCTTGGAGATGATGGACATTATAGCCAAAAATAATTTAGTCAACATAGGAACTGACATAAATAATTTAAACAACTTCTAGGACAAGTTTAATAAGTAAGTGTAAGACCCCGGTAGTAGTTTACACAACTTCATTCTCTCCTCGCTTGGCTCTAAGGTTTTCTCATTAATGTTAATCCGCAGTTGCTAGTACTGATAAGTGAAGCAAATTTTGGTACTGTTATAGTTATTATATTTCCATCCGATGCATAAAAAAGGATGGTTAAAATTCCTCAACAAATCAGTGCGAACAAGATATGAAAAGACAGACGTGTATATTTATTTAGACTCCAGTCCATTTAGTGGGTTCATATCTTGCCAGTGCTTCAATGTAGATGACCGAATTTTAATAACAACTTTTAAAAGTTTTTTCCTTGCAGTTTTTAATTAAATGTAATTTTAATATGTGATATGGCCAATATTTCCGTTGCCGGTCGGGCACCTGCTTTTACGTTAAAACATTAGCATTAAGTTCCGTTGGTTACTTTCATTGCTCACGTAGCCCTGATGAAGATCATAAACGCTATCGAAAGATTGGTAGCTTATAAGTTTTTTCTTGCCTAAGACTGAAAACCGAGGATTTTCAAATTTTCAATTGTTACATGACGTTTACAGACTAACTCTGGATTTTCTTATTCTCAAAAAAGCAATTTGTTGAGTGACTAATTGTGTGCCCCAATTTAACCGGTGTTGTATCTTTTAGGGTTTTCTAGATCTCAATATTAAGTCCTGAATTTGAACCACTCTGTACAGAATTTCTTCATTGCAAAGTAAAACTAGAGCTATTGTCTCGTGCGAGTGTAATAGAGGTAACTACATACAATAATAAAATGGCATGTTCAGACCTTGTAGGCGTTTAACCTCGGTCTCTGATAGTATACAGAGTGGTCCTCTAGGAATCGCATCCATTTGCAGCAATTTTGAGAGTGTTATACGTATAGTTTATGGAAGTACTCTTTTTAAAGTATTATCAAGGTGACAACACTTTAATACGACAGGTTATATCGGCCCTAGACGTTAACTTGCTTATTTTAAATAGAAACCCTGTATATTTTTTAATTTTTAGATTCTACGAGTAAATCTAAATACATTTTATGTTAATGTCC
The DNA here is from genome assembly GCF_039881205.1 of Euwallacea similis. NCBI lineage: Eukaryota > Metazoa > Arthropoda > Insecta > Coleoptera > Curculionidae > Euwallacea > Euwallacea similis. Next base: position 266,942 of record NC_089625.1, read on the forward strand.
TATACATAACTTCAACAGTTTTTAGTATAGGAAATATATGAATATATTTTTCATATAGAAAATTCTGTGGTATTATAAAACAAAGACAATAATAAGGCACGTAATAATTGTTGTTTGCAGGTCGGAAATAAATTATTATTTAATCTTAGGCAGACGCAAATTAAAACGAAAACATTTATCTTGGGGTGCTTTTACCGTAGATGAGAATTTAAGTGAATAGTCTTTGTCTTCTCTTCATTTCTTCTGCGTCTTAACACAGGATGACTGGACAACAAACAATAAAGCTGAAATTCATTTCAGTGAAAGTTTGCAAATAGGGAACCTCAACTTTTATAATCTTACGTAAACAAGTATTAAAAATAAGGATAACTCTTTCACCAGGTTGTCTATTAAAAATATTTGCTGTTTCACAAATTAGGATTTTTTACATGTTTCTATAACATTTTTTTAACTATACAATTTTACAAAATAGCATTTTTCATAAGAAACGTGCGATCTGTACCTTTGTAACTACTGATTAAAGAGTACCCCCTCTTAAGATAGTCAAAATGCCCTTTGATCTAAATTGAAAACCTAATTGAATAGGCATATAAGCAATATACATAAGTTATAACCCTTTAATGCCAATCAATTGTGCAAAATATCCTTATCCCCATCTCCTAGATCAAAAAAACCTTGAAATCACCATCTTCTCAATTATAATTGTTAGCTTAAAAATTGGTTTTTCGAAGAATCTGAAAAAATCACACATACATATATAGAAAACCTTCGCGTATTCGTCACATTTTTTGTTTTTTTTTCCTGTTAATCCTAATTTAAAAACTATTTTTAAAATTTCAAAATGAGTTGCAAGTCCAGTTTTTCCTTCTAATGATCATTAGAGGGGGTATTTTTATGGCAAATCTAAGTGTATATAAAACGTGTCACTTTTTAGGCTGCGCCATATTGAAAAATGCAAAAAACTCAATTTTTTTACATTTTTTTCAATGCCTAATTAAACATTTAAGCTCTTTTGGGCATTTAATGCATTTTTGTATAATTCAATAGTATCTATTTAAATAACAGCAAACTGAAAAAAAAATCAAATTTTAAAAGTCTTTTGAAAATTCTTAAGTGCAATATTATTGATATTCATATCAAAACTGCTGCGTTTAAGAGTAATACACCGGGTGATTCGGTTTCCATGTACTTGTTACAGAATATAGTACATCAGCAGAATTATACTACTGTTAGCATACGTACGGTATCGGAGTGCACTGGGCGCTGCCTGTTGTGATTATCTTGCCCATTTCCTTTGTGATGTGTTGAATATCATTGCCATTGATTATCATAGTTTATTGTTAGGGTTCTTATAACTATAGTTTAATTGAGTGGTGTTGAGCTTCAAGAGAGAATAACAATTGTCATAAATTAAGTATATGTAGAGGGCGTTTGGAAACGTTGATACCGTGAAAGATGCCTACTATGTGAAAATGTTTCATTAAATTCATTAAAAAAACAATATTTGCTTGATAATTCAAAAGAATTAAAAAAATCGAAACATTTCTGTCAAGGGTAGTTTCCTAACTACTTATTTATAATTGAATTTCGTGAAACTTATGACAATTAAAGACCTTTATAATATGATTATTACCTACAATTTTCATTTCATTATCTTAATCAGAAAAAAAATTATTTAAAAAAATATTCCAATAATAGAACCTCTTTGGAGGGACATATCTCAGTAACGGTGCTTCGGCAGATCAATGTTTATAGGAACTTTTTCTTACCATTTTTGGTTCTATATTCACCTTCTTAGGTTTTGTACCAACTTTTTCAAATACCCTGAAATTGTAAACACCAAATAATTATTATTTATTATTGTTTTACATTTTTGTAATTGGTTGGTGCCTGTAAGAGTTACTATAAATTATATACCTTAAATGAATAGAATTTAATTAATATTCTGTTATGGAATTATTTAGCTCAATATTAACGATTTATGATTGTAAATAAAACGAGAAAACTGACATAAAAAGTTGACGGAGGTGCGACCCCGGCAACCTAAGATTTTTAAAACACTCATTAAAGTTCCTAAAGGAATAAAGTTGGGTTTGGGACGAACTGATGAGTTTCCTTGGTGTAGCGAATACACGCTAATATACGTTACCCGTAATATTTCAGAAGTGGGATCTACAATCTTGCCTTTTTTTCTTTTTTTTGTCTATTGAAAATTACGCTGTGTAAATATAAATTGTGTTAATAGTGAAAATGATAGTAAATCTATTGATGTTTATCGTTCAGGAAAATTCTTGCAAATATCAAAAAAGAGAACGAAACAAAATCTTAAACAACATTCCGAAAAAACATCGGATCTTCTTGAATCAGAAGGTGAAAATGGCGTAGAAGACGAAATAAGAAGATCAAAGCGAGACCGTATCAATCAAATTATCGCTCAAAAAGTCCAATAAATCGTCAATCAAATACATGATCAACAAAATGTCCCTAATCCTAGCTCGGTCAACATGAAACTATAGCTGATATAGTGCCAGAGTTTAATCCAGAGAATAGTGACGTCACCTCAACCGGTTGGCTCGACAAAATTGAACATTTGGGTCAAATTCATGGCTAGACCGACGCAAACAAAGCATATTATATGCATTCCAAGTTAGCTGGAATTGTTAAATTGTGGTACAATGGCTTAAGTGCACACAATAAACCTTGGGGCAAATGGAAAAAACGCTCTTCCCGAAGCATTTCCTTCTCACGAGTATTTTGTTGATAACCTGAAAAAAATGATGGAACGAAAGAAAACCCCAGCCGAGAGCATGATGAATTATTATTATGCTAAATGCAGTTTGATGAGAAAATGCGACATTTCTGACAACAATGTTGTGTCCTGCATCATCGATGGTTTAGCGAAGGAAATTCGAAGCACTGCCAAGTTTTAAAATTGTCAATCTCCCGAAGATTTATATCAGGGCTTTCTTTGCAAGATGGTTGCTGGTGGTCCCACGGCACCTCATCATTTCAGAATTATTCAATGCGATACCTGTTATAAAATCGGATATAGAGCTAAGAATTGCTATTATTGCCTCCCTACTGGAAATCGGAATGCGGCGCAAGAAACATTGACTACAAGAAAGTCATCCAGTATGAAGAAATGCACTCACTGTGGAAGAATCAGCCATTTGCGTGAGAGCTGTTGGCTTTTCAACTCTGCTAAAATTCATCCCTTACAAAGGCAAGATGGCCAGATAGCCAGAACAGGCAACTGCCCAGAGCACTCCCATAACGCATGTACCGTAACCCTACAGATATTTTTATTTGATTTATATGCCTGGCGAATCAATTATGGCACAACTGTTCATACACCACAACCATATCAAAACGTGTGCTCCACACACAGCTAACCAATTAAAATAAGAAAAATGGAAAACGTCCTGCTTTCAACACGTTAACGAATAATACGTGTGAAGCGTCCCGCTTCCAATACGCTGGAACAAGTGCAAAGTGTCCCGTTTTCAACACATTAAAGTGCGAAGCGTCCCGCTTTCAACACATTAAGCACCTAATCAATGAATGTTTGGTCACAAGTCAAAATTACTTACAAAGGCCATGGTACTCCAAATTAACGCAATTACGATTATCGATTTAATTTTCCTTGAATTAAGAATCGTCTGATAATCCCCTAAGTTACAACCTAAAAATATCTTTAGCTAAAATTTGTCTCCTATTTGAATATTCTTCAACTCATGTCGTCCATTCAGTACGTATTTTGATTCTGTTCGAACAGCCTGACTAACTTCTGTCTTTAGTGAAATTAATGCGGAATAAAACAACCACTAAAAGATAATTCGAGGTGAGTCAAGTATGGTCCATGAATGTTATGGCAATATTATCGACGTTACAACTCGTTAAAGTGTCTCTTTTTGCTGTTTTCGAGCACAATGGGGAAGAAAGGTGAATCGAAATCAGACAAGTGAGCCACTGTACCGTAGAAAATCCGGCGCCTAAAACGTTAGAACTCATGGGGGGAGATGCGGCGGGAATTCCTACGGGGACCAGAAATCAGTGCAAAACGAATTAGACCCAGTGGAGTTTCGTAGATCCTGGACGACTCGTTTTAATTTTAACAATTGCGTTCGCCGTTTTTGCATGCATTTAAATAAGCGTTCTGCTCAAAATTTGGCAAAAGGCAAATTTAAAATTTTGCTCCTCTAAATTTGAGACTGACTACGCCCCTGTTTGGGTCATAAAAGTGCATCAAGCGCTTCTCAAACCTCATCCGTTACGTTCTTGAATTATTTATATATTTTATTTGTTTAAGTAGATCGCTCGGTAAAATAGGTGGACGAAATCCCGATGACTTGGGAAATACACATTTTTATTATTTCGTAAAGCTAGAGGGAATTGAGGATGGTATAAGAATAGACCATAAATAAAAACAAACAATTTTTTAAGCAGATTTATATTTTTTAAAACTTAGGAACTAAAAAATCCAAATATATTATGGATAATTACAACTTTACCTTGGATTATAAGTACAAAATAACAAGTTTAACGTATTAGGGCTAAACCAATATTAATAATGCGATAGTTAGGTGCCTAGATGTCGCTAAGCATATAGAGAATTGCCCTGTGGTACAAATTCACTCACATTTTCTTTTGATAAGTAAGACGACTATTCAAACGGGTGTAACAATCCTTATATGTAATTACAATGACAAAACTGGATCCCAGGTTGGTATTGATCAAGCATTTTGTCCCAAACTTCGGTTACATATTAGCATTCGAGACTGTTAATTATTGGTAAAGGCACGGAAGTAAATTCAAGAATATCGAGCAATTCTTCGGTATGCAGATCCAGCCTGAAGATTGTAATTAATTTTTATGTAACTTTCCTGTTATTTTGTAATTTTATAATTTTTTGGTTAACAGCGAGGTCAGTGGCAGGTACAGATTCCTTCAAATTAAATATTGAGCGAAAAATCCAGTGAGAGTGGTACTATTTCCTATTTTATTTATTTATTATTAATAAAAAAAATTCATTGCTACTACTCGTCTTATTTAAAAATTATCACAATCAGTTAACGATTTTTTGTCACTTTCTACAACTTTTTCTACTTTTTTTTTGTTATTTTTCAATTGGTTTTTTGCTTCGGTTTTTTTATATAGCTTTTTATTAAATATTTTATCAAAAAGTATAAAATACTGTAAAATATTATGAACACAACAATTCTCTTTATCTCTCACGACTTCGTTATAAATAAATTGGCATCTGCGCATCGGAAGACTTATCAATATTTTTAAAACATACATCTATTTGAACAAATTATATGCTCGTGCGCAAACACCTTTTTCTTTCTACTATGTCAGCTAATTAATAATAAAATCGAAGTTGCATGGAAAATTCACGCCAGAAAAGAACACGTAGTGGATATGAGCTTTCCTGTCTTCCTTTGTGTAGCTGGAAAAACTCACTAATCTGATGCAAAAAGTTAATTTTTCACACAGCTTCGAATAAAATAATCATTATATATAATTGAAACACTAATAATAATTATAATATTTAACAGAACTATACGTCAATAGCGTAACTAAGCTAACTGCACCCCAACTTCAAGTCGCATTAATTACTGTACAGATAGTCTTAATATAATGGAGTCATCCCAAGATTCGCCCCCAGTACAGTAAGCTTGTTTACACAGTAACTATATTTATTATAAAACACATTGAGCAATGGGTATTTCGGTTTTGGCACTTTCAAACACGTCGTGTGGTGTCAATGCATTATGTCTTTTATATGAAACTAATTGGTCCTCCGGAACCAAATATTTGGAAATTTCTTGTTGATTTTTACAAACAAATTTTCAGATTAACCCGATTAATAATTGCTTTGTTTGAGTACTCAAGCCCAAGCACTAATAAGTTGCGTATGGTTACAAGTGCAAAATAATTCTTAGTCGCGCCACTAACGACCAATCTGGGTCAAGCTGAAACTGAAGAGTTTCAACATCTCGGGTTAAACTCAGGCATGGTCTTTTCTGATTTGATTAATTCCTCAGTTTATCTCTCGGATTTACTTTGCGGGAATATAAAACTATGTGCATTCAATTTCCGAAATAAGCTGCGTTTGTCGGGAATAAATTGCACAAAAACGAACATTTTGCTAAATCAAAATATAAAAAAGCGCAATTGCGCTTAAAGTCGAGATGGTGTAATGAAAAGAAGGTATTAAAAAGCTTTCCAAAGACTGACAGTTTGAAAACTGTTAATCTTAATGTAAAGCTGACTGATTACTAATATTAGGGAAAAATTAAAATAAAGTAGGTACGAAAAGAGAAAGTGGTGAAGTCGTAAAAAAATGTTCTGCACAATCTGAAATTAATTAAATTTTTATTTTCAAAACACATAATCATCATCTCGGTGGACTATATCAAATTAGGGGATCTCGGCATTAAATTGCACAAAAACTCTAATTTTATCCCGCAAGATGAATAATTTAGGAGTTGATTTCTCTTCCAATAATATTAAATCAGACAATTTTCTGATTAATGGGGAAAGCATACTACAAAACTTAATTTTAAAACGCGTTTCTTTGGGAAATAATGGTTATTGGAGATTTTACAGCTCGAAATGCGTGGTACGTTGGTAAATGTCACAATAGTACTTACTATTGACAGCGACATATGTCAATTTGAAGATGAAACAGCTAACTGCATTCGATAGAACCAAAACTGAAACGATTCCCGCGTCATCAAACGCCTTAGTGCTAATTAATAATGAATCGATAACAAAATTTAAAACCCTAAAATTAAGCTTAAATGCTTTAAACTAAAAAAAACCTTACTATGAATTATAATATTTACATATAATAAACTTGCATTGTTAATAAAGAATAATTGATAATAAAGAAAAACTCGACGAATATTTACAAATTAAAAAGCAACAAGTGGTATTCTAAAAAGCAAGTTTCTCATTAAAAGGGTATTTTACTACATTCGTAATTGATAAAAAAAAATGAGATTGATTTCGTAAATTTTTATCAGTTACGAATATTTGAAAGTTTATCTTTTAAAGATGTCCCCTAAGAAGTAAATTCGCACTAAATACAATATGAAATTCTTTTCGTTACTCGTTTCATATCTACTAAACATGCTGTTTCCTGTCATTGACACACTCTTTATAAGTTTATTGCAAACGAAACAAAAACCTTCCATTCTTAGCTTAAAACGATATGAAACGAATGTTGCAACAGAACAAATTTAAAAAGATTTCAATTCTAAATTAATGAAACACAAAAACGCTAAAGAAAGGGAAATGACCATACGTAGATCAGAAAACTATTTCAATAGAGGATGATTTGTGTAATTAACAAAAAGAGGTAAGATAAATTCGACTCGAAGAACGATCCTGCTATAATCGCTGTAAAAGTAGTTGAGAAAATACATTAAAAACTGATATCACATTCGTATGTCATTTCATCACAAATTTTTTTAAAACAATACTATATAGGGTGAGCAAACCATGACAAAAAAATTGATTAGACGCATTACTAGCACCCGGCATTGGTTGGGACACCCTATAAAAGTAAACTAAAAACATTTCTATATAAAAAAAAATCCTTACCACCTAAATTAACAAGTGCCGTAACATAAGAAACGAAAAATAGTATTCTTTCCCCTATTCATTTTATCATTATATTAATTAAATCACAGTAAATATAAACAAAATACAAAAAACACACAAAAATGTTATTGAATTAATTCACTAGTGGTTGATGGTAATTGTAGAATAAAGAGTAAATCAAACAAATACCTCGGTGCCGCTCCAAAATTAAATTGACCTAAGCTTCTGCGATCTCAAGGAGACTCAAAAGAAAGTTCACGTTTAAACGTTACCGCCTTTCTTTCGAAATCCAAAGCCTTTTGACTACAAGCTTTATAACTTGTCGTCCCAAAAAATTTAAATTTCGATCGAAATCGAAATTTGTGCCTGGAATCTGCATTTCTCGCATCGTATACTAAAGGAAATAGCGCCCTACGTTTGAATCCGTATTGCGCATGTTCTAAAAACCAATGTGGCTTAATAAAACCGCACGCGCAACAGGGAGAATTACGAAAAATGCGCGTCTCGGCTACTATGATATAAAATCGAAACACATTCTAGCGTCTGGCGGCTAAATTCCGCCTGAGCTGCGATAATCTCGACCTAAGGTAAGACTGTTTTTTCTTAAGGTCTTCCAGCTGCTTGATATTATTGACATTAGATTCAGTCAAATAGTAGCAGTGCTGGGCAGCTTGTAAAAGTATATTCACTTTCGCAATTTTCTTCGTACCAGATACTTCAGGGACGACGTTCTTCAAATTCTCGAAAGCTATGCGCAAGTCCACACGCCTCTGCCTCTCCATGTCATTGTGCAGATGGCGCTTGTCAGTTGGCTCGCCTTCGGTAACGTTTGATCGTTTCCGTTTGTAGCTGCTGTTGTTTCTATTACCTCTGCCTCTTTTGACACCACGCCTACTCGGAGTTGAAGTGGAGCAGGATGGACTATCGGAGCTTCGCACTGGGAGGATGGTTTTGATGCCGTTGTTGGTTCTCTTTTTCGACATGGCGGTGGCCACTCTCTTTTGCAAGTGGTGTTTGTCACTGGAAGAGGGGTTGTTGGGTAGCGAAAGAGCAATTCGACTGGCATTGGTGAATTTATCGCTGACGGAGACTACGTCAATTTCCTCGTCTTCTTCTGTAACAAGAGATATTTACAAATTAGAATTAAGGTCCATTAAAGAAGGATATTAAATTGGCCCTTTTCAGGACCAAAGAAATTTTAAAACAAAAAGTTTTAGTTTTTGGTATGTTCAATCATAATTTTCTCGAGACCTGTTGCGTTTAGGTATAGGACATGGTACATGAAACACACTTAGAATTTTACGTAGAATTCAAAAATGAAATAAAAAAATAGGTGTTTCTATTTGAAGAAACAAAGTTGGTGGTCGTACCTGATTTTTGGACTACCCTGTATACATAAATTTACCGTTAAAAAAACCGGAAGAAAAAATAAAAATCGACGTGTCCGGGGGTTTTGGCCGCAATTTGGATGCATATTATGCATCTTAGTTATACGGACTGTTTCATCCAAAACTTCCACACTGTATATTTTTTTAGCGTATGACACCAAAAAACCTTGACAGTGCAGTGTTTTACGGTACAAATGATTTTTTTTCTTATTTGGTTTAAATAAAAAAAACTAACTTCCGAAAATAGGTTTACGGTATACAATCGTGCGAGATGCAGAACCGCTGTCTCTTCTGATATTCTACTAAGATAGGGGCCATTAGACTAACCAAAACCAATTAACCTCCATAGAACTATCGCGAAAACGAAGATCTTTGCCTGCTACCTGTATGGTTCAAATCAAAACGAATTTAACCCTGGAAATCGCTGTTAATGAAAAGGGCGTTGCATCCTATAAATACGATCAAGCAGCGGGCCCACAAACGGTGCTAAAAAATGGTAGCTGCCTAGGGTTAACAAACCAAATTGTGTGAGCTGGCCAAATGCCACATTAACGCGTAAGTGTTCCGCTATAATTAATTTTACGGATTAAATCATGTTGTATGTTGCAATTGCCTGTGAAAATGGGATTACAGGGATGCAGTTATCCAGAAGCCGACGGCACTTGGGCCTAACCCGTCGCCGTTAGTTGTCCCGGTGGTTCCAGATTGAAATGTCTATTTTTAGAATGTTCCGCGATCCAGCGGCGTTTAAAGTGAGTAATACAGAACTAATTGTCGTGGATTTATTCGGCGGCTTTGTGGGCGTGATTAATGGGTTTCGTCAGGGGAATTTCTGCCACGGGTTCCTGCTTAGAGCTTATCGATGAACGTAATACGACACTGTCGGGTTAAAATGGGCAGCGAGCCTCTGACACTAACTGGTAATTGATGATATACGCTTTCAAAGGCGCACTGTGTTAGTGGCAGTAGTAAGTAATGTGGCAGTTGTAACTTTAATACTTCTGCCATCCTCGCGTCGCCTCACTCGACTCGACAAGAAAGCAGGTTCTGCACACCTCTTCGCTAATTTAATTAAATCAATTATCAATAAGCAGGCAGCCTCTAAAGGCAAAGCATCTTATTCGAGAGCCACGGACTCGAAACCGATAGGAATGTCGTATTGTCGGAGATGATCCTGCACGGAGGTCGATCCTCTTAGTTCCTTTCACATTCCGCACTGGGGCGACCCCATAACGGACTTGCAGAACATTTTCAGCAGTCATCGACTACTTTAGCAACAATGTTTGCACGCCAGACAACGTGCACTGTCATAATAGCTAGTAACCGTTTACTTACGGTTTGCTCGGGTTAGATCATCAAACAAACATCTAGCCAAGTGTGAGGAATTTCAAACTGCTTTTTTTCTCCAAAAAATATGTGGCAATGTTCCAAATCCTTAAAAGAAGTGGAAAATGGTAAGGAAGAGCTAGCGACTATCAACTGTTCCTTGTTCCAGGTATAATTCATCTAAAAAATTCTTTCTTCTAGCGGTAAAACGACGGTAACGAAATGGCGGAAGTAGTGTCAGAATTTTATATCCTCCAAGCCAAGGCTCGCGTCACTCTTCGGCAATTACTTCTATTGATGATCTTATCTTATCATCTCTATATCTATCTTCCTAAGTATGTATATTATGAACAGATGTAAGTAACAACGTCCTGTAAAATTTTAAATTTCAAGTTAATGACTTCAGGATAGATTTGTATTTTCTTCATACTTTCCATGTCATCATTCAATTTTAAATTTCACTTAATTTCTTCCCATTTTTTTCCTAAGCAAGTTGTCTATAATGCTTGATTTCTCCTCTTCGTCTGTCGAAGAGTATCCCTGTAGTTCCATTTTCAAGTGTTTTTATTTAACCACATGTAACAATTCCCATTCACTATTCCAGTTTCTGGCGGAAATGCATCATGCTGTGCTTCTTGTCGCTCATTCCCTCTTTCTCACCGTATTCCTTCCAAATTCGAATTTTAGATAAGTTCTTGGATTGAACGGGGCCGCCTTTCGTAAACACCTCATTTCAGATATTTTCAGAAGAAAAACTCGAGCACAACTTTGTCGTTCACAGTTTGACAAGAAAAGTACACCGTTTCCCGGAAATTTATCTTGAAATTACGCATATAAATGTCAGTAGAATCATTAACAAGAAAAAATTACTTTTTTTCCATAGCAATTTAATAAAATTAGGTGACCCAGATGCCTAACCCAGCAGATCCTGTTTCTCTTTTCGCGGTTTCCTCATTAGTATCAACCGACCTTCAACCTTTTCACTTTTCTTCTCTAGTGCTTTCTCTGATATGGTTTGTGTTATTTTACATGCCCAAATGCACAGTGTAAGATATCGTAAATCGTAATTGTTACAGATTTGATTAAAGACAAAAGAGAAATGAGAAAAGACGCACAACAGTTGACCGTGTGTGTTTTTAAGTAGAATTTTCGAATATTCGTAGCCACCTGCCAATGGCATTTCCATGTAAAGTGTAGAACTGTTCTATTGCACGTACCCATCAGTTGTACCTATGTAATAATAGACCTATCGTGGCGAGTAACTTTTCTGGAATGCACTGAAGTTCCCTGAAAATCGTATTTCAGTACGACCATGAACACATTCACATGCTACTAACATGTAAGGTGGGAGCTTAATGGCGTACGTCTTGGCGGAATTATTCATTCTAGATATTCCTAATTTCATGAATGCAATGGATAAAACTTAACACGCAGTTGGCAGTACCTGCTCGAATGCGCTTTTGAATCAATCATAATGTCCTTCTCAAAGTGCATCATAGACTACCTTGCCAAAGTGGTATTGTTTTATGTCTACACGGTTATCCATTAAGCTGTCGGTTTCTTTTTTGAATTTAACATAAGACCTAACCAACTATCATTATTATGACAGCAGCGCGTACATCGAGCCAACACAATTGATAAAGTAGTGGATAATGTTGAACAACTCAAGTCAACAAGAATATTATAAATCCTCCGATAATCGAGAGGTTATCTTATCCATAGCTCGTATTTTCTTGAAAAGCTTACAACAGAAAGCGAGATAAAGACGTGTCTATGGAATCGAAACTTTCTGGAAACATTCGGCCCGAAGTCGAAATCGGAAAGATATTGAAAACTTTCCTATTAGTTCCAGCTCTTGGCAGTTACCGATTTCCTAATGTATTATTTTAAAGAGCCGGCTAGAAAACTATTCTGGAAAACGGCCTCTCGAGATTTTGGGTCAAGCGCTGTTTGCCAATTGGCTAATGACTGGTAATTGAGGTGCCAGGAAAAAGGTTTTCTGGAGCAGCAACTTTCTTGGAAACGTCTTGATACGTTCGACTGTTTGCGTTTCTATTGAGTTACCCAATTTTAGTGATATACATTCTTGTCCCTTATCTGCTGCATAGCTTACGCTAATGTGATGGTAATATGACGAAACGCTGTTAAATTTATATTCCTCTAAACTATAAACTGGTGGATCAAAACCTGCTTAATCGGCCGGTCTAATAACGGAATTCTTTTCTTTGATAGATGTTCGAATCTTTCTTGAAGTCCCGTTTTCTTCCTGACATAAACTTCGAGCCGCACTGAAAGGTTTAATACCCCCTTGTTTATTTTTAGTTATCTAAGAATTAGGACTTCCAGTAACTGCTCAGATTAAATCGCTCACTGAAGTCCCCAATTTTGGTCCTGAAACACCATTGAAAACTAGTTTTGGAATATTTTAATAAGTACCTTTTACCTGCGAAAAAAAGCATTAACCGGTCTTGAGGGTCCTTCCGAGAATCGGAACCATAAGATGCCGCCTATTAGATTAGGATCTTTAAAAGCCTAAAATTGCAAGCGGATTCATTATAAACTTGTTTCTTCTTAAAGGTTTTAAAGCTCAAAGACTAATCTGAAGATGTGAATTTTTTCTATACATATTTACGCCTCCCCTAATTGTTCAGATAACTATAATAGGTTTTTTAACGCAGTGTCAAATATCAACCGGATAAACCTCGCAATAAATTTCTCTATTGCATGCATTGATCCGCAACGTCATCGAGGTGTGATGCGACCCACCTATTTAGAAATACAGGAAGTGTGAAGGTGTACTTTTAATAGGAGAAATTTGTGCCTATTTTCCTTACCCTTCGCTATTGTATATTGTGTCTCTTCCATCCTCGTCTAACAGTACCTGCAAATCTTTCTCGGTACGCACAACAATAACAATTGCTAGAGATGATAAAAAGAAGGCCTGAGGCGAGATACAGAGAAGGAACTGGGATACAATGGATTTATTAGGTACCAAGTGTTCGTTACCCGCCAATGTTCGAGTATAATGGCTTTTTCCAAAAGAACATTGAATTTCTCTGGAGCCCAGGTATAATTTCTTTTCAGCTTTGCGAACCGGTAACATCTGCCCTGTGATCCGGACTCTTTTCAATGAAGTAAGGGCCTTATTTTATACCTTTCTGCTTGAAAATTTATTTTCTTTGGTATATTTGAAAGAGGAGCAAGCGTTTCGGTTCTAAGTGGGAGTCAAATTTAAAGCAGAAATAATTATTCAAACAATAGAAACAGTACATCATACGATCCCCTTTAAATAATATCGTGCTGTAATAGTTTCCACAAGAGACTCTTCTTTACAATTCTCTCATTATATTCCTTTTATCCAACCTTGTCCATTATAACGACATACAAATTAGAGTCAACTACGTCCTTAAAACCCCATAACTAAACCGTCGTCACTATTTGCTGAATTGTTATGCTTTTCTGAACATTATGTGATCGACACGGAGGAAGCAATTCTCGATATTTAATGTGGTCCGAATTTGAACAAATCTTCCTCACTAATTCAGACCTGAAGGCGTTCTACCCAAATGACTAGATTTGACTAGAATGACTGATTATTTCCAAATGAGCGTTCCCATTATCGAATGCTTTCACTGATCTCCACATTCCGATATAGATGATTTTACCTTTACTCATCTTAATGAAATATAAAAGTGCATTCCTTTTATGTTCAGTTTTACACGAAATATTATGTAATAGTTTTTAGAGATTTTGAAGAATGTTCTATTAGCGGCTTGATGATTGCATAATGTGCAGCTTTGTACGTTAAAGCAAATTTTTAGGTTAAGCAGCAAAACTAGAAGGGACAAAATGGGTAACATGTAATTGGTATAGATAAATGGAACAACGTCCATTACTACTGGGCATCCAAAGGTAAGTCGACCATATTATTGCCAGTTTGCATGGAAAAGCTTTGGTCATCTAAGTCTTTCGTCGCTGTTTGACTGTAATATTTGATATTTCTTACCGAATCAATGACTTGTACCAGAGTTTAATAACATTCACCCTGTCCTTCAACAATCGTACGCTGTTGCGAAATGCTTCTTGGGTCATGACAATAATTGACGAATTATTTTGAATAAAATTTCATTATTTCGTTACGTCCTTGTATCTGTCTATAATTCCTCCCCACAACTAATATTCTTGACATCTGTCAAACTTAAACTTAGGCACAAGACAAAATCGAAAGTGACAAATTTCTACTAAAGATGCTATTTAAGACCACTTGGCGCAAAGAACACGTTTAACACGGGACTTGCGGTTGGGTTAAGCATTGTCGCATTTGACCGAAGCAAGCACCAACGACAAGAAAACCACGTAATTTTTCTTGCAGTCAAAATTGTTGGTTTAGGGTTATAGGTAGGACTCTTAGTTGCCGTTTCGAGATCATAACTTAAAAGTGCTTCCGTCAACCGATATTTGTCAATGAGGGGCATTGGCAACAGCTTATTTCGATCGAAATATTTCCACCTCTATTTCTCCACGTTAGGATTTCGCAAAACACTTTAGTAGAATTATCGGTGCGCATCTGCCGTCAATCACTCACTCTCAACAGCTATCTAATAGTGTGCATGAGTACCTAAACATAGATGACAAATTATTCTTGTTTACTACACATACACACTCAAAATTGAATTGCCCGAGTGAACTTTCTGAGCTACGACTCTGACTGCTAAGGAACTACGTTTTCTTTATTGCCCTGTGTAGGCTCATTAACGTTACGTATTTACATATTAGCAGCCCCCCTAAAAGCGTTCCCATTTTATCTCCAGGCGTGAAAATCCTCGAATCCCTTTCTATTTTTCGAAACCCAATCAAGCGTTCAGCGACCTTTAAAAGCAGGAGGTCAATATTTCTTGCTGCCCGGCACAATATCGCTAATTTTTTTAACCTCCCACTAATAACCGATTTTTTAGTAAACGTGTTAATGGGCTTCCAAAATTACCAATCTCGCGTGTTCTACGATCGATTTAATAGGCTTAGCTTACAAATAACTCTCTAGGAGAGACGAATTAAAACCAACATCTGTTAAGTATGACCGATCAAATATTTTAATCCATTAGTAGGCGCAAATTCGCCATAATCTTGCGTCATTTCGTATACTAGGCCTAAAAATTACGGATTATGCGTAAAGTGGTTTAGGGTGGTGCTGCTGATCAGTTGAGGTCATGTAATTCTGAACTTTTGTAGAAACGGCGATTCATGCGATATAAGTGGCAATTAGCGACTATCTTGAAGAGTGAAACACAAACAAAAAAGCTCTAATCTTCCAAATAGACTGACGTAATCGGTGAATGGCCTCCCTAGAGTTGAGCTAGACCAGGCATTCGAAAATTTCCAATAGTTGCCAAGACATAATATAGAAATCCACTGAAATTCTCGGTTTCCAAAATCTATTAGATAGCCATTAATAACACAGACGTTTGATTGATGAGGGGACTGCATTGGAGCCATTTTAAAAGCATTCTAATGTATGCCTCGGATGTTGGGGGATGCAAATTATTAAAATATGAAATATGCATGAGAGGATATTTGTTCTTGGTATTGTTAGAAATGACTACAAGCAAACTGAGAAACAGACTTCCTTATCAGAACGGTTGGCTTGATGTCGCGATACAATACTGTCGTAAATCTTTAAAGTTTGGCTTGTGCAAGTTTCAGGCAAGGATATATGTATGTACGACCAGCTTTATGGAAAACTCTAGTATTGATTTGTTTCGTCAATAGCGAGTATGGGAGTGGAATAGAGAAAGGTCTATGAACTTGCCTAATTTTTACCTTGAAAAACGTAATTTTTCCATGAAATCACAAACTCCAATTCATCTGGGATTATGTTCATTGGTCACACAGTACGAACTGTTTACATTTTTGAATTTATTAAAACTTTTATTTAGAATTGAGCAACACTTTTTTGTTGTAGGAACTGAAATGCATTCGTAATGTGAAGTAATTTCCATGCTCGTTTCTACATTCATACACAATCAACTACATCTCAAGACGATAATCCTGGAGCTCACAAATAGGAAAATTAAATATCCACTTTTCAAAGATATCAGGAAATGAGATCAAATAAAAAATAATGCTACCTCATGTTGTTACTTCATGATGTATGTTTAAACAATCCATTATTACACGACAAGGAGTATGCGTGTGTGACATAAGTGTTATCAGTTTATTAGTTATGAAATATGCATCGGCTTAATCATGGAGGCATCCGCTATTTCCCTGAAAATACCTCCATTAGCTATGCAAAAAACTTGCACAAATTAATGACATGCAAAGTGCGTCATTTCTGCCCCGATTCTTTTTTCTATTTCCTTTGAAGATACCGAATAAGCAGAAGGAATAAAAGCTTTTGTTTAATTTTACGGAAATGTTTTAGAAACGTATCTAATGTGATTACTCACGGATTGTCAAATTGTTGTCACATTTGTCCATTATTATATAATATAATTATAGTGGATAAATTTAGCCCGGTATAAATTGGGTGTAATCGACCTGATGCCGTAAATTCAACGTAACGGACGAGCCTCCCAGTTGTCATTCCCACCAAAGCATGTTTATTAGGCTTTAGGCTAAAAATACATCTATTTTCCTCGCGCCGGGAACTCCTCATATTAGGTTTCACAGATTTCCTAAATCATCCGAACCACACAAACCTCTCGAAGGAGAGCTCAAAGTCCGAACTTCCAAAAGGCATCAACGGCAACAATGCAGCCGCCCCCGCCCGAATTGGCGGGCTTTTGAAGGTCGCAGACGTCGTTGGCGCCATTTTGATCATCGATCGCGGCGCGTCCTTGGCGGGGTCCCGGATTTTCAGGGGGGCTCTCCCCTCCACCAATTGCCCCCGAAACAGAGGGGTGAAACGTGCAGCCCCCTTTGGCGGGAAAAGGGTCTGTGACGTCCGCACAGAATTCCTAATAAAGTTCATTTCAATATAATGACTCCAACCGAGGAGAGACACGTCACGGAAATTTCTCCAGAAAGGGTTGCGTAATATTATGAAAACGCCTTTGTTGGAGGGAAGTTAAAAATACATTTTTGGAATACAAAAAATTATGGCAGCAGTTTGAAGCTGAAGCCGATTGGTGGGAAAAATAAAAATCTATTAAAAGCTATTTTTATTTTCGATCGTGGGCGGCTGCAAACGATACCATAAAGTTCGTTGTCTACAAAATTTGTCATCATCATCACGTTCGGACCATCAATGATGCTCTTAATTGCGCGAGTGTACCTTTAAAAGCGACGTTCGCAAAATGTGCCTGAAATATGAGAGAGCGAACTGTCACCACCATCACCTTTAAACAGACTATAATGCAAACTTAAACGAAGCAGTTTACCCTCCGCATATACTTAATTTTTTTCAATGAGGTTTTTTCCTCACACCACTTTCCCAGAATCCGGTCCCAAGTTTCCCCGACTGCAGACACCCTTTTTATGGTCTGGCTTTGCAAGGTCAATCGAATAGTGAGACAGACGGCGCGACGGGGCCAAAACGCGAACTTTGGGCCCTTCAGAGGGTGTAACGAACCTGGATCCGGCTCGTTATCGTCTGAAACCCCGGCGTGGGTCAAAATCCAGGTTCTGACGCCCGATGGGAAATCTAAAATTTATGTTTTGTTGTCTGGGTTTCGCGGATGGGGCAGGGTGCGGATCAAAGTTCACGCACTTCAAAAAGAGCGATAGTGCTTTGGAGACGTTTTGAGACAGATAAATTGCAGGTGTCTTCTTCAATGTGGTAAGTTTGAAAAGTTCTCTCACTGGAGATAAAAGAAATCGTAGGTGGATGACTAATAAGAATACACTTCGGCGGAAGGAAAGTTTTTCATGGGAATTTCCCTGAAGACCAATGGGAGCTTCCCCGATATGAATTTATCAAATAGGTTAGTTCTATTGAGTTTACATGCGTAGACTCAAACATGTGGAATCCTGGGAACTTTCCAAATGCACTTGTGGAAGTCACATTAATTTTTCATGTATGACAGTTTTACATTACTTCCAATGATTACATTATTTTACAGAGCGAACTTCAATGGGCCAAATTTTATCCACATATTATTTCTGCAAAAATACTACAATCTGGTTAAATGCGAGTT
This sequence comes from Euwallacea similis, assembly GCF_039881205.1. Taxonomy (NCBI): domain Eukaryota; kingdom Metazoa; phylum Arthropoda; class Insecta; order Coleoptera; family Curculionidae; genus Euwallacea; species Euwallacea similis. The sequence goes on from NC_089625.1 coordinate 285,402, forward strand.
ATAGAGAAAGTTGCGAGTTTTCGATATATAGGATGTTTAATTACAATAGTTTAATTTTTGCCTATAGCTCTAATGTGATGTATCAAGTGATTACTAGAACATACCATTTCATGGAATTAGAGATGCTTTTACCTGTCTAAATTTTTTATGGTGCGCCACTGACAATTTCTTGGCGCTGAACTTTCTCCCTAATGTATTTGGGTCTGACGACTATCAGAATATGAAGCAAAATGAAAAAGGACAGGAAGTAATGAAAAATAAGCTAATATCCAGGCCTTGACAGGAGATTGACTTCTAGATGAATCAAAATATGAGAATTAATTACAATAAACTTAAGGCAAGAATGAGGAATAGTAATTTTATTCGACGTAGTCGAGGTTGAGATTTTTTTTTGAGAAATGTTGATTGATTCAAATTAATACCAATAACAATTTGATACCTATTGAAAAAAAATGGAAATGTATGGAATATAAACAGAAATTTGCATTCACAAACTTTGCTAGACGGCCATTATATTCCAACATTTTGTAAATGTGTTTTTTTAAATAAAAATTAAATCATATGATTAGACACTTCAGGAATTAAAACTCAGGGACGTTTATGTTGAATTCGAGCAATATCAATAATTTAGGTGTGAACAAAAAAATGGTTTGTCAATTCTACTAAATCTGAACATTTTTCAAATTATTCTACTCGGTTTTTAAATAATATTTCATCCAAATTTAACGCAACGATAGCCGTAAAACGTATTTCACTTTACTTGGGGCACTCAGCATAGTGTTGAATTGTAGAAGAACCTTCCCTGAACTAGATTTTAAATTATTTGTTTTGAGATAAAAAAAACTTCTTCTAGAGGGCGCATTTCAGATTATCTATAGAATTATTAGCTCAGGGATCTGACCTCCTCGCCCGTCTAGACGGCACCCGAAAAAAGCAAACAAACCCCTTCTACTCCGGCCCTGCGCCTGGCCCAGACCAGCGCTGCGAAAACAGAGACGCCCAATACCTGTCGCTGTCCTGGCTGCCGCGAATGCGACAGAGACGGCGCAACAGGAAGGAAAATTTACGGGGAACATTCCACGGCCGACCTTGACATGCGAAAATGTGCGTACGTTCAATTCGCGGCGTTGCCAATTTTGTTCTGATTGTTTCCTTCCATAGACGTATAAAATACACATTTTTTTAAAATAAAGGGATCTTTTACATTTTTTTTAAATCTAGGAGTTGAAACGATATGAGTACGATATTTAACTCTTATTTAAAAATTTGTCAATAATTTCATTTTAGCTATCGATGGTTGGGGTCGGGTAGGTGTGACGAATCGCGAACATAAATTGTAGAAAAAATTTGTTTATAATTTGTGGAGATCATAAATATGTCTTGGGCCTACATTTTCATGTCTAAGTGACTCAAGGCCCGCATTTTTATCCATTGTTTGGCAATGCGCTTCGTTTCATTTGCCAATTTTTTTTACATTTCAAGGCAATCTAAACATCTGATTGTTATCACGTAGGAAAAGGTTTAATTTATTTGATTCTTCTTTGAGTAACTAGGTCATTTGAAATTAGGTTTAGATAAGCGTATGAGCTATTTTTGGCTTTGATTACTGCATTTGTTCACATGTACAAAAATTTGGAACGAAAAAGAATTCTCCAATGAAACTTCTTTTCTTAAAACGCCATTTTACTTTTCTTAATTATAAATTTTTTAATGTATTTAACAGATTTGGCATTCATTTATGCTAAGGTATGCTATAGTGTTTAGCGTCGATGTCTAAATGAGTCATTCGACATAATAGACCAAATTCCTATACCGCTAAAGGGTTCTGGTGGATACATGTGATTAATGGAAATATTTCTATTATCAAGACATTCATCAATGTAATGGTGTGACCCTTCAGTTAGAATAGGAAAACTTAGATCTGAGAAAGGACACGCAATATTGTTGAAAAAAACGGTTATTGGTAGGAATAATTTAAAAAGGTAATAATATTGAAAGAATGTGGCATTTTCTCCGAAAGCTCTATTTTGTTAACTTTGGGTATTTCTTATTCTGTCTCTCACTTTTCATATTAATGTAACCAAAACAAGAAGTCCTAAAATTAAACAACTAAAAATAAAGAAGCCAGATATGTAATATTTCTATTGACATAGTAATAAAATATTCTTCAATCATTATGTAGAATTACGCATGTTATTACGCCTATGTAAAGGTTACTAACCTTATGAGTATCAAGGAAAACGTAAAACCTTGAATTTTATATCAGTTGTCGAATTTGTATGTTAATGTTAACGTTTCGGAACCCGCTGGTACTAGACTTTGTCATCTATATGTAAATTGCTACGTAATACCCAAATATACAGAATTAAACATTTTTAGGTATTGTTGGAATTAATCCAAGATCGTTGTATGCTAAAATTTTACTTAATTAGGTCATTTTGAATTTAGAATTTTTAGCGTTGATACGTAGGTACAATAAATATGAAGTGAGTAATAAAATTGTAACATGAAAATTTGTAAGCAAATCTACTTTGCGGTCTTTCTACTGGTCGCAATTGATTATTACAGATATATAGAATGAAATTGAGCATAAATAGCCACAAAATAATACAGACAAAAAAAATGTACCAAAAAAAAATTAGATTTAGCTTTGAAATGTGAATCAAAGTCAACGTGTGATATAAATAGATACAAAAACTTATACATGTGTGGACAAAGAGACTGTAAAATCACTAACAGGTGCGCAAGTCTATCTGCATCAAGGAATGAAGTCATAAAATAGTCATAAAATAAAGCAAATTTGCTTCCAAATATCCTTTTGTAATTTTATTATTTATTCCACATTCATCATATTCATTGTAACTACTTCTGTGTAAACGCTAAAAATTCGAAACTAATTCTCGAAGAAAGTAAATCTTCTATTCAATTAATTAGGTCATTGTTGTAACCTCCTTTAGATAAAGATACCACTGCATGTTATTTTACACTAAAAATTCGGGTACAATTTAATACATATCGGATAATTGTTCATCGAAATGTGGTAATTTCTGACCGCGTTAGATAAGCGTTACGGTTTGAGGAAGCTATAGTTATACATATTAATTGGAAAATTATATCTATATTAGTATATTTTAATGATTGATTAATTTTCCGACTGGCTAATGAATAATCATTATTCATATAATGGACTGTAAGGGAATTTTGCGTGCGATTCGAACATGACTTGTAAATGACCAAAAAATATCAATATGACACGTGTAGTTTATACTTGAAGTGATATAATGAAATAAATATTAATAAATGTTCATTTAAATTATATAAGTCATGTCACATGAAGGTTTTTTATTGTTTCCTTTGCGTGTGCTGTGAAATTAAATTTCGCTTTCAAAGACGTTGTGCGTAAGAATGCTGGTTTCATCGTTCAGAGGGTCTTGCTACCTGATTAATATTCATGTATGTATATTAAAATGTTATGCAATAAACGGCTAGTGATTCAAAATAATATAACTGATAAAATGCTTCGGAGATGATAACATATATGGGCTGTCCGTGGACTTCGCTTCACTATATAAATCTATAGAGTTTTACTACAGAAAAATCGATTAGATGACATACAAACCTTGAGAGAAAATGTACGGAGTACAATTTTCTCTTTTAGTATTTGCAAAATAGAATTGTACAATAAAGCAGGGTCTCCACTTTCTAATTCGAAAAATAGAGAGTTACTATAAATTTCACTATCATTAAAAGCGCAAAATAGTAATTAAACAGAAATTTTAATTAATTAATTAATTAATAGAATCAAATAGAAAAAAACGGGGATTTTTCTTTTGGAAATAAACACCCTCAATTATTCACTTTACAACTAGATTTTTGAACTGCGCAATTTGAAATCAAATAGCAATTTCAAATTCAAGTTATTTCGAGTTACCAAGATCGCGCGGTTTGAACGGGAGGTTTTGAATTCAGCTTAGCTCAAATTAAGTTTTGAGGAGAGATTTGAGAGGTTCAGGTTTGGTGGCTTCTTCCTATGTTCTTCCAACATGCATGACGCGTTTGTGATAAAAAATCAACGGCCTAACCAAACTGACTGAACTAATCTAAAGTTTTTAAACCCTAAATAATCAAATATACAGGGTGTCCCAGATAAGGATGAACAGCATGGGGATCTCGGAAACGGTAATAGATACAAAATGGTTTAAATTGGGAAAAAGTTAGGCAATTTAAAGCAAATTAATAATCTGTTTTTATATCGACGAAATTCCGAATGGTTACGAAGATATCCGGAAAAAAACGAATTTGGCGGTTTTCGTTTTTTGCAAATAACTCTTATACGGTTATAGTTAGAGGAATAAAAGTTTTACATTATTAAAGCACTTTTTTGAGAACTGTTTAGCAGTGTTGCCAGTTTTCTTGTTACATCCTTACTTTCGGAGAAAAATGAGTAAACTTTTGATTTTCATATGGGCGTGATATCAATTATTTATATTTTCAAAATCGTCATAAAATTCCCTTTTCAGCCATGCATTACATTTAATATTTTTCTCAGAAACTCTATGAGTTATAGCCATTAAAGCATTTTTTGATAAGTAGGCCATGATTTTGACTTATAGTAATGGTGCACATTAAATAAATGAATGCTGTGGAAACGTCAACATTTGATTCGATCCAAGTTTAGCCGCATTGTTGTTATTAAATACATAATTTGAAACAATTATTTTTTTAATTTTAGGGTGATACCAGTAATATATTTATACTTTTAAATAATGTTGACGTTTCCACAGCATTCATTTATTTAATGTGCACCATTACTATAAGTCAAAATCATGGCCTACTTATCAAAAAATGCTTTAATGGCTATAACTCATAGAGTTTCTGAGAAAAATATTAAATGTAATGCATGGCTGAAAAGGGAATTTTATGACGATTTTGAAAATATAAATAATTGATATCACGCCCATATGAAAATCAAAAGTTTACTCATTTTTCTCCGAAAGTAAGGATGTAACAAGAAAACTGGCAACACTGCTAAACAGTTCTCAAAAAAGTGCTTTAATAATGTAAAACTTTTATTCCTCTAACTATAACCGTATAAGAGTTATTTGCAAAAAACGAAAACCGCCAAATTCGTTTTTTTCCGGATATCTTCGTAACCATTCGGAATTTCGTCGATATAAAAACAGATTATTAATTTGCTTTAAATTGCCCAACTTTTTCCCAATTTAAACCATTTTGTATCTATTACCGTTTCCAAGATCCCCATGCTGTTCATCCTTATCTGGGACACCCTGTATATAAATCAAAGAAAAATCTCAGAAAACGTTAACTAAATTGAACTAATCAGACGTATCTTTAAGAATTTTCGCTATTTTTTTTGTACTACAGAAGAAATTCTAACTACTTATACAAAACTGAACTAGCCTTATACTTATATCAAGAAGAAACTCGTTATCTAAGTAAATGTTATATCTAAGTAAAATTTGTAAAGAAAATTTCCGCGCAAATTTGAATTTTCTAAGCAAACATATTTAGGTCTTGTTGTATAATTTTAGTTTAAATTTTCCCTGCAATTAACCTGGAGATTTTGACAAATAAACATTAGAATAATACTCTGGAAAATGGGACTTGACACTTAAAGTAACTTGAAGTAATCTAAACTTTATTATAGAAAAATCAACACATTTTTGGCATACTTGAAAAATAAACATGTCTTAACTTTTGAATCAGTTTCTACTAGGGGTAATACTTCTACATATACTGTATATGCTTACAACACTTGCTACGTAATACTATTACCAATGCGTGGTGTAATAATAATAGGTAATAGCCTGTGTCTTCTAGGTTAATTGGCTTGCCACAGCAGGCCAAGTAAACGGGATCACAATGAAGCACTAATAAGAACTTGGTATAGCATCCAAGACTTTATTGTAGGATCGTAATTCAAACGTCAGTTCAACTGTAGTATATAGAATCGGCTTTCCAACAGCATTACTGTCAAATTAATTTCATTTTCGAAACTTGGAGACAACAATTGTTATGGGATAGTTTAAGGACCAGTTCTGGTTCAATTTACCTGAATTTTATACAATGTTTTTCACTGGCTCTAAGATACTTTGGCACAAATTAAGCCAAAATTCTCAAAAAGAATCATATCAGTCAATATAAATCATATTCCAACCTTGACCTTTGTCCAAACTTCGGCAATGAAAAATGTAATCTGTCGGTTGTCATCATTCTGTCGTTAATTCAAACACAAACACACACTTCCTTGGTAGTGGTATGTCGGTTTTTCCTTACAAGAAATGTGTGACGTGAACTAGGTACACGTGTTTGTCTCTTTGGATGCGATATCGTGGGTCTTACATACTAAAGTACCAATTTTCATCATTATGGCGGGTCTACGAATTGTCTAGAAAGTCGTTGACCAGTACGTTGACGCTTCTTGAATAGTTTATGAAGTGCCATTTACAAGCGATAAGGATCAATGGTAGCCGATGGTAAAGAGGAAGGACGGTGGAAGTAGTAACTGTTCCAAGGCCTCAGGGTGACTTGAGCACAAATCAATAATTTCAAAGTTACTCGTGCATGTTAATATGTAACATTATTATTAGAAAATATTCTATATTTCGCAAAATGTGGTCGAACATGGTGATTCCAAAATTGGAATTATCTGTTCACCGAATAGGACTTCAAAAGTGTTTTTTTTATTTGGCGCTTTTTCGAAGTATAAACATCAACGGAGATATAGGGTGTCAAAGTTTTATTTACAAAATTTATTAATAATTGCGAAACCACTTGAGATAATTAAACAAAATGTTATAGATGTTTTGTAGGATAGTCATAATTGACATGTTAATTCTTGACCACACAGGTAAATAAAAATAAAATTTTCCAGCCGCATTTGATAAAAAATTCAATAATTTGAAATTTGAAATTAAAACATCATTTAATTTTAGGCGTGCATTAAAACAGTGCATCATACCAAAAAATAATAAAAGAACTTTTTTTTCTTCAAAAATATTAAATAACTTTTTATACGCTCACCATAGGTAAACTCAAAAATAATTTTATTTATTGAAGAATGTCCCTCCCACGTAGCTCTATTGACACCTACAAACTTTTGTTTAATTATCGTCTCAAGTGGTTTGAGAATTATTAATAAATTTTAATTTTTTAAATAAAACTTTGACACCCTGTTTCTCCGTTGATATTTAAATTTTGAAAAAGCGCCAAAAGAAAAAAAAACTTATTTTTTAAAGCCTCGAACTTTGGAACCATCCTGTAGTAGGAGTTCCCCTTGATGATATTTTTTATTTCTACCCCAGTTGTTCTTAAATCTTAATATGTGCTGCAATCGCAAATGCATTAAACTCATTGAAATACATAATAATTTTCCTGTCGATAACAATAAAATTAACAATGAAAACACGTTTCAAATCACCGATAAGACTTGCACGTGTAGAGTGCATAAAAATGTAGTTACATACATACATTCATTATTTGCCAAACTGCTGATTATAGACACCTTTAACCTTTATTGACGAAGTCAGAATCAGTGTTGAATTAATATGCAACTTTAAGCAAAAATACTCCTACATTAATCAATAAACCAAATAATCCAATTTATTGTATATAAATGTACTTATAAATACCTTCAAGGGCAGAAAGACCTAAAGATCAATAGCCCACCTCTACTTGTGGAAGCAAAGATTTAAATAATAATAATAATAATACTCCTATATTTTTGGACCGTTGATCAAAATTTATTGCTGCAATGTGTCTATACGTATTCCTAAGTGTTTATCGAAATATTGTATAAGGCTGTTTTCAATCACAAGTGCACTTTATGCATAGTATGTTGAACTACGCACAAAGTAATGTTCTATATTAGGTCAAATGCAAAAATTGTTGACATATTTACTGTTTTCGTGAACCTCGGATATCCAAGGTGATTAGACGATTTCTGCGTAGTTATAGATAAGTTCACGCAGTTTTAAAATTTCTTTGTAAGTAGGTGCCACCGCATCAGAGATTCTTTTAAAGCTGATAAGAAAAAGCAATTTCATTTCTAATTAGATTTTGAGTGGATGGAAAAACGTCACCTAGTTTTCCATCTACAATTTATATAATATAAATCAGACCTTGGTTTAAATCGACGAAAAAAAACAAAAATTTATTACGCCGAACCTTAACTTTGCCTATGTCCACTTAGTCATTCGTTCAAAATGTGTTCTTGAACTCGCTTTTTTTGTCAGCTCATTAATATTGCACACTCTAGATGTATGGATTATTCAACCTGTTAACAAGCCTTAGCTAAATATTTTGGCTTAGTAAATAGCTATTAGCATTGATTTGCCGTTTGTTCACACCGCAGGCAATTTAGCACGATGTTCACTTTCAATTTTAAAGAGCATTCCATATCAGGGCGGTCAGTAGAACCTGTTTTCAAACACAACATTTTCCGGTTCAGTATACATCGGAAAAAATGTTAGTTTAGGTCGATTTTAGATGTAAAAGATGAAGATGGAGTCTTTCATAATAATTTTTGATTTTCACATAACTGACCTAGAATGAAATCGCCCTCTTTTACGACCAGAATTAGCAGGCAAAAAATAAGAAAATGTCTATGACAGTGCTTACCGGAAAAACGAACGCAAAAAGAAACTTATCTGGGTATTGGGATCGTATAACAAAAAATAAAACGAAAAAAACAAAACAAAAAGACTTAAACCTATGGGGAAATATTAATAAAATAGATCAATTTTTGATTTGTTTCCTACCATAATATTGACCGTAGTACTTGTATAGCGAAAAAATGACAAAAGTGTTACAAAGACTAATCAAAAATGCTAAACAAGAAATACGATGGTAATTAATAAATTGCGGAATTAATTTGGAAGAATGTAGAAATCATCCTACATTTTTATTGACTTTCGCTTAGCCGACAATATTCTCTTACAACTTGAATTTATGGTTCTCGCCAATAATTTGTCTTTTATATAAAGTAATTCAGACTAGAGCTAAAAAGGAAAAAATGAGAGCGATGGAACTGAAACTACGGAAATTTTTACAAATTTAAACTAAATTATTCTGGATTTGTAGGAATATTTTTCTTCCAATTCTAATTGTTCCTACAAAGAAGTAACTCCTACTACTCGGACTTAGAGTAAAACTTAATATTTTCTTCTTAAGGGTTCCCTTTCTAGACTAATATCTATAGTCACTAGAATGCAGCTTTTTCCCTGAGGGTTATTCCATGCATATTTTACAAGAAACACCTAAAGAAAACACCTAGAAAATACTAACCCGCCTGTCCAAGCTTGGAATTCTTCCAGATATATATTTTGAATAAGACTCAGTTTGAGCTTGCCCAAAACTCATTGCAAATAACGAAAGTCAATATCTAGGGGACAGTAGAGAGTCTTTAACATGAGCAGATGTTATGTAATAGTTTTTAAAAGTGTGAGACATATCCATAATACTTTTATTAACTCATAATTTCATATTACGACATTTGCTTGGTGCAGATTGGAGAAAGTACTGACACGTTGACAATACTACTTCGCAAACATTCGCAAACGACCAAAGATATATGATATTTCTCACCCTCTTTGGATTCGACTGAGTGATCTGGGCGTAGAACGAAAACAGATTGTTACCCCTTAAGAAATATTTCCCTTTCCAACAGTACTTCCAGATTCTTTGACTCCATGCCATTTATTGTGGAGCTGTATGTCAAAGAAATTCAGAACTTATTGCAGTTTCAGAAGTAATTTGTTGAACGATATTTTCGTTGGGAACTCCCAGACTTACATGTCATTAATGAGATTTAAGAAGTTGCGACAGTGCAAAACAGCAATCAAGACGCCGCCAAATAGTTTTGGCAAAGGAAGCCGGCAACAATTTTCCTTTTGTTCAGTTTCGAGTTTCGTTCATTGAATTGTACCAGACAAGTCTATACGTTCCGCCAGATGAGTTACGTGGATTACAGTTAGAGCACAGAGCCTCGATGTCTGATCGTGCATGGGCCCCTCGATTATCTGGTTTTATAATGAAGGAGATGGGTGAGGATTTATTGAACCATGCTCAGCCGAGCGTGCTTTCTTAATTTCATTGAATTTAATCGTAGGAAGTACTTTGAATTGGCATTAGTGGACTTACGGTACTTAACCTTTACGTCTTTTCTGGTAACTGGCGGTACATACCTGAAACAAGAGAGTGAACGATTAGTGGGGTATCAGTAATAGTACTTGCAAACATGACAATATGCTGTGGCATCGAATAACAACAGCAGCCCAAATTCATCAGAAGTTCACGATGACACGTTTCTAAACTTGGAAACGTGAAGATTAAAGGGAAACAAGTGTGGACTTTTAAGACCGGGCTAATCCCAAAATAAACATTCAGTTGGAAACCAAAGCGGGTGTCTCAAGACACTGCTGTGTTTACAAAATATAAGATGCCTCGCGCGTCTGCTATTTGCATCCACCGTGTACATAAACGAATAGCTAGATTTATGTAATGCCAAGCGACAGAAAAATGTCTACCTTAATGCACGGTCCTCATGGGTAACATCATGAAATACGTTACCGTGTGACCCGTCTTGCAGTAGCGGCGTACCTAACGTGTAAGTAAACTGATTAGTGCAAGACAAGAGTTTTTGTGACATCTACTATTTCATAGTGCATGATGAAAATCATGAAAATTCACATAATTGGGTCTTAATTCACATCTTCCTTAGCTAACATGTGAAGGCGTTTCTTTTCGAAATACACAAGTTTATTGCACTCTTCTCTTTTAAGCACTCATGACTACTACAGAATTCCAATAAGGACCTCTGCTATTTTAATATAGTCACATAACATTCACTAGGATTTTTCTGTGATACACAGTAGTACATGTAGCCCTTGAATGAAACTAGGAGAAATGGGAAGATGGAAAATTACATCAATTTACAAGCTTATACTGCGGTTAAATATTACGAGTTTATCAGATGGGACACGTCAGTCAAGTAAAACTGATACTGCTTCGTCAACAAAACGCAGGAAATAACATTTTTTGTAAAACTAACATCGTCTTGATTGAACTTCGGTAACCTTTTGTCGGTGCACGTTCAACATACAAAGAAGTGTCATGTAACTTGCAGCCCATGCAGATATGCAGTATTTGTTTACCGATTTCGCGGATTTTTACTGCCGCGTTCGTTCCCACTGATATACGAGGCGAACGAAGTGTCTGTTCCTAAGTATGACTTGGCAAGAATAAAACCTTATGAATAACCCAGAAAAGCGCAGATCTACCCCTGTCGCCCTAGTTTGCTATGCTGTCGCAAAAAACTTGACAGGTTAGGGATGTTACAAAATAGAGCTCATTAAACCGCAGAGGGGCGAAAAGCCTCCGAAGCAATCACTTTGGAAGGCCATTGACATCTAACAATAAAGTTACAAATCATCATAATAGTCCCCTTTCCCAGGGAAGTTATTTTTCCTAGTTCCTACAACATGGGGTTGGAACTCTTGTTTTTTTTTTTATTTAATATGACGGTCAATACCTTCTATGAATAGGATTATGTAAATATCCAAAGAATTCATCTAACATGACGAGCATTAATTCTTTGAACTCCAGTATTTGTGCATTTCCTGATATTATTCCACAAAGCAATAAATATTAGATAACATCACATATGCATGTAATGTAAATTGCTGGTTTATAGTTTTACTATCATTTCAATAATTATAACTTAGTTCAGACACTAAGCTTGAGAAAGAAGATAAGACGCCCCTGGCGGACAGTTAAATCACTGACCAAATGGTACAACTTCTGGTTTACCTGGTAAAAGTCTCAAGTACTCCAATAAAAATACTTGCAGATAATAAATTTTGACATACGAGCGTGGGAAGTACCGCTTTTCTGCTTCGGACCATCTCTAACATGGTGTTTCTTTGACCCATTACCATTTTTGGGCGGAACGAAAAGTAGTATGAAAGCACCTTTAACCGTGTTGGTTTTCTTTATCTATACCTACTATAAACGTTCAGGTTTTTGATGTATCAATCATTACTGGGCAATTTGCGGTTTAGCGGAATGTGATTTGAAAATGTGGAACAATAAGATCTAGTTTTTAAAAAATGAAGCGAAAATATCTAAGGTAAGTCGTCTTCAACCAATTAAAAGCCAAATCTAATATTAAGATATGGATAATCATCTATTTTAGCTTCAGTTCTTCCTTGATGGGCACAAAATTGCTCAAGAATTAGATTCTACTTAAAGATTTTGTAATTATTTTCTTAATAAACAATTATTGCAGTAATTTGAAAAGTTTCAAAACAAGAAAAAGAGAGAAAATGAAATTAATTTCCTTAAAAAAGTGACTCGAAATTTTAACTCAAAATTTTCAACAATACAATAATAAACATCATTTTAGAGCAAACCGATTGTGATGAAACAAGGGCGATCGGATAAATGATGATGGATATTAGTCAGTATGCATTTGAGTCTTTCACAAAGAAAACACTCTTTAACCAGAGATATGATAGGGATTTGACAGAACATATTTCTTATACTATCTAGGTAGATCTATTATAAACTATTTAATTTAGTGGGTGCTCCATGAGAGAGATCAATACAATGCTGTTCAACTAATACTGGCATTTATGAATATGCACATATAAAACTAGACCTATAACATGTTTTATCAAATCTTGAAATACCTTGAAAACTGTGTGACACAGAATGGGAATACTGACTCAGGAAACATTTCTTGAATGATCTAGATAGAATTAAAAAACTATTTACTGTATACTTCAGGTCAAGTTTAGGACAGTGAAAAAAATTCCTTTTTTATTTCCAAAGGGACAAAGTCTCGACCATATATTTGGTCTTCATGAGGGCCATTTGAGTCTAAGAAACCTTATGTCAATTATCAATTTCGTTAAGAATCGTTCTTATTTGTTAAGACACAATACTTCTTATTAGCAGTTCACAATTTGAAACTATTGGAAAATCAAAAGACAACCAGCCTGAATCGATATTAATGTTAAATTCCTGGTGGAATTTAACACGATCGAATGACCACATAAATGTGTGTTGAAAGGGTAAAAATTTAAATTCCTAAATTTCACAAATTGAACGTACAGAAGTCAAAATCGATACACAAATAATAAACAAATATGATAAAACCGCGATCTTGAAATTTTTCCGAACAGACACAAAAATAACATTCAGGGAATATTTTACCATTAAGGGAAAAATGATAACCGATTGAAACTGTTTATTTAGGACGGAAGTTGACAAAAGCTTTTGCCCTTTTTGGTCAGTGATTTGGTGACAGACACTTATCACCTAACACAATATTTACACAACCGGAACATTGTCTGGTTAGATATTCGATTATCAATTGGCTAAAATATTTAGAATTTAAAACTAGAAAAGGAAGAAAATATCGAATTTGACCCCCTGGTCTGACTAAAATCTCATCAGTCATGGCACAATCGAATTGTTAAGGCCATATAAAAAAAAACATAGTTTCTTTTAAGAGTCAATTCTTATATGAGATGCCATATAAGAGAGTACCACTTACTTACAGATTATTCTTGAGTTAAAGTGTTATTATCGTGACGAATCGTATACGAGTGAGTCATATGCCACAAACAGATCTCTTAATCAAAAGAAGCCCATCTGCTTCTAGCCCAACAAATAGTCGCTTTCATATTTTGCAATTTCCTATCGGAGACCTTTAACATTACACTCCCAGGAAATAAGTTCCAAAACCCGTAGGAGGCCCATATATCAATGCGAAACGCCCTGATTCGTTCCCACGTGGGCGTTATGACTCATTAATGTTTCCTGGTGTATTTAGATGCCAGGAGCTGCAATTCTGCAATGACAATTCTTGTCATCGTTGCGCTATCTTGCTTGTGCATGTCCACTTGCAGAAAGGACATCACAAGTCAGCTGGTTAAGTCTAAAACGAACGGACTTAACGAAAGTCCCAGAATTTATAGAAACGATTCAACAGTCCCGAATTACCCGTTAAATTATGGCGTCTGAGTTGAGGCTATAAAATGCATGCTTCGTAACTGGTTTCCAGTTACAACTTGGCAAGTTCTTACAGGCTAAACGTCAATCAGCGAAAACCAATATTCTGCCATCGATCAAAATTACACTGTCGGCATCAATGACGATGATGATGGGTCCCTAATCCCTGCCTTCTCAGGTATACAGGGTGTTCGCTAAACATACGGCGCAAATTTAAGTAGATATTCCTTGGGTGAAAATATTTCGTTAGTGTACGTGTTAAAATTTAGAAAAAAAATCGGTTTTTCACCATTAAAAAAATGCTTAGGACGACTTCATTAAAATTTAATAAAATTATTATGGTGTGTGTCTTAGATACATATGTCTCAGAGTACATCCAGGAAAGTAAAAGTGCCATGCCCACTAGACTGGTTTGTCGAAATTCTACGAAAAAATAGGTACGTCCAGCATATTTTTGTAATATTTATAATTGTTTCAAATACAGCAACTAAAGACACAACTTTTCTGTGCTTCACATTTCATTTCGTGTTGTATATACACCACCAACTAGCACATGAATCCGAAATTCTTTTAAGTCACTGCTTAAATTCTGTCGACAATGCCATTAGGGTTGATTTTTTTGACAGACGAAATGTCGGGAATGAAGCGATTTGACTCAAAGAATATCACCTTAGATTTGCGTCATATGTTTAGGAAACACCCTGTATACTCGAAATGGAATTCGCGATTGGTTCCTATTAAGTAATTTCCTGCCGAGCCGAATTATTTGCAGGAAACGAAACTTGCATCAAGACCGGTCCATGGACCTTTTGAATGCTGACCCTCCGGCTGAATATGAAAAACGCTTTGGCCAATGATGAGCCTCGGCGGCTTGTTAAAGGGTCACAAGTGTGGTGGCTCTAAAACGTTTTGCATTTTATGATTTTCTTTAGTTTCGTTATATGCATGAGTGCAAATGCATTTAAAGTTGTAATAAGCAGCAGGGAAATATATCTAAATTACAATTTGGTGTTGAAAGTATGACTTATTTGAAGCTATATTTCATGAACCTTTATTTTTATTTTTATGTTTATTTATATAATATTCTATAATTATTTTATATTTATCATTTGTTTCAAAGAAATAATTTTTGTTTTGTCTAATAGGGATAGTTAGTTAAAACCAAAACCCATTAAAATGGTGTGCAATTTGAGTGTGACATTTGCATATTGCATGTTATTGATGGGTTCCCCATTGAGCTGTAACCGTTAAATGTAAGTACTCGTAAATTTACGAGTTTTTAATTAAGAACTTGTTCAACATTTATCCCAAGGTTGAAATTCCACCAACGGCACTTTTAGCGACCTTCGTTTCTTTTGCTGAAAACTGCCGGGGGAGGGTGGATTTTGCATGAATTCGTGACAAGCGCTTAATATACATCAGCTAAGATGATCCCTGTGTCCAGCAGATGTGATGGGTAATTGTCATCACGACTTTTTCCCCCATCTGGGCAAGAAAAAGCCATAACAACTAAAGCCATTTAACTCTCGAATCTTAAAGGAAGAGGCGGTGAAAAGAGTGACGGTTACTGCAATAGCTCCGAAGGCCACCCTACGACTTTCCGAACTGGGATTATAGAAACGATAAGAAATCTCATAATACTGTTTTGTATGTACTTGGATTATGGATTTAATCTTCTATATTTCCAATTTCTGGTCAAATGTGGTCAACGACTTACGATTAAAACGAATTAAAGACCTTCGAGGTTTGCAGATAAGAGTGGTGTGTCGTCATAACATCAAATGTTGCTTGTAGGAATATCGTTATGATTTACCCTATTAAATGTACAATATCCGTTTTTCCCAATAAATGGAGAGGCATTATGTCACCATCAATCCCACGTTGTTGGTAAACTTCACTGCCAGTTGACGTAAAAACTGCCCTGCATACGCGAAAAGCCGAAAACTCCATTATCCGAGATTATGAGACAATACCGTCTCGCAAAACTCATTAATGCAAATCCGTCTGTCATGGCCATTGTCCCAATTTCAAATTTCACCTCAGTGGGTCATCTGCAGGAAACGAATCTCCACACGGGGCGTACTTCTTTTCAGTCTTGACCCTCCGTCTGAAAAATTCGCCGGGTAACTTGCCAAAACAATACAGTCTGGTTCGCGGAGTCTTTGGGGGCACATTGTCTGAGGCCTGTTTTCTTTTTTATATTACAACACGCCTTGTCAAGGTCTGTTTTTGTTGAAATTCAGAGTCTCTGGCGATAGGTTATGAACCTTCATCCAAGCCTCAAGAAATAGGTAAATCTAAGATAATCCGGTAGGTTTAACCACACGCACCTAAATAAGGAACCCGGCCAGTCTCCTCCACCTGAGACTCGGTTTGCAGCTGTTGTCCATCGTTCAAAATAAAAGGTGGACTGTCATTTTCTTTTCTCTTCTTTTCTTTCACATCACATTTTTGTTTTTTTGGTAGCTTTCAACACGCACACGAGAGTACGACGATTAATGACACTCATATGTTACAGTTCTTGGCGTGAGACTCCTTGTAGTTGCCACAAGTCAGTGAAAAATCCCGATGTTAAACATTACGATATGCAACTCTTCCTGACGTCTAATTATTATTCTTCAGGTCAGTACGCTAAACTTACGACTTCCCTTTAATACATAATCAAATCTTCAATGTTTTGCAAAATTTATTCCACCGCACATATCAAATTGAAGGTGACCCGTCTGCATTCGCTGACGTCCTTTGCACGGATAGACAGATAAATCACAAAAGCGAAGTCGCATTAGTCAAATGTTTGCAGCTATAATTTAAGTTTTATGGATTCCCACGCATTATGTATTATAGGGATGTTACGGAAGAGCTGAATATATGTAGACCATCACAGCGATGACTCAGATGTAGACACTGCATCATTTAAATCATTATTCTTGCATGGATTATAATAATTCAGAAGAAGGATTATTTTTGATGATTTTTCGAGTAAGAAACTCGATAAATTAAAAGATCTATTATCCGGGATAAATAACTTAAATTTGGAATTTTTATGCGTTTATGTAGAAGTGGTACAATAAATAGGAAGTGAGTAATGAAATTACAAAACAGAGATTTAGTACACTTTGCGATCATTCTTCTGACCGCAATTGATTATTCCAGCTAGATAGAGAATGAAATTGAGCATAAAAAGCGGCAAAATAAAACAGACAAAGAACGAATTAGGCAAAAAAAAATAGATTTCCCTTTGAAATATGAGTCAAATTTGAACAAATGAAATAAATAGATAAAAAAACTTACACATGTCTGGACAGGGTCGCTGTAAAATCACTTTGTGCAGGTGCGTATGTGCGTCTGTTGAAGGGCCAAGAGATGGAAATATGCTTGCAAATTTCCATTTTGTTACTTTTGTAATTGTAATTTTATTACTTACGCTATATTCATTGTGCCCACTTTTGCATACACACAAAAAATTACAAATTCAAAAAAACTCAATATTTCGTCTCAAATCGGAATACAATCGAATTTCTCTCAACAGAATGAATTTAAATTTTTCGCAGTTACTGCTGCATTTGTGCAAAAACGCGCTTTTCTAGAACTTGACTATAAAGTGAGTTAAATTGTCTTGTACGGTAATAGCAAGAAGTTCATCTATATTATTATTTTTGCTTAAATTTAAATTAACATGCTTCCAACCAGAAACAAATTCGTGTCTCCGTAAAATAACATCAATAAACTTTTGAATTGTTTACAAACATTTAGCCCAAAAATTACTTAAGTAGGATTGTTTTGTGGGATTTGTAGGTAGCCGACTACAGCAATGTTAATAGCGTGTTTTTGCTTTGCGTCCTTTAAATGACTCGACAGTTGTTTGAACCGAAAATTCAATTCGAGGAAGTCTTTCTATGAGTCAGGTTTGACGCCACCGAACAACAGAAGGCGTGAATAAATACTGGATAGAACCGGAAGAGTAATTATTTAATTTGTTAATATAGGGGCTGCCGCGGTCTTCTAATGCGTTTTTCCTCCAAAAGCAAAAACGAAAAAGTGATAATAAAAGGAACCAGAAGAAAGTGATTGTCGTAAAAAGGCTCACTGCAGCTGCAAAACTCGGGGCTGCAGGTCTAGACCTCTTATATGGTGCATACGGTGTCCTCAGGCCTCCATCAGGCTCTGTCTTCAATTATTATATTACGCCTCTACCATATTCGTATTCTTTGGACCGCTTTTTGCTTTATTTAAAATGGAAAAAATGTGTTGTGAATAAACAAGACTTTTGAAGGAGATTTTAGGCCCAAAATTTAAAATATTTGTGTAAAAGGACAGAAAATAACGATTACTCTATTTACTTCGTTGTATTAGCTGTAAGTAGTAGTTGTATTTATTAGTATGTATTAGCTGTAAATATGCAACTTTTCGGTACAAATTTTCAAAATTTATAATTCCCCGGAAGAAATTATTATATTAGTGGACGAGCATATAATGGAGGCTATCATCCCCGATGCAAAAGCAACGAGTGGAACGAATAGAGCACTATTTCTGAACACAATCCAGCAGCACGATTAAACATTTTCCCATATATGTATATTCTGTTTTTTTCAACATATTTACAGCTATGTCTTATATCGAAATGTGTGAAAAAAAAAGAAGATATTATTGACCATTTTTCGTATAACATAAGGTAGATAATAAATTGCTGATGTGGTTGCGCACTGGATAGTTAGGAGAGTATATTTATTTGAGAAAAGGAATCATTACGACTGGTACTACAAATTCTCAGACCGGCAAATATCCCATGAAAAGCGGGACAGCACGACCCCGGTCTCCCCTAGAGCGCGTTCGCAGATCAAATGGCGCGGTTCCTCCCGAAAATTCGCAGTGTCCTTCGCCGACGGCGCGGAATCGAGGTCCATTGACCTGAAATTCCGCGAAGGTCAAAACGCCGCCGGCAACACCGACCGGCCCGAGAACGGCTAAAGAGCAAACGGATTCCGGGCGGCGTTGCCATCATTCACAAAAACGCACCTACCGAAAAATGTCTCGGAAATATCACTTTCAGGTTATAAAAATATTTCAAGTCAGAAAAACTTAGTTACACAACTAAATATTTCTGACAACACGCCGCTATATCTCTAGGTGTACACTAGACGAATCATGTCAGTTTAGATACTTATATAATAGTAATTTAGACTCGATGAGGTATGCATGTACTGAAGCCCGTAGATATAGTTTGCTGACTATCTCTCAACCACAGCTGTAATTATTTTCGGCGTGTCACTGTCATTTTAAGCATATTGACATTTAATCTCAAATGGCGCACCCTGAGATCACGTGTCAAGACAACTGAAACGGCAGCACTGTACGTTTTAAATCACCGCATGAATGGAGAATGGAACGGCAACATGTAAAAGCGGCTTAAAACAGTTGCGTAAGTGGGAAAAACGAAGAATATGACTTAATACCTACTTAATGGAATTGGTATACAGAATGTGGGTAGGTTCGGTTTGGTAACATGACAGGCAATTATTGGTGATTTTTCGATGGAAGCGGGTTGTTGCGCACTGGGGCAGTCTCTTAAATGCTACGGCGGCGATTGCAATCAAATGCTGTGTTATTCAATGGATCAAAAAATCTTAAAGGTTATTATAAAAGAGTGTTCTAGTTAAACGGGTGGTTGCGGCCCGAGAAGCAGGGAATTTTAGTGGTCATTCATCGGAGGCGCTGAATGAGAAGAAGAAAAAGTGATTGCTTCTAGTACGAAGAAGTGTCGGACAAACGATTTCCAATTTAAATGTTAATCCAAGTTGGAAAGAATGGTCGGCCATGTTACACCCAGGTTGCGGCAGTGCATTGACAAAAAAAAGCAGAAACTATTTCCATTAACTCGGCATTTCGACCAACCTTGAATAGTTTATTGCTATAGAAGTTCACGGCCAGTAAATTATTATAATAAGATGAAGTTAAACCTACCAGACAGTTTTTTCAGGTTACATATATACGCGTTCCGCCTAGGCTAATTAACACCAAATAATATGTTAATGCCTCAAAAATAAATTAAGTTAATGACATACCACCAGACAAAGTGGACATTATGCAAAATAAACAAAGAAAAAGAAGTAACCCCACTGACGTCAGTTCCTGACTCTAGGCCTCCACCCACGTCCATTTTCACATAAACCTGATTCATGAATGCAGCTTTCAAAGCTCGACTTGCAACTGGCTGCAAAGCAAATTAGGTTAGTAGTGTCTCTTTCTCCCACAAGCCGATTGTGGTTATTACCACATACTCTCGACCCACACTTGGCCATACGAGGGCGTTATTCAAAGTTCATTTAACACTCCTCTTATCTATCTGAAACGTCAGATTAGATATATGGGTAGGTAGAGCAAATTGGGGCAGGTCGTGCACTGTTTAGAAATTAAGGACAAATTGGTTCTGGCTTCTACGCCTCCGAGAAATTTCATTGAAGCTAGAAGAACCTGTTTTTTTTGCAGTACAAAACCACGCAAGTATATTATTATTAGGTCGTTAGTGTTTGTGACGGTGGTGTATCGGTCTTAATTATGGTGATTAGTAATGACGATTTTCTAATTTTGGTTTTTAATGACGGAAAAATGTTAATTTACCAGGCGGAATCCATAAGAAAGTGAAGTTATGGCAGATGCTAATGAAGCTACGCACGAGGCCACGCATCTCATTAATATTAACGCAAGACTTTATGAAACTGGCAGTTTCAAAAGAACAGCATATACAGGATTTTGAAAACGAAACACGTCCATTTCCGACCTCCATACAATAAATAAAGATTTTGTTTAAACCGCCGTCAAACATTTTGGAGCATCTGTAAAATGATTTGATTACATTCATTAATGATCTGCTGACGTACATCATCCAAAGGTGTTGGTTCGATAACATAGATTCTACATTTTATGTGGCCTCCTAAAAAGAAATCTAATGGATCTAAGTCTGGAGAACACGGAGGCTACTCCATGGCTCCTTCTGATTCATTGTCTAGGAAACGTTTGATTTAAATACTGATGAACAGTCATCGCTCGAATATTAAAAGATTTTTCATATATTGGTCATCGTTTGCAATTACATATATCTATTAATGTCGGATAAATGGCGTTTTTTAATAAATCAAAATAAATTTCCCCTGTCAAATTGTCAGGTAAAAAATATTGACCTATCAGACAGTCACCAAATGTTTCCGCCCAAATATTCAACGTTTGCGAATATTGTGTATGGACCTCGTGAATAATTACAGGATTCTCATCAGACCAGTAACGGCAGTTGTGCCGATTCACAGTACCGTTCAAGAAGAAAGAGCATTCGTCTGAGAAACATACATTAAAAAGGAACTGTTGATCATTTAGAATCCGTTCTGACATACTTTCGCAAAATTGCAAGTGCCTGTCAAAATCATCTTCATTAAGTTCTTGCACTAGATGTATTTTGTACGGATGAAATTTGTATATTTTTTAAAATTACTTGAATGTTCGTACGATTGACACCCGATACTACCTCTAACTTTCTTGTACTTAATAGTCTTGCAAAAAGATGTCCCAAAACTGGCACCTCAGTAGCCTCATTTACTATCACGTTTTCAGCTTGACGCTTTATTACCTACCGACCCAGTTTCTAGAAATTTTTGCGCTAACGACGTGACGATGATGGTCTTGATGTAATTCATTGAAAATTTAGACCGTTCTATTAGTATTTCCATTGTTTCCAAAGGAAAGTGAAATTATTTGCACCCCTTCGGCAATTGAGTATACCATAATTATTGCGTTACTTTCAATTTTATTAAGTACCACTTAAAATGTAGAACACAACGAAATAATATCCTTCTTCTTTCAATGATATTAATACTAAAATGTACTAAAGTTATATTTTCGAATCAAGAACAAAGAAATCATTCCTCATGTTTTGTTAGTACTTAGAAACAATTATTTTTTAGCGTAATAAAAACAATATAAAGAACATACCATCCAATACACCGTTGTACACTGGAACAGGCAAAATAACCGAATGTAAATAACTTAATTTGCGCATCTATGGGAAGCTGACATCTTGGTTGTGTTGACAGCAGAGACTTCGAATTTAGGAGGGTTATAAAGTACATTACCTTCAAAATGGAGTGTTACCCGAACCACTTTTCCATTTAAGATTTTGGGGATGAACACCTTCCCAGTGGATGCAGATAGGAGAGTTCGAGTTAGCCTAAAATGTTTCCCCTTTAAAAATAAGTGTTACGTATCCGAACGTCTTTGCATAAATTCTCGTAACTGTTCAGAATTGCACGTGTTTCGTCGTCAAACGGCCAACCTGTATATGTATATCACAGCAGACACTAATGTTAACACACGATAAATTATTAGTAAGGTAATCAATATTACACATGTAATAGCGTGGCAAATTTTAAAAGCTCAATAACTTTATTCGTATCATATGTAACGTGTGCAAGTAATGTATGTATTGTAAAAAGCGGTGGCCATTTTCAATAATTATTGTAAATATTATTAATTTATTAGTAGTAATACCCTAATAATATTCAATCCATTTTCAATGTTGTCGGTGCTTGGACGTTGATAGAACTCAAAACCACCTTTGAATTACTCACTGCCTATAATACTCCTTTAACATATTTGCAAGCTTCTTAGGATCAATGCCAAACAACACAATATAGCGCTAATTACAAGGATGTTTCGTGCACTTCCCGTTATGTTAGTCACTCTTTTCTCCTAGTTTATATTCTCAAGTTTCCTTGCCCAAGTTCAAGTTCATGTTCACTGCCAATCATCATTATCTGGCTAAAATGAAGAAGTATTGCTTTCAGTAAATCATCAATGTCCTGTCTAATTAGTATATGATCGATGATTCTACAATCCTTCCTAAAACAACTTGATATATGTCCGTTGTTTTTGACTCTGATAAGGTGTCTGTTGACATAAATCGGAACGGTTAGTTATAATTTTTTATTTCATCATCATCATTTTTTATTTTATCATTTATTATTTCTCACACATTCGATGCCCAAAAAGTTGCTTCTTAAAAAGAAATGTAGCCTCATAGGTCAGTTGAATTAATTTGCCTTTAAAATGAAACATTTAAGAGTCAAATAAGCGGTTGGACCAGCTTTGAGAATTTTATGATCTATACACAACTTTTCAATTCCTCCCTATTTGTGGGCGTATATCGAATTCTGATGAGGGTTTTCATAGACCTATTATAGTTGTCTCTCTTCACATTCGAACACATTAACCTCAGCTATTTACTCAAATTCTTCAATCGTAGAATAACTTGATATACAATACGATTTTTGAGATCTAGTTTCCGAAAAATGCTCAAACACTTTACGCAATAAAGTCAGGGAAGTAAATGATGGATTATCACTTTGCTGACAAGAGTTGACGAGTTGGCCTATCTCATCATTCGAATGCTTTAAACTAATCTGGACTATCCTAATAACTAGACCTAACATGGCATATTTAATATGGCAATCAAGAGACTCAAAAAACCTTTACTATTACAACCAGACCTCCAGTTAATAAATGTGCCCTTTAAAACAAGCTCAAGGGTACTTCGTCTAAATCCTCACTAATCATAATAATGGGAGAAAGTAGACACAATGTCCACATCGTTTCGCTAGAAGTCCTGTGGATTTAGAAACCGCAGTAACCAATAGGTTTATTTATCGGTAAAGTTCATAACTAATTAGAGGTATTTGTGTACACTTGACATTCATTTTACTCACAGAATGCGTATTTGAAACGAAAGAAAACGAACATTACTACTCTCAGATAATGAACGCCTTAAAGCTATAGCAGCTCTCTCCGAATTTCTCCTACTCTGCCAAATGCTCCAATGCTCATTGTAAAGCAACATTAAAAAAATGGTGTTATACTTAATCGCTGATTTCTTGATAACCACGTTAGCTAACCGTTAGACTGAAATTTTTCACCTTGCGATACCATCTAATGCAATTTTTTAAACGTGACTAAAGCCCGTCAGTTGTATAGGCCTCGTTTTCGATGGTTCCCGGCAGCATGTCAGAAATTTGTCTAACAGTGATTCTCAATGCATGAATTAATAGATTGATTACTATCAAGAGATTAAACATGAGGCAAAAATAATCTGGACTGGTCGGTTGGGAAAGAGAGTAGGTGTGGCAGCAGTCTAATTAACGTTCTTTAGGGAATTATTTTTTTTACGAATCCTAAAAGCTCACAGTTACAAGACACTGTATCAAGGACATTTCTCTATACGCAAACCCCCTCAAGCTTCCACAAAATGTTAATTATAACTATCCGGCAACAAAAAAAGACTCATTATTAGCTACGTCTAACCCAGATATCTCACAATAATTTTTAATTACTCAAGCTAGAACACTTTCTCAGTAGGGGTCCAGCATCGAATACCAAGACCTGTCACTATAATATTTATTGTTGTGGGTTTATCGGTAGGCGTAGACGAAACGAAAAATGTCACCTGTTAGCGTAGATAGGTATGTTCACTTTGTTTGAGTTCAATGAATACGAGGGAACAGGATTGTCATTTTAATTGCTCGGCTTTCATTCAAGTTAACGAGAAATATTTGAATGCGACGAATGAGTTTCGGATCGATCTTAATCAGTGGCAGGAGCAAAGATTTAGTTCTTAATGATATGGACAACAAAACTCGATGTGGACCCAAATGAAATTCTGTAACAGGTTTGTCAAATATACATATGTTTATGTACAACATGCCAGTAGGAAGTATTCCACTTAATATCTGATTTAAGAATACCCTATAAAGTGTGATGCCAGTACCTTCTGAATTACCTCGAAAACTGTAACTGATATAAAGTCTTCTGAGGAAGCTTAGAAACAATAATGCTTAGAGGTTAATTCTAAAAAAATTACGAAACCTCCGAAATCCCGATTCACACCATCTACTTATTTTTAGGGACTGAATGTTTTACCATTTTCAAGTTATATATTGCTTTCAAATAAGAACCATCAACGTTACGATGGCGGCTTAATCTAAGTTATGGTACTAGAATAAGCATTTTAATTTTTCTAACAGAATATTCTAACTTTTGCAATTGCAATTTAACTATAGTCTATTTGAAAATGTTTGGCAACACAAAACACTAATAAACACAAATTTTTACTAACATGGTGAGTCGCCAAAATTTGAAAAGACAATGGACGGTTTTCAAAATAAATAGGCAATTTTCGCAATTTAAGGTCATGCTTACCCTAGACCCTTAAAAAACACAATAGGTCATAAAATTTAAACAATAGTAGTGCGGATGAAATGTAGTACCAGTGGCAGAGTTTAAGAAGGGTACAGCTTGAGATTAAATAATTTTTTTAAATTTTTCGTAATGTTCGAATTCATTTTAAAAAGACGAAACGACACTGGTTTATTGGGGTTTTATGGCTTTCGACCGTTAGTTGTGCTGCCAAACATTTCCAAATAGACTATAACTTTTGTCCCTACTTCTTGTCCACTTTAGGCATTTACCACCTATCAAGCCAAACTATAGAATATGGGAATGAAAACATTTCTGACGAATGACAAAAATGTCAGAGCAAAAAAAATTCGTATTCTCGAATAATGACATTAAAATGACACGTGCTGTGTAACATTGTAGATAGCAGGATTGTCTTGACATGTTATGTTAACGTCATTTCCTAGAAAAGTTCCGTTTCTCATAGTGAAGAAGCTCTCTCTTTATCCGCTCCCCTCCCCTCCCCCTCCCTCAATTTTACCCTACTCATTTCTTTTCATCACATATCATTAATGTGAAATAAATATTTGGAAAACAGGAAGCAATTTGCGAAAAAATGATTGTAAATACGGGCTTCGACGCCATTGGCTTAAGCTTGGTTTACATTAAAGCGTGGGAAGACTTGTGACTTAATCGGCTCAAAGCGAGGTGTGCGCGATCCGTTGTAGAAGTTTTAAATTAATTTTTTTACACACGAATGTTTTGACTCGAATAGAGGTCAAACGAGTCCGGGTGGAGAATTTTGGGTTCAACTACCTTTTCTGCGGTATAATTGTATAGTTAGTTTTGACGGGTAACGGTGGCCTTGACTGCAATAGCCTTTAAAAAAGAACACAACAAGAAGTAGTGGCAATTATTAAGTCATAGTCAATGAACTTGAGTAACGATGAGCTTCACTCTTGGCTTCACTTGCCGAAAGGATATAATTTTGATTGGAAGGCACATATTAAAACCCTAAAAATATCCAACACTGACCTTGTTTTTGAATGGTGTGGGTGGGATTATTTTGAGGGAGGTATCATTTTTATAGAGATTTAGTTTTTATTATAAAAATATATCTATTAAAAATGCTTAATTCCAAGTACAATGCAAAACCGATATCGTGACACACTTCTGGGAACTAACAAGGACGTAGGAAAATCCCTAGGGAACAGACGGAAATCCACACAGGAAGCGTATTTAACCAAAATGCCAAACTATTATCGCAACCTCCATTAAATAACTTCGTAAAATGTGATAAAACCAGAATTCATATAAAGATAAAGGTTTTGGAAAGGACTAAAGTTTTGTCGAAAAATTAGTTTTGATAACAACTCGCAATGGGACGTAAATGAAGTATACAAGTAACACTACATAGAAAGGGAAAACAGTCCAAAAGTGGTTATTAATTTCTAATATCACTACATTGGTGAATTCCAGATTAGTCCAGTGTCAGGTACCCTGAACTCTTCCTGTAAGTTTCATTGTCCTGTAGCCGGAAGTTCCTCATTATAGAATTTCCGCTTCAAGAAGTGCCAATTAATAATAAATGAAACTGACCGCCTATGATAAGCAGTTAATCGTACACCTGTTTGCTGTCCAAGCAAAAACTTTGGCCTCTTAATTACCACTCCAATAGTTCACAACAATAGCCCAAATCAATGGTTGCACGCAACTTCTGCTAGGTGTGAATATATTTAAAAAATCTTATTAATAAGCAGTGGTCTGGTGCAAGCCGGCTCTTTCCGGGATGAGCACATGTCCAGTCATGAATAAAACATTCCATTCACTGTCTGGAGGAAGTTAAAAACTACTTAAGGCTTGTTAAAGGCATTTTTCATTGTGCAATTAAATTTGCGCTAAATATAACCGAACTTTATGGTGAGTAATTACTTATGATGACCTCATAAGGCACTAATAAATTGTGCATGCTGTCGTCGCCATCTACGGAGAACTATTTGAAATTTGCTACAATATTAATAAATTGAAATATTCAAGAAATTAATTTGTGGATTAATTGATTCCCAGGCAAATGTCTGAGATTTTTCTCATGAATTTGGAGGTCGTACATAGTCTCAAGGCAAAAGTTTCATAACCCGCATAAAATTTAAGTGTTATTAAAACCATAACATAAAATAAATTTAAATAAAGTAATAAACCGCAAGAAAAGGAAAAAAGACTATTAAATCACGCACGAGACATAGTTTTATAAACCTTGAGTGTACAGTGTGCGTAGGTGGAAAATCTACTTCTCTCCGGTTTGTGCAATTTTGCTTCGATTTTCGTACCGTTACTGACACACATGATAGGAAATTAATGCAATTAATCATGCACGAAAATGAATGAGAACTAATTGCAAGGTCGACCGAACGAGTTTTTACCGTCTAGTCCTAACTGCGTGTGAAAAATTCATGGAATTTGTGAAAAGAGAGACAAATAGTTGCATTTTTATTAGTTCGAGGAAGGACGTGCAGAGGGGTTTGGTCTTCAACGGTAATTATAGGCTTTTTAATGGATTCCTATACCGTTTTTTATCGAGCGGCTTCCTATCGTATGTTCTCAATTTCGTTTTAGAGTCAGTGTACTGGACTTATTAGCTTATAATGCCGAGGGTGATTTACTGGCAGTAACCAGACAGTGGAAGTTCATGGTCATTGTCAATAGAGGGATAGATCCTAAAGAGCAGAAGGAATATATATAATATAACATATATAACATAACATATATAGATGAATATATTTTTAGGCCATACTGCAACCCATTAAGGTAAATAGATTTTCATATAATTTCTTCCACTCTTTTTATTTTACTTTTGAGCTATTAGTACGGACTTATTTTTAGCCTGCTGTTTTTGGAGGTGATTCATTAAAGCAAACAAAGAATTTTTATAAGAAATTGTTTGTTTTTCTTTATTCCTCACCCAGCCTATTATCACTTTTTTGAGTTTGCTCGTTGTCTCCTTCTGACTATCTACGAGTATTTTCAAAACCAAATTCCAAGAAATTTGCACTGACTTGTTTTTAACTTTGCACCGACAAACAAGGTAATATAGCTAATTATTGTACCGCAATAAGTTAATTTAGCATGAAATGATCTATGTAATCCTTACGAAAATAAACAATGAATAAACTGCACGCTTGCAAACAATAAATCAACGTTACGAGAATACCTGAAATTGGCGCCAATAAATTTATTTCATTAGTTTGGTGGGAGTGTGACTAAAATTCAATATGACTAAAAGTTAATATGTATTTTACCCACTCGAAATCGAGGATATTAACATAAAATCATCATCTAAATTTTTTATTTCTAAGGCAGATTTCACCAGAGAGATGAACTATGAAAGCTGCTCGGTAAAGCTGTTTCGATTTTATTTTAATTTAAAAAATACTAGAAACTATAATTAACTTATCTTTCTCTAACTAATGAAACAATTATCGGCGAGATCGACGAATATCTGTGTGTAAATAGAAACTAATAGATTTTCGTTGCATAATAACGACAAGCTAAAGTCATGTGAATATTGAGGTATCAGAGGAATGTACTACGTTAACCCATTATAGGGGAATTTTGTTCAAATAGATAAATTTCTTATAACGGGTTTCTTTCTATTTACCTTGATTAATAAATTAAACTGTTGAGAAATAAATATATTTGTTCTTCTTTTATTTCAAAATTTCCGCTAAAGGAGAAAGTGATTTAATTTTAAAAATTAAAAAGAAACAAGTTGTTTACATCGAATAGGAACAAAAAGAAAACGACAATGCGTGTTACCATATTTTAGCAGTGCAAAAAAGACTGTACAACAGATCGATTTGAAAAAAAATATATAATAAAATAATTCACAAAATAAGTTGTTACTCGTATTCAATTGAATACGAGTTACGTACGTACGTACGAATACGAACCAATTGGTTCTAGGCTCATATGTTAAATCAGACTAAATTTATATTGTTCAAACTTCCATTGGCGTTTTCAGATAATTCCAAATATCTGATATTTTGATTTGCTAATTCCCGTATCGTTAATATTTCGACACTTGTTTTAAAACATTAGTTAAGTGTAAATGTAAAAATATGATAATCCACTTGATAAAAATGAAAACTTTATGATAAAATTAAAAGAAATTCCCATATAAGAGAATCGATGAATGTAAGCATTAATGTTAATATTAGAACTAAAAAATTGTTCCATTTTTGTTCGTCATATCGGATAATCAGTACATCACTTGCCAATTTACAAATAACTTAATTATCACCTCAAAGCCTCTTTGTCACCGTTTCCTAAACTCACCAATTTGTCTCTCAAGACATTCTGGAACGACCGTTGCTAATTACGCTACTGCGAATACCTGTAAGTGCTAGAACGTTAGGATCTGTTTATTTCCAGGCCCACAACACCTCATTAAAATCGTAAATTTGGAAATTGTTTAAAAGTCCTAGTTGACCAGATGCAAACAATACAAATTGGAACATAAATCAGGTGAATGTTTAGAGTAATAGTTTAAATTTAGTTGTCCTTTTGCTCTCGAGGAGTTATAGGGACTTCCTGGAATCATTAAAAACGAGATTTATTTGGACGCGAGACACTATCAAGACAGTGTTATGGTTTTGGTTCATGCATTTCAAGTCAGAAGTGATCGAGAGAGATTCCAAAACTTCATTTCTTCTGGCAGTTTTAACAAATACATTATTAATACGTTCTTATATACAACAAAGGCTCACTGAGAAATCGTTAATAAAGATAGTTTTTTAATTCACATTCACATATCTAAGTTACCCGACCCTGATATACAAGGTGTTTCAGAGTTGTGGTGACAAAAGCCTAGGGAAGATTTCTCTAACCAAAATAAGAAAAAAAGTTCACGTGAACATGGATCCGCAAGTGCTTTGTTTTTGAGATACAGGGTGTTCAGTCAAAAAAAAAGAGGAAAAAACAAAAACAGACAGAAAAGTTTTAGAACTAATGTTGTTGACTTTTAGCTCAAATCAATGCAGATCGTTTACAATAAATATATTCACGTTGTTAAAAAAAATAATTTTAAGCATTGTTATTTCTCCGTATGGAATTTAGGGATGTGCCGAGGTATGGCAATGTAATTTTTTCTTGAAAACGAAGCAAGATATGAAAAAAGTCAAGAGACAAAAATGTACTCTTTTTAGTGGGGTTATCTGAATATCACATAAAAACTGCAAACAAATACAGAATGACAAGCTTTCCTGCAAAAAAACAACTGAGTTGCTCGCTGGGTACACTCCTGGAAATTCTGGATCAAACCTAAATGGCCCAGGTGTATAATAATTATTTTAATAAACCATAAAAATTTTATTCCAATAGATAAATGCGTTTTTAAGCGATAAATAAAAATTCTTTTTTAAACTTAACACCCTGTATCTCAAAACAAAACACGTACGGACCCATGTTCACATGAACTTTTTTCTTATTTTGATCCGAGGAATCTCCCCTAGGCTTTTATCACCACAACTCTGAAACGCCCTGTATAACATAGTAATTTCCTTCATACAATTGTAAGGCAACAAAACTCAAGATATCGTAACAAAATTACTCAAAAGATCTGAAACAAGGATTTGAATAGATTGTCGAATAGAAAAGATACTTTGTAAGTTTCCAGGAAGGTATCTAACTCGGTCTCATAGGGATGTTTGTTGATAGAAAAACTACATTGTTCAATTGAGTATTGAATGATTTTATAGTTTTATAGGTATCAAAGTCAATTCTGAGTGCAGCCAAACAATGTACTAACGAGACAAATAATTATGGATTGGAAGGAAAAAATTTCAAAGACATTCTCACCAATCCGATTAATCGAATTAACATCAAGTTGAGTCAGCAGTTGATAACGATGACGCAGACGTTCGCCGATTCGCTTTTCATGAATGTATGCTCTACATGTGGTCAAAGTACACAAAATCCGGTGAATTTAGGACGAAATTTGCACTGCCATGAAAAAAACTGAACTTGACCTTCATTCTCGACACTTTTTGTAGTTGGCCGCACATAAAAACCCTCAGATTTTGAAATTTAAATATGCCCAAGTTGGGTCTGATAATATTTAAACAGTTAATGTAACCGTCTGGCCAATATGCAAATTTCTTGCCGACCACTTCATTGACTACCCTACTACTTTCGTGTATTAGTACTTCTGTTTATTTACCGACACGAAGAGAAACAGCGATTAATTAGATTGCCATTTTAGTTTTAGCCAGGTATTATCAAATGTACATGATGGTATCGGCAATTAATTTTAACTAAAATGACGGGAACTGATGACCTAGTGCCAATCTCAGTACATATTACTCTAAGGGAATTGTTTGAGACCTAACAAAACCATTGAATTTGTAATGACTACAGAAAGTTGTAATTACAGGTATGTCTAGGAAAAAGAGAGATCAAATCAAGGGTTACTAACTCACCCTATTTCGTATTTGTGTTCTTGTGCGAGTACGTACCTGAAAGAAAAAAAAACGTACGTTAAAATTGATGAAAATTATGTCAAAGAAAAAATAATACTTTATAGACATGCGAAAAGTGTTAGGTAATGCCAGCAACAGCACCTATAACGAGTTTGAACCACAATACAGGTAGTTTCGTATGCATGCGTATGCATTTAGGTTGTTGGAGAATTGTATTAAAATTCATGATTTTACCCAAGAATTTACGAAAACCAATGGGCAGTTCCTTGTCGTAATTCTTGATTTGCTGATACTATAATGGATTTTGCTCGGTAAGAATGCTTCAAATAAAAGATGAAAGTGAGGATCCGAATCTGTTACTTCGACCTCACGAACGTTAAAATGAATCGGATACTGATAATTCAATTGAAGCATGAAAGTGAGTAATCCATTAGTGAACTGTTATAGGCGTTGTTAGGAATATTGATGCCATTAAATCAATTTAAAATTGTCTTTAACAGCCAGTGCTTTGTCTGTGAATTTAATTGAATTCTCCAGAAACCGAAGAATTCATCGTACGCATCAAAAACTCTCATTTGATTTCATTTGAAATTCTCAACTTCATTGCAAATTTGTTAAAATACTGAAAACAACACCATTGATACGCAAAAGACAAGAGATCGCAAAGTGAAAATTGGGAATCTAATGATATTTACAAAATTCATTCCAATATTTGATCCTCTTAGTTATAGGAAACTTTTTTACAATTTACAATAGGTAAAGATAAATTTACGTTAATATTCGGTCTCATTGGTTACTTCATGTTTATTGAAGAAAACTACTAAACCATCACGAAAAATTGGATTTATACTTCATGTTACCAGGTGTTTCAGAAATTGTGACAAACAATTTAAGAGGTAAATTCTTTGCATGAAAATAAGATAATAAGTTAATATAAAAAATATTTTCGGAACGGAAAAACTAAACAAATGTTTAGTTTTTGACACAAAGACACCAGAGTAATAACATTTACAGTGGGGAAAATGTGGCATTATCTTTATTTGATACCCATCAATAAATAAATACGTATATCAATTTCTTTTGGTCTTTCTATATCGTGAAAATTGGTAATGCAAAAACGCTCTATGAAGCACATCACTATAACCTTGTCTAGAGGCACCTAGGTCAGAGTCACTCTTTAATCAGCATCATATGAAGTTGCCACGCGATTTGAATAAAATAAAAACTTTTTGCGTCAAAGATGTGCACATAAAATACAATAACTTAATAGCAATATAGGTATTACCCTGTAAGTTTCGTACAAGTAAAATGTTCCAATCCTTATCCTTGGATTTACAATGAAAAAGAACAAATTGCGGATTTCTTGGGACAAAGGGAGATAAGCTCTGCTTTCACTGCCCAGGTTATTAACTCTTGGCTGTAAATATACTTCAAATCTTTTAATAAAATTAATTTGTTATTCCACGGATGTTTGGCAGCCGACGTAGCCTGCAACATAATACCCCAGAGCGGCGAGTTAACAGAGGTCGTCTTTTCGTTAACGATGCGATAACGAGGTTCTAAAGTTTTATATTGGTTTTTTCCCTTTGGCTTTTTTGGGGTCTCACGTTTCGTCATCTGATCAGGTTCGAAACCGAAGTTGACTCGATTAAAAATTAAAAGAACTGATAAACCACACGGGTACACCGCTTTACGGATATCCCTATAATATTGTCGTGTGATTAAAGTGCCTATTTCCGGACACCACATAGTTCAACTCAAGAAACTATTAATCTTGTTTTGGGTAATTTGAGGGCAACACTCCAGTTTTTCGGTCATTTAAATAAAATGGTCATGTTCCAATTTTCGAGGGAAAACCACTACACGCAAGTTTTAGACTTATGACAGGAGATAATCTTGTTACCATTGGTTTTGTTCATTATTCATGGGCGGTATAATGATTCACTATATTATATTCATTAACAGTTTAATGCACGGAAACAACAGCTTCAAAGCTTGGGATTCAATGTTTAAATTCGGAGACATACACGATCACAATAAAGCTATTTAGTTATGGTTGCTGGTACTCCTTTAATTGGGCAAATGTTAT